>NC_057803.1:244135394-244501818 GCF_018294505.1 Triticum aestivum
CGACGCCGCCTCGATGCCCCGACGCCACCTCGACGCCTCGACGCCGCTGCCCTGCCGCCTCGACGCCGCCTCGACGCCGTCCCGACGCCACCGAGGAGCATGACCTGGCGCAGGCGCACGGCGTGCAGGGCTACCCCACCCTCCTCTTCTTCATCGACGGCGTGCCCAGGGACTACTCCGGCGAGAGGACCAAGTGAGAAATTTCTGTAGATCCCCAATTCCCTCCCTGTTCCCGCTCCGCAGCTGCTGAGAATTTTTGTTTTTGCTTTGCTGCAGGGACGCCATTGTCGCTTGGATGGGCAAGAAGCTGGGCCCTGCGGTGCAGAACCTCACCGCCGTCGACGAGGCCGAGAAGATCGTCACCGGCAACGACGTGGCTGTTCTCGCCTTCCTCGACCACCTCTCGGTATGCAATGCGCCTTCTCCAGTGGCAGCAAAGTCAAACAAACCCAAAATTGGTTCAGTTGCAAACCATGTTACCCACATTGACCCAAAATTGGTTGAATTGCAAACCATGTGACCCAGATTGACCCAAGAATACAATGCTTGAATTGTGGCCAAACTGAGAACACATGAGGCCGAGATGTGCTCGTATGTTTAGCTCTCGGTACGCAATGCACCTTCTCCAAGCACAGCAAAGTCCAGCAACCCAACCTGCTTCAACTGCATCCATTACAAGCATAGTGTTCCTTTACAAGCATAGTAGAGCATAGTATGGATTCTAATGTTCAACTCTGACTAAACAGGTTCTGCAAACGGTCTTTTACTGCACTTGACTGAAGAAGTAGGTGTCTGCTATATCCTGCACTTGAGGTGAGTTGTGTTCTCAGGTTTACATTGCAATGGGCACTCTTCTTGTAAACACAAATTCAGATTTATATACTATATGCTGGCATGACTATTTTTATTAGGCAGGACAGTGCAGTAGTTGATGTATCTTGGGTTGATTATAAAGTTGCTTGGGTTTAATATTACCCAGCATGATGATGTATCAATGTAGCATTAGCATATGATCCAAGTGCTAGTACTGCTAGTAAATAGCTAATGCAGTTAATGAAGAAGAAAAAAAACTGCTAGTACAGTTAATGAAGAAGAAAAAAAACTGCTACTACTGCTAGTAAATAGCATCAGACTGAATGTCTTTTATATATGGTACTTCTAGTAAATAGCTTCTTCTATATACTAATTTGCATCAAAGTGTAGAACAAAGCATCAGACTGAATAACTAACAGTGGGTAATTAACCTAACTATTCATTTTTCCATAGGTTAATATTAAAATGTCCAGTGTATATATATTTGAAAATGATTGCCGCTAGATGTTAATTTGCTGGTACTAGCTAGAATTTGGCACTGAAAAGCAAAAGCAAAAGCTAATTAACTGCTGGGTAATAGCACTGGTACTAGGTAGCTAAAATATGTGTTCTGAAACACTGAGAGTAGAAACACTTACTACATACATATGCTCAAGAAACACTTACTAACCAGAAAAGGTTTTGACTTGAAATGTTAATAGCATAGAGAGCACCACAAGTTAAACACCTCAATCTGTTAGTATTTGTCTGCATTTTCTCACATTCTTCTTGTATCTGATCCAGTATTGCTTGTAGTGGTTTGTCCAAAATGTTGAATGATACTGCTTGGAGATGCATATATTGTTTCACCTCTTCACATGCCAATGTATTTTCCATGTTGTGATGGAGGCCTTTTTTGCCTTGTCCACCCGAGAGGCCCTTGAGTTTGCTGGAATGTCGATTAACTTCCGTTCCGGCAAATTCGGGTACTCCATATGTCCTATTTTCAGCAAAGGTCATGCTGAAATTTTCCATGAATTTTAGCATGACTTTGCTAAAAATAGGACATATGGGGTACTTGTGACTAATGCATGGGTGTCGACAAACCATTAATTATACAACCTTGGCTTTTAGGGTGCCTCGGTGTCGATAAAAACCGAAAGGATGAAAGCTTAGGCTTTTAGGGTGCCTCGGCGTCGAAAAACCCTCAATGATAAAAGCTTAGCTTTTAGGATGCCTCGGTGTAGACAAACCCTAAATGATGAGACCATGATCTTGTTCCTTGACAATAACCAACTTTTTGACCAAACTTTGTTCCTATTTAGAGAGAAACATGGCCAACAACAATGAGGCCGGGGGTTCGGGCGGCAAGGCATTCTGGGAGCTGTCCCAGGAGATGGAGGAATAACCTCACTTGTATGAGGACGCCGCCTTCCCCACCGATCTTGAGACCACTGACGGTGCCGCCGAGGATGACCCCACTGATGCCACCACTGATGGTGCCGCCGAGGATGCCACCACTAATGATGGCGGCACACGCACAGATGGCAGCCAACCGAAGAGGCAATGGAAGGACCGGCGCCCGACCGTGCTCCGCACCCTCAAGGAGGAAGTTACTGAAGTGGACTCCGATGGGAATCCAACGGCGCCCAAACGAATAGTCAAGGGGTACTCGCTTCAGCTCGGGTGCATTCTCCAGAGCACCGTCTCGATCAACACCGAGAAACTGAGGCATCCTGACCGAGGGAATTTGCGCAACCTCCTCTTCACGAAGCTGCACGAACGATACAAGTTCCCCGCTGAATTTGAAAACACAAGCCTCAAAGGGAATAAAGTGAACAATGCTGCCCTCACAAAGATGAGCAAGGCCCTGTCTACTTGGAAAAGCAATGTGAAGAGAATGATCGAGAAAGGTGAGAGTTATGAGAAGATCAAGGAGAAAAATCCTTAGATCACCGAAGATGACTACAACGATTTCAAGATCAATTGCTCGAGCACCGCAAACTCCGAATCAAGTCAGTGGGGGAAAGAAATGTGGGAGATGAACTTAGGGGAACACACACTCGGTCCCGGCGGTTACAGAGTGGCGGAGCCTATATGGGACAAGGAGGAGGCGGACCGTGCCGAGCAAGGCCTATCACCCCTCTTCGATAAATACGGTGACAAGCAGACCAGGAACTTTGTCAGGGCCCGGTACAAGAAGGACGCGAAAACAAAGGAGCTTACCACGGATCCGAAGACCAGGGCGCTTGAGCTTGTTCTGGTAAGGAATACACCCCCGCGTAATTAGCTCCATATGGTTGCATTCTAATTAATGAAGCCAAATTTCTAAATGGTTCACATTCCTTCCGCAGGCGACTGAAAGAAGTAGCGCGGGGTTGAGTAAGAGCAACCCTTGGGACACCACTCTAAATAGGGCGTTGAATGTAATGAAGAACAAGGATAAGCTCAGTAAGCCGACGTCAGCTGGTCGTGTGGCCGACAAAGGCTTGTCGACAAAATGGTCATCACACTATAACACTGGTGGGCAAAAGGAGAAAAAGACCAGCTCGGAAAGCCAAGCGCGCGAGGTTCAAGAACTCAAGGCACAGGTGGCACGGATTCTGGAGATTGTCCAAGAGCAAGTGCAACAACAACTCGGAGCGACGATCACCGCCATTGTGCCTACCTTGATCGAGGGGTTGAGTGCGTGGATTACGGGCGGCCAACAGGGGCCGCCCCCGATTCCTAGCTTCACGGCCAGCAACTCGCAGAACGCAATGGTGGGGCATTGGTGTCTCCGCCGGAGGCGGCATTGGTGTCTCCGACGCCGGCACGGGAGCTTAATGCACCCGGGTGTACGCCGGCCGCCACCTCTGCAGCAAGCGGCCCCTCCGTCAACTGCACGCCCACCGTTGGCGGTGCCTCGACATTAGCCGAGCTCGACGCCATCATCAGGTAACTAATTAAGCCTCTCTCAGCCGAGGACTTCATCTCCTTGCCTTTGACTGGGCATCCCTGACGCCCTACATGTTTTCGCAGGGCGCCGCCGATGTTCCGTGCACTCTCCTGCACTTCGTGAACAACGAGTTGGCAGATGTCGCCAAGGGAAAAATCGTTCAACCGGGAAACCCCTTGTTCCACGGTACCCAGATGCCACCCAACTTGTTTAGGGTTCAACTGGTTCGGGTGCTGCCAGGCTGCGACGAGTTGTTACCTCCGATTCGACCCGTCAGGGCCGACGATGATGACGTGATAACCCTCAGCGCCTGCCTGAGCTGGCCCCTGCTTTGGCCGAAGAGCCAGATTCGTTTGGGGGCGGGGGACACCACCCCAAAGACAACACCGCCAGTCGTGCCGGCGCCAAGTCGGCCCCATGGCAAGACTGCCGCAACGGTGCCGGACATCCCTATGCCACTGTATTCAAACATGCATATGGCACAGGATCAGAACGACGACGACGATGATACATTTGGCAACGTCGATCAGTACTTTGCCGATCATGGGTACGGTGGCGACTTCATGGGGCCTCCTTCTGAAGAACCTAACCCAACAAAAGACGTGTGCGATCTAGCTGGTACCGCGGAGAAGCCAAGTTGCAATAGGCGTCGTCTGCAGTTCAGCTCTCAGGAGACGCCTCCAGCTTCCGACTTCACCGAGCCTCAGATAGGCGAGGTGCGAAATATTATCAGCCCCAACACACTCAAGAAGGCGGTCTGTGAGCAGAACTCGGTCCCATTACAGGAGAAGAAGAAGGCACGCAAAAGAAAGACTAACAAGGGTGCGGGCCAGCCGGCACCGAGTACGATCCGTGCTTAGGACGGGCAACCTTCACCTGAGGATTTAATGAGGAGGCTTCATGTGGCGGGTAGGCCGATGCTACCGAGAAATATGCTCGATGCTGCAACCGGTGCTATGCGGAGTCTGCATGACTATGTTCTTTCTTTGGAGAAGCGGCGTCTCAGAGAGAAGGATGTGGCATACCCGGTTTTCGCGGCCAAGGTGCCAGAGGGCAAGGGCTTTGTGGATAACTCCATCGGGGGTACGATCGTCCTGCGGTTTGATGACATCCACGCTATATTGAACCTTCATCCGCTGCACTACACTTCGTTCGGCTATTTTCGCTGAGTATGGAGATGCGGATCATTCGCGACAAGACCCCGGACATCGTGATAGTCGACCCCTTCTACATGCGTGCCAAGATCTTGGGCAGCGCTGGGGACCGGCAAGTCGCGAGTTCTTACCTCGAAGGCGTCATTCTGGCAAACCAAGATAAGGATAACTTCCTCGTGCCTTACTTTCCCGAGTAAGTCCTCCCCTCAACCGCCCCGTAACATATGAATTCTTAGATTTTGATCGTTTTTCGTTTAACATTCCGTGTTTTCTGCAGTGACACACATTGCACGCTCATCCTCCTAAGCCCCAAATATTCCATGGCCACGTATTTCGACTTGGACCGTCATTCGAACGTAGACTACACAAATGTCAAGAAGGTTCTTGATGATGTTCTCCCCGGCTACGCCAAATCTGGAGGCACCTTCACCAGGCCTATTCGTAAGTACGGCAAGCACGTGTTCTCCCACAATACGATGTTCTGCTGCGTCAAGAAGCCGCCTGGCGGTCAGAAGGGTGCCTACTATGCCATCCATCACATGCGGGCGATCGTACGGGACCATCATCAACTTCTGCTACCGAGTAAACTCAAAGATTGGGCCGCGAGCGTGTCGGCAATCCAGGACACGGACATCAGACAAGAATTCTTTTGCATCCAGTCGGAGTTTGCGGAAATCATCCATCAAGATGTCCTTCATACCTCGGGGCAGTTCTACCTCAGAAATCAACCGTCCAACAGTGACATCGACACAATGCTACAAATGCAGGCTGACAACGATCGTTATTTCATGACTCCCACAATAGACGGCGGCTTCATCCACGCTCCGGTCCCTTGAGTCGAGTCGAAAGCAGTGATGCTGTGTCTAGTTCTGAAACATCGATTGGCTCATGTTGTAATTAAACTTTAATGAACTTGTAGTATGTCTCTTTGGTTTCGAGAGTCGTTCAACTTAGATGTAATCGATGCTATTAATGTCTTGCTTTTCTCTTCTGATCGTTCTGTTGCATACTTATATATTGGTTATGTATTGTCTGTGAATTGGTACTAACGTTTCGTTTGTCTAGTGCATAGCGATGCCGTCGTATGTCGTGTACAAGGGTAAGGTTCCCGGAGTCTATGACGACTAGGAGGAGTGTCGGAGACAGGTTCACCGATTCAGCGGTAACAGTTACAAAGGGTACACCACTAGGGCCGAGGCCGAATCTAGATACGCCCGCTATCTAGCGGGAGAGGGGAGGGAGCGTTGGAGGAACCGGATGAAGATGAGTTTCATCGTGATGATGCTCATCGTGATGACCGCAGCTCTCTTCTATGTGATGGTAGTTTAGATGATCGATATCGACTTGTAATGTGAAGACAAACTCGCTACTCGCGGTCTCGAGACTTGTAATATAATGGTCTATCTTTGTTCGGTCTTTTCAATTCGGAGACTAATATGATGAATTGTATTCGGAGACTAATATGATGAATTGTATTCAGAGACTAATCTTCTATTGTATTCGATGAATCTGTTGTTGATGTGTGCTGTCTATAATTTTGTCCAATTATACATTTTTTAACCTGTGCAAAAAACAGAAAATAAAAAAATAAAAAAAACCTAATATTCATACTAATGGCGCATCACATCACAGTGCGCCATTAGTATGCCAAAGGATACTAATGGCGCATCATTAAACAGTGCGCCATTAGTATGCCGAAGTTACTAATGGCACATCTTGTTGTTGTGCGCCATTAGTATGCCAAAGCACCTGGGTATACATGGCCCCCTGGGGGGCATACTAATGGCGCACTGTTGTATATACAAATGGCGCATCTGAGGTCCGCCATTAGTATACCAGATACTAATGGCGCACCAG
Source organism: Triticum aestivum (assembly GCF_018294505.1). Taxonomy (NCBI): domain Eukaryota; kingdom Viridiplantae; phylum Streptophyta; class Magnoliopsida; order Poales; family Poaceae; genus Triticum; species Triticum aestivum. Next base: position 244,142,136 of record NC_057803.1, read on the forward strand.
TGGTGCGCCATTAGTAAAATATACTAATGGCGTGGCACTAATGGCGCACCACTAATGCGCCATTAATGGCCAAATTAGGTGCGCCTTTAGTAGGCCTTTTCCTAGTAGTGATGACATCTTCTTCGGCCGCTTTGTCCAGGCGGGCCTTCTTGCTTGGCCTAGGTTTGGCCCTGAGAAGAATAACAAAATTGAATACAACATATGTTCTAAGGCAATGTACTGCAAACATCACAATAAGTATAGCTTACCCAAGCACCGTTTTGAGCGGTGGGAGTTGAGTAGCCGATGACTCGCCAGAAGATGAGTGGGAAGTAACCTGGTAATCGGAGTCAGACGGATTAAGAGGTTGACGAAAGCAGCCCGCTTTAGGACAAGCACTGATAAGAAAATTAGAGACCTCGGAATGGCGTTTCCGAACCGGACTGTTCGGTAAACCGGCGGAGGTAACTACCTGGCCGCTGTGCCGGGTGGTGCGGCGAGCTTCGTGTTGTTGGGTCTTCATAAGAAGTTTAGGATCCAAATAAGCAAGAGGATGAGAAAATTTAACTTTCTGGTTTGCCTGACGGATCTTTTGTGAATGCAAAGTTTCTGAATCAGAAGAGAGAATAATTACCTCTGCAACATCCGCGTGGTTGGCTTCGGCATCATCCTGACAAATATCATCATCAATAAGACGCATGAAAAATAAACCAAGTGAGTCAAGCTCTACCTCAAAGTCCGGATTATCCACCTCATCATCAGGGGCCGGATTAGAAGATGCAGTGGTTCTTTTCCTGTGGGCAGTCTTCTTCATAGCTTTAGTCTTTTGATGGGTTGCTCTTTCCGGTTTGTCTGGTTTTTCTGGTTTCTCCTGCGGCAGTTTTTTGCTCCAAAATGGATCATCACCCTGATTATGCAGACACTGATATTAAAAACAATGACCAGACATATCAATGACAGATTCAGCAAAGAGAAAAATCAAAGTCTTACAGCTGGCGGTTTGTTGGTGGCACAGAAGGTAAGCAGGCCGGTTCTAGCACAGACGTGTTCCGGTTCATTCAATATCTTACGCATATCCTCTGTGATTTCTTCACCGGAGAGCTGGAGTTTTGAATGTTGTAGTGGGTCATCAACATTGTCAGTATACTCGCACATCAAACCGGAGCGCTGACTAAGGGGCAGTATGCTCCATGATATCCAACAGCGAGCGAGATCAACCCCTATTAAACCGTTGGCCATAAAGGCTCTGAGCTTTGACAGCTGGGGAGCATATTTGCTTCTCTCCTGGGTAGTCAATCTTTGAGGAAAAGGGTGTGTATTGCTGAGCCGCTCCGGACGAAAGCCAGGCAAGGGATTCTCACCAGCAGGGGAGGTGTCTTGGCAGTAGAACCATGTCTGATTCCACTCCTTGGGGTGACTGTGCAGCTTGGCGTGAGGGTATGTGACCTCTTTCCTTTTCTGAATCGCCATGCCACCCAACTCCGTATTAGAGCCATTAGTAAACTCAATACGGCGGTTTAGATGGAAAAGATCTCTGAACAATTCCACTGTGGGCTCCTCTTGAAAGAACACCTCACAGAGCACTTGGAAGTGGCACATATTTGTAACAGAGTTGGGGCCAGTGTCTTGCAGATGTAGTTGGAAATCGGCTAAAACATCCCGGTAAAATTTAGAACCGGGCGGCTTAAAGCCCCGGGCTAAGTAATCTACGAAAACAACAACCTCTCCTTCTCGAGGTGTGGGAGGGCATTCTTTGCCAGGAGCCCTCCAATGGATGGTATCTTTGCTCCCTAAGGCGCCAATCGGTACTAAATCGTCCAGTTGATCCTCTGTGACACGAGAAGGAACCCAATTGCACTCATATACTTGCTTGGCCATGATGGAATCTACAAGGTAGAAGATCCCGGTTCAAAAATGCATTTGATCAAAGTACGTTGGTATGGGCACTGTTAAACCGGAGACAGAACTATCCGAACCGGAGTTTCATGAAGCAACCAACATCTGGCGGTTCAACAAGGGGACCAATGGTATATACCAGTTTGCCAATTTTTCTACAAAGTTAAACCACCTGGTCTAAGCATTGAACAGTCAAGACTGCAGATGAGTAAGTACACAAAAACAGATTTCACAAGATTATACTACAACTTTGGATCTGGAACATGTTTATAAAGGAGATAAATATTCAAGGCCCAAAAGGAGCAGTGCCAAATCAATAAGCGAAGGTACGGATAAGATCTATGGTCTTAATATATGAAAGTGAAAACGGAGGATAAAAACTACTGCTACATAGAGCGAAGATTCACAGACTCGTCTAAGGATCTATCATATGAACAAGAACCAAGCGATGAATGCTAGAGAACATGGACACCCTAGAACAGATCTATGATGAAAAGGATAGAAGACTTACCGGAGCCGAGGAAGAAGCGGAAGGTCGCCGCGGTGCTCTGGTACGCTCAGGGTGATGCAGCGGCCAAAGTTGGTGCAGAGGTAGACGGCGGCGGAGGAGCTCCGAAGCTGGGCGACGTGAGGAAGATGAAGCAGAAGGGCACGCACGGGAAAAAGAAATGACCCTTCGGTCCTATTTATAAAGCAAGGGACATGGGTCAGGCACGAAAATCAATGGGCCGCAAGTTTGGAAATAGAGCTGTCGCCTCGATTATCGCAGATCTATTAAACAAGAAGATATCATGGATAGTTTCTTTATGACAGATGACGTCACGCCGGTTTACAGCAATCAGAGAAGATGACATCACGGCGGTTCACCAAACTACAAGAAGATGTTGAAGATGAAGTTTTTGCTAAGGATTGACATGAACCTGTTCAAATCAATCTGGGGCCTAATGTTGGGGATATTACTACTGGGCGTAAACCGGCCTATCTGGGCCGGGTTAACTTCATCAGTAGTTAAGTATGTTAAAGCCCATGAAGGTAGATGAGGGCTCAAGACCCATAATCGGTTGAGAGCCTGTAGCCGTAAACCGGCATCAATATGTAACTTGTATTGTAAGTTAGGAATAAGTAGAGACCAAACCGGACACATCTATGAGCCGGTGTTGGGACTCTGTAAACCGACGGGCGTCACCCATGTATATAAGGGGACGACCCGGCGGCGGTTCAAGGGACAACAGACGACAACTCGAGACATAGGCGAAGCTTGTTTGCTCCCTAGTCATCGAAACACCCATCAATTCCATCACAACTAGACATAGGCTTTTACCTTCATCGAAGGGGCCGAACTAGCATAAACTCTCTTGCGTCCTTGTGTCCGCTTTAACCCCTTCAAGCTAACCCATCACGATGGCTCCACGACTAAGTTCTTTCTCTTGGAAATCTGCCGTGACAAAACCACTTCTGCCGTGACAAAACCACTTATGCCGTGACAAAACCACTTCTGCCGTGAGAAAACTAAGAGGGGCGACAGCTCTTGGCTGAAATCCATGCCGGACTCGGCAGTCATCATGCCGCAGCTCGGGACCTTGTTAGCAAGGCCTTCCGTACAAGATTTTACTGGCCGACGGCCTGAGCAGATGCACAGGACCTTGTCCAACAATGCGTCGGATGCCAACTCTTTGCCAACCAAAGCCAAATGCCCCCCACTGCCTTACAAACAAGCCCCATCACTTGGCCTTTTGCGGTCTGGGGGCTCGATATGACCGGACCCCTTAAAGGAGGAAGTCATAAGAGAGTGTATCTACTGGTCATGGTGGATAAATTCACTAAGTGGATAGAGGCCAAACCAGTCAAAATGGCCGAAGCGAGGCTAGTAATAGATTTCATATCCGGCGTGGTACACCATTACGGTGTCCCGCACAGTATAATCACCGATAATGGCTCCAACTTTACAGCCGATGAGGTGAAAACGTGGTGCTCTAATCTAGGCATTAAGCTCAATTACGCCTCTGTCTATCACCCGCAGATAAAAGGTCAAGTCGAACGGGCTAATGGTCTCATTATGAGCGGCATCAAACCCAGACTAGTGCGGTCTTTGAAGGAATTGGACAAGCACTGGGTGGAGGAACTTGACTCCATACTCTGGGGGAAGCGGCCCATGCCCAACCGCACTACCGGATATACACCCTTCTTCATGGTGTACGGTGCGGAAGCGGTGTTACCCTGCGATATTATTCATGACTCACCTCGAGTGCATATGTACGAAGAGAGAGAAGCCGAGCTAGATCGGAAGGACAACTTAGATACCTTGGAGGAGGAGCGCGACGTAGCAAAAGCCCGTTCCGCATATTATCAATAGCAGGCTCGCAGGTACCAAAGCAGAGAAGTGCGGGCCAAGACTTATAACGTTGGTGAACTCGTTCTACGCTTGCCGGAGAAGAAAAGGGACAAAATCAAGCCCAAGTGGGAGGGTCCCTTCATCAGTGACGAAGCTCTCACTTGAGGAGCATACCGCCTACGTGATGCATCAGACAATCACCTGGAGCGGAACCCTTGGAACGCGGCCAGACTATGATGATTTTCTGCCTAGCGTCGAACTCAGTGTTCATTTCCTCCCTCCTGTTATTACAGTTATTTTTCTTCCCTCTCTTTTCATCTTTTACCGTTTTTGTTTTTTCTTTAGCCTTATGGCTTTAGTACGGCTAGACCATCCCTACCTGATGCATACATCTCTAAATATGTACGTTCAGTATACCTGGGGGCTTCTCGTACATAAGCTTGAGACTATTCTTCGAGCACCAAGCTCAGCACATATGCGTTTTCCATATGTACCTTTTCTTCGCCATTATATGCATTGGTATGACTTAACTTTTGGCCAAGCTGGGTTGCCTGGCTCCTGCGCCTATGCCTTACGTTTCCGTTAGTTCGGCTACGGCATAAAGGGAGCACCTCTACGATCGTTACTATCGGGTCATCCGGATGTGTAGCTCAGACTGGGTGAAGCCGAAAGCTAGCGTTCTTAAGGGAATATTCGGTCGGCGAATTAAAGGTGTTTCCGCATTCACTCCATTATGAACCCCAGATCTTACTTACTCTAAGAGTTTTCCAATCACAGTTCGGCCATGCACATTAGATGCATGCACACCCAGGGAAAGGAACCCTTAACGGAACTATTCTCTCTGGAAGATGTTTCTTACATAATGTAATATAACAAAACTAGCCGGATACACATTGTCTGTATGAGCAATTATGACCCCTACGCCTGGTTTCCATGCATACCCCGGTATATTCTGCCGCTAGGGTATTCAGAAACACTCTGCACCTTTGTGTCCAGAGGTTGAAGCGAAAAGGTCGGCGATGACAATTGTCTTTATTATCCAGCTAGAAGGAAATTACATAGTCACTCACGTCTCAAACACTTCCTCCTCTATACCGTCTAAAAGGCTGTCTAATATACAATCTTGTTGGGAATATTTGGTGGCCACCTCTACTTGGTAATATACTAAACTAATGGGAATTTCTTCCCCATTCGGCCCTAGCGGTCCGATACGAGCCATGTGATTAGAATCCGGCTTTGTATATCGTGTCTTCACCATGGCCTAGGCTTCTCGCGCACCCTCTCGGCGGGCCAATATCTTCCACAGTCGGATACGCCGTCGCGCTCCCTTGAACAGCTCTACCAGCTTGTCCATACTTCCTAGAGGGGAGTCGGATGGCCATAAGGCCTTGGCTACACTCCGCATCACCTGCCGAGCTTTCTCGTGCAACTGCGACAACCCTTCTAGAAGATCACTTGATGATCCGGACACCTCCTCGTCGGGGCGGTTCGTCAATATACCTGCAATTACAGCTATATCAACAACTGTTACCTCCAAACTGTTATAAGATAAAAGAAGCCACATACTGAATATGCCGCCTCACAACTTCTTGTTCTCCTTCACAGAGTCTGCTAGCTTAGCTCTCACATCTTTCAGTTCTTCGCCCAGTTTGGTGTTCGAATCCTGGAGTTTCTTTTTCTCTTGAACGACTTTTGTCAATACACGCTCGCCTGCTGCTAGTAGCTTTTTAGCTCCGTGTTCTTCGCTTCAAGCGGCGTCCAGCTGCTCTTGTAATTGGTCTAACAACCCAACACAAAGATAAGCACCCAGATTCACACTATCAGTGTATCATTATGAAATCCCAATAGAGGGAAATGTTACCGGGAGATGCCTCGTATTTCTCCAGTTCGGCATTGGCAGCAAGCAGCCGAAGCTGACACTTTTCTAGTTCTTGAGCTAACAGGGTGTTCTTCTCCATAAGCACCTGGTTGTACATTAATCCTTAAATTAGTTGTTTAAACTCCTTTAAGTCTCGGGGGCTACTGGCATATGGCTACCATAGTCAGACAAAACAAATTTACCTGCACATCTTTCAAAAGCTGCCTTGCGGCCCTGTTAATCCCATCTCGAGTAGCTCGGATGTATGCATCGGCCGAGCTGAAGGCGTTAAACGACTCTTCCGAAAAACTAGGGTCTTGTAAAATGGCTCGGCAGCGCCAATGATTCATGGCACTCTCCACTTCCGAGTTGGTGATGGATACATCATCCGAGTCCTCGGCTGGAGGACAGTCCGGCGTCGCCCCCGCATCGGCCCCCGTCTTCATGGCAGGATTTGAACCCTGGCTGTGGGAAGTACGACCACTCGAACCTCCGGATATAGTCCGGCGCACTTTTTTCCTGACACATGGAAAATGGGAAGGTCACGGTTGGACGTGACTGCCTAGGTGCACATTGGCAAATTCATACCTCTTCGATGAAGGATCGGCCGTGTCTTCGTTTGCTTTCCTCTTGGGAGGCTCGCCTGGTGTGGAGGACGCTCTCTTCGGAGATACCCCTAGGGCGGTACGGTGCGCCGAACCCTTCCCCTTTTGAGCACAGGATGGTGCGGCGGGTGAGAAGGAAGGAGAGGTCTCTTTTGGGTAAGGTGTCTTTGGATTACTTACGTGTGAAGTTGGAAGGAGGCCGGGGTAATCGACGATAATGGGTACATATGTACCATCGTAGCTCATCTAATAGAATGTCCCCTCCTCAAGCTCCACGAATATGTCCAGATCTTCTTCATATTCGGGGTGAAGATCCCGGTTGCAATTCTCCAGCTGAGGGGCAGGGTCATAGATCCCCTCGACAGCCTTTCGCCATTCCTATTAGGAACAGATAAGATGCTGCCTGTCAATGAATGATCCAGGGACATGATAAAAAGAGCGGGGCTGAACCTTACCCAGCTGGGAGGATTGTACATGGAAAGTCCGTCTCGATGTTGGAGACGGCTGAACTCCTCCTTCTCCCCTTTATACAGCTCGGCCAGAATCTTGGCTAGAGCAGGGGGGGTCTTCGGGCCCTTTCGGCCGTAATGTGGGCAGTCCTCGGTATTATAGAAATCTCCATCACCTCGACTATTGACAATCCGGACTGGGCAAGAGTTTTAATCTTCCCCGGTAGCAAGCTGATCTCCGCGCTATCCTCTTCCTCGAGGTCCCGAGGATGCCAGCTATGGCACTTCTTCAGCGGAGCATTTGAAAACTCGGGGAGGCCTATGCGGACGGGGTCGGGTAGAGCGATGTCGTCAATGTAGAACCATTCGGAAGGCCACTCTTCGAGAGCTTTCTTCAGTGTGCCGGACAGGTATCCGGTCCAGGCAATGCGCCACACTTCGGCTCCTCCCACTTCAAAAATTGATCCACCTTGATTGCGAGGGATGAGGCAGAAAAGTCTTCTCCATAGATCAAAATGGGCCTCACAACCCAGGAATAGATCGCATAGGGCGACATAACCAGCAATGTGGAGGATGGAGCCGGGGGTAAAATTGTGCAGCTAGAGGCCATAGTACTCCAGTAGCCCTCGGAGGAATGGGTGAATTGGAAACCCCACTCCCCTCAGTAGATAGGGGAGGAAGCACACCCGTTCTCCCGCAGACGGATTGGGAAAATCCTCTGCCTGGGTTTTTCCGTTGAAGGAGGCCAACCCTGCTCGAATAGGGACCAAATCTACTGGAGGGAGAAATCCCTGTGCTTGCAGCTTCGCCAATTGGCTATTGGACACAGAGCACCTCTACCACTCGCCTCTCTCTAGGTTGGAACGAGAATAGGAGCTGCGATTGTTGGCCATGTTGGAATGGTCTTGCCTGGCGGTCTCTGAGGATTTTCTCCGCTTGGTGCCGAAAGGATCGGAGATCCAATCTCTTTAAATAGATGCTCTTCCTTGCAGGATTGGGGTGTTATTTGCAAAAAATACCCTAACTATCCGCATTCGCTCGACACATGGAAAACGAGGACATTAAGCATGCAGAAGCCGAGGGGAGACATCGAATCTACGGCCGAATACACTACTTGGAAATCATTAAGCGAGGAACCCGCCTTGCAATACCGAAGACAATTTGTGTGCCGAACACCTTGCTATTGAAGACTGGTTCGGGGGCTACTAAGGGAGTCCTAGACAAAGGGGTCCTCGAGTGTCCGGCCTGTTATATATGGGCCGGACTAATGGGCTCTGAAGATACAAAGACCGAAGACTACACCCGTGTCCGGATAATACTCTCCTTGGCGTGGAAGGCAAGCTTGGTGAACAACTATGAAGATTCCATCTTATTTAACCGACTCTATGTAACCCTAGATCCCCCCGGTGTCTATATAAACCGGAGGGTGTAGTACGGAAAGGATATACTCAACACCTTAGTCATACAGGCTAGACTTCTAGGGTTTAGCCATTACGATCTCGTGGTAGATCAACTCTTGTAATGCTCATATTCATCAATATCAATCAAGCAGGAAGTAGGGTATTACCTCCTTAGAGAGGGCCCAAACCTGGGTAAACATCGTGTCCCCTGTCTCCTGTTACCATCAACCTTAGACGCACAGTTCGGGACCCCCTACCCGAGATCCACCGATTTTGACACCGACACCCGCCCCCACCCGCGTTGTGTTTTCTATGTTTAGTGAGGTCCCACCACCGCCCCCCACAACCACCGTCCCCACCCGAGCCCCTTCCTTCGCACCGATGAACTCCGGTCAGCTCTCAAAAATCGACTGACCCAATTTTGAAATTTAGTCCACTGTCATTTAACTTGTGTTGAATATAAAAGGGGAAAACCATAAGCATTGCGAGTATAGTGTTGAGCATGCCATGGCGGATCTGAAGGTGCAAACCGGACAAAGACAACTTTGCAACCAATGTTTGCTTTCAACTAACAAGTAAGTGATGGAGAAGAAATAAGAGTAAAGCAGTGCCAATCTATTTTCTTGCTGCAATATATAAGTTGAGCAGATATGAAAGAGTACCGCCTCTGTTCTAGTGCCGTGTATGCATCTGCTAAGAATTTGACGGTGCTGCGGTAGTGATGGCTGTCAGTGGCGTGGAAGTAGATCTAGGAGGGTAGACGGTGGCAGTGTGGCGCGGTGGACGAGACGGTCGTAGGAGTGGCGCCGGCAAGGTGGACGACTAAGGGAGTCCTGTATTAAGGGGTCCTCGGGCATCCGGCCTGTGTGATGTGGGCCGGACTAATGGGCTATGAAGATACAAGACAGAAGACTCTCTCCCGTGTCTGGCTGGGACTCTCCTTGGCGTGGATGGCAAGCCTAGCGTTCGGATATGAAGATTCCTTTCTCTATAACCGACCTTGTACAACCCTAGCCCCTTCCGGTGTCTATATAAATCGAAGGGTTTAGTCCGTAGAGGCAATCATAATCATACATGCTAGACTTCTAGGGTTTTAGCCATGACAATCTCGTGGTAGATCAGCTCTTGTAACCCCCATACTCATCAATATCAATCAAACAGGACATAGGGTATTACTTCCATCAAGAGGGCCCGAACCTGGGTAAAACTTCATGTCCCCTGTTTCCTTTAACCATCAACCTTAGACGCATAGTTCGGGACCCCCTACCCGAGATCTGCCAGTTTTGACACTGACATTGGTGCTTTCATTGAGGGTTCCATTGTGTCACCGCCAAAAGGTTCGATGGCCCGATCCATCATCTGCAACGATACTGGCCTAGGGGAGGTTTTTCTCCCCGGCCACATCTTTATATTCGGCAGGTTCGCACTGCGAGACAACTTGCTTGGCCATCTGGAGCAGATCGACAGCTCCCAGGTCACCAGATTAGTCTTGCATACCTGGATTATGTCGCTGATATCCGAGGAGACTTGATCTTCCAAGGACTCATGACCCCAACCTCCGCTTTGGCCTTAGAGCTGGAGCACCTCGCCAGGACGGGAGAGCCGGAGGAAGCAGTGTTGCCGGCAACCATCACAAAGTAGGACCCTTCCTCGGATAACGTCTCCGAACTCTCGGAGTCAGCATCGTGTGAGCTCGGTCGAGGAATTCCCTTCCCGCCATACTCCACGGATTCTTTTCTCCCTCAACAAACCTCACCTTTAAGCGAGGCTCTGGACTTTATGTGATCACTCATCATTACAGAGGAGCAACACCCGAACTACGCCCAGCCCGGACTAGGGGCTGAGATCGGCGAATTTTATGTCCCACCCACCACCCACTTCATCGCCACAGTAGAGGACTTAACTGACATGCTCGATTACGGCTCCGAAGACATCGACGGTATGGACGACGATGCCGAAGAGGAGCAAGCCGAAAACCTGCCGTTTACCGGACGCTGGACGGCCACCTCTTCGTATGACGTGTACATGGTGGGTACACCCAAGGAAGGTGATAGCGATCATGAGAAAATCCAGTAGGGGATAAACCTCCCGAGATACAACAAAAGCGCCGACGGCGCCGCTCTACATCACGCCGCGGCAAAGACAGCAATACTGGCACAAGAGACAACGACACTCCGGATGATGCCGAAGACCAAGAAAACCCCTTCGAGCAAAACATTGAATAAGACGATCGGGAGGATGGGCAAGTTATCCCTGATGAAACGGCTGCAAACGAAGACTCAAAGGATAGTAATTACCTTCCACCCTCCGAGGATGAGGTGAGCCTCAGCAACGAAGACTTTATCATGCCTGAGGAACCTCTTGAGTAGGAGGGCTTTAAGCAATGGCTAATAGCCACTACAAAGAGCCCGAAAAAGAAAAAGCAGCAGTTTCAAGCTGATCAAGATCTACTCAACGGCAGATGGACTAATGTCCTGGCAGCCAAAGAATGCGGCCTCGAGCGCCCAACCAAATGTTACCCGAAGCGTAGACAGCTACCTCGACTCGATGATGAGGAACTTGAGTTCGTACCATCAGCGCGTAATGCGGCTGATCGACCACCATGTGGCCGGGGCAAAATGGAAAGCCGAACACCAGCTCGTCCTACCTCGCCGTAAATGCAGAGGTAAAACATCTTGGGGATACATGTATGACCTACGGCAGGTCTTGAAGAATAAAGCAGGTCCAGCGAGATCACTCTACGGATCGCGGGGGCGTGCCCCGACGCACGACAATGGCTATCAAGCAGAACATGGCAACCTCAATCACGTCCGGGATGAAAACTGCAGACGAACTCCATCCGAACTACATCACGATCTGGCCCGATATAGAGGCGCCGCACACCCCCTCTACTTCACCGATGAAGTAATGGAACATGAATTCCCAGAAGGGTTCAAACCCATGAATATTGAATCATACGATGGAACCACAGATCTCGCAGTATGGATAGAAGACTTTATTGTCCATATTCATATGGCCCGCGGCGATGACTTCATGCCATCAAATACCTCCCACTAAAACTCAAGGGACCAGCCCGGCACTGGATGAACAACCTGCCCAGAAACTCCATTGGCGGCTGGGAAGACCTAGAAGACGCCTTCCGAGACAACTTCCAAGGCACATACGTCAGACCTCCGGATGCCTATGACTTAAGTCACATAGTCCAACAGCCTGTAGAGTCAGCGGGGAAATTCTAGGCTAGGTTCTTAAAAAAAAGAACCATATCATTGACTGTCCGGATGCCGAATCCCTAGCGGCCTTCAAACACAGCATCCACGACGAATGGCTCGCCCAACACCTCGGCCAAGAAAAGTCGATGTCCATGGCGGCCCTCACGGCACTCATGACCCAGTTTGTGCGGGCGAAGATAGGTGGCTAGCCCGCAGCAATAACAATGCAAGCAAACCTGGCACCTCGGAATCCAGAAATAGCAACGGCAAGCCCCGTAGCAACAGGCACAAGCGTAAAAACAATGGTGACAATACCGATGACACGACAGTTAACGCCAGATTCTGTGGCTCGAAGTCTGGTCAGCGGAAGAAGCCATATAAAAGGAATACTCAGCGCCCTTCCAGCCTGGACCGCATACTTGATCTTCCATGTCAGATCCATGGCAGCCCTGATAGACCAACAAATCATACCCACCGGAGTTGTGGGTCTTTAAGCAAGCCAGCAAGATAAATGCCGAAGACAAGGAGAAGGGGTCGCAAAGTGAGAATGACGATGAGGAGCCCCGTCTGCTGAACACAGGGGGACAGAAGAAGTTTCCCCCTCAGGTTAAAATGGTGAACATTATATATGCTACCCATATCCCCAAGAGGGAGTGCAAGCGCGCGCTCAGGGACATCTATGCGATAGAGCCAGTTGCCCCAAAATTAAACCCATGGTCGTCCTGCCCGTTCACCTTTGATCACAAGGACCATCCGACATGTATCCGTCATGGTGGTTCAGCCGCACTAGTCCTCGACCCAATAATTGATGGATTCCACCTCACACGAGTCCTCATGGAAAGTGGTAGCAGCCTCAACCTGCTTTATCAGGATACAGTGTGCAAAATGGGAATCAATCCATCAATGATCAAGCCCACCAAAACTACCTTTAAAGGAGGCATACCAGGTGTAGAGGCCCGTTGCACGGGCTCAATCACATTGGAGGTCGTCCTTGGATCTCCGGACAACTTCTGAAGCAAAGAGTTAATCTTCGATATCGTCCCTTTCCGAAGTGGCTATCACGCACTGCTCGGACGAACTACATTTGCGCGATTCAATGCGGCGCCACATTATGCTTATCTCAAGCTCAAGATGCCCGGACCATGCGGTGTCATGATAGTCAACGGAAGCATGGAGCGCTCCCTTCATACTGAGGAGCACACCAAGGCCCTGGCAGCAGAGGTACAAAGCGACCTTCACAAGCAGAACCTTAATTCGGTGGCCATGCTCCCAGACACTGTCAAACAAGTCCGGACTACTCTGCAGCAGGACAGTCCAGCTCGTCAGGAGCTCGACTAGCAATCCGGCCTCCGTCTCAGTCCCGACCAAGTGGCGGCATACGTACTGCACGTACATAACTACGCACTAAAACTACTATGGGCAGAGACGGAGGCATAACCAGACTGTGGTCCATAATATGGCTCGACCTTCCCTAGACACACATACTCTTACTTTTCTTTTTATCCTTTTCAGGTTTCTTTTTCACAGGTTCCTCTTGACGGCTTGATAATCGGTCCTTCCGAAGGATGGACATACCAAGGCGGCAAGTAGCATCGATGTGTGGGGGAATCTCTAGATGTTCTTCTTAACGATCATTGTACCTATTTTTAGGACCCGTTCGTAGCTCCCCCCTTGGTCTTGGCATGTTAAAAAGCCACTGTTGCTTATCGCACTATTTGTGCAAATACGCTTTGACGTATTAATCAAAACTATAATGGAAACAATTTGCGGCTCAAATTATTTGGCACTAGCTTACTACCTCATTTTATTTTGTTATTCCTATCGGTTGCATCCGTACACTTTGGTACGTTGTAATTTGCCAGGTGCTTTATTGTGCCCCATATTATGGCAAACAAGTCCGAACACTTTTACAATATAGTTTGGCCTCCGAATTTAGCATTATATGCATCGGCTCTGAATCATGTCTTTGGTCAATAGTTGGGTTGCCCGGCTCCTGTGCTTACTACATTATGTTCCGCTCTATCAGCTAGGGTAGCAAAGGGAGAACTACTGTGACTGTCCTGGTTTATCCAGATGAGCACCTCAGTAGAGAAAGCCGAAAACTGATGGTCATAATGCGATGCGAGCCATTCAGCTCTTCGGAGGTTAAAATCTCTTGCGATTTTTTCCGCATTATGCGACAGATCGGCCTTCACCCGATCAGGTGTCTACAGCACCCTAGTCCGGACTAACGAATACTAGGGGCTGCGCCTACATTTCTATTGTCGAACTCCTATGGCTAAGTGAGGGTGATAAAGCCACATAGTCTGATTGCCTAGTTCAATGCGCTAAATACCTCCTTCAAGGACCAATTTCTTGGATCAAGAGTGTTTAGATTCCATCCCGAGCACCCCCGTACTACCTACGTGGGTGTAGAAGCCGACGACTGGCCAACTCTCAGATTTAATAAAAATGGTTGCACGGGAGGTAAAATTCCAAAATAAACACAAGCATTATATTACATATTAGTCTTGTTTTCATCATAAAAGGCGGAATAACATGAAGGTACTCATTCAAAGATAATGCCCTTTGAACACTGGCCCTCTACAATGTGGGATCCCTTGAGGACATCATCAAAATACCGCTTTGGCGTGCGGTGCACCTTGCCAGCGGGCGGTCCCTCGGTCGCGAGCTTGGCGGGATCCATCTATGCGCACTGTATCTTTACACGGGCAAAGGCCATCCGCGCACCTTCAATACAGACCGATCGCTTGATGGCATCAAGCCGGGGGTAGGCATTTACCAGTCACTTCACAAGCCCGAAGTATCTGCTGGGTATGACGTCGGCAGGCCATAGCCGGATTATTAAATCCTTCTTGGCTAGTTTGGACACCCAATGTAGTTCCACCAGCTGTTTTAGCTGATTGCTAAAGGGCGCCAGATGTTCTGGCGCAAGCTATTGCGACCAGGACAGCTTCTCCGTCAATCTCCCCTCTTCGGCTTGGAAGAACTCCGCAGCGTCGGCAACACTGCGCGGTAGATCCGCAAACGCTCCTGGAGAACTCCAAATCTGGGCCAGTAAGAGAAATCTTCTCTTCACATACTTGCTCTACATAATAAAGGCCTTACCCGCCGCGATGTTTCTGGCCTCCTGGATTTCCTGGAGGGTGCCCTGGGCTTCAATCCAGGCATCTTGGGCGCTCTGGCGGGCCTTGGCAAGTTCGAACTCTTGATCCGCAATATTGTGCTCCAAGGACTCGCATTTTTGCACAGCGTCCTGGAGCTCCTGCTGGACCTCACCAACCCTGGCCTCGTGCTTCTCACGAGCAGCTTGTTCCTTTGCTGCTCTCTCCAGGGCTTCGGCCAGCGTCTTCTTGAGGGCCTCCACCTCGGTCGCCGCTCCTAACAAATATCATGGCACTATGGTCAGTACAAATCATTCATCCCTTCTGGATGTACAAAAGGTCATTGCATACCTTGATGATCCTCCAGCTATCTTTGCACGCGGCCGAGATCTTCCACGATCCACTCCAGACTCTGCTTCAGTCCGTATACCTCAGCAGCATGAGAGGTCGCAGCCAGCAAAGACGCCTGCTTATTCACATAGACACATATGGTTAGTCTCCTGTGAAAATTAGTTGATCCTCTGTCCGGATTTTCTTTTCAAACACCGGACAGTGTCTCAGGGGCTACTGTCTATAATATGACGTTCTTTTTATACAATCGTGCCGCTTACCTTAAAGCCTGTTAGAAGGCATGTGCAGGCTTCGGTCAATCCGCTCTTTGCGGACAGAATCCTCTCAACCACCATACCCATGAGGGTATGGTGTTCCAAAATAATGGAAGCACTTCGCAGCGCTTCCATTAGAGCATCCGGTGCCTCGGGATGGACAGATTGGTGCACCTCCTTCCTTCCAAGGAGCCTGCCTACCGGATGCCGGAGCCGTATAGGTCTTCGGGCTCGTATTTGGCTTGGGGCCAAATTGGAGATGGCCCCCATCGCCAGTCTCCATGGGGATCTGCTCCCCCATGTGTCTGGCGGCCGAGGTGTTATCCTCTGGCGCCACTGCGACGGACTCCTGTGCCTCCCCCTGTGCCGTGAGTGTCCTTCGAGACAACACTTTAGCGTCCTCCGTAGTCTTGGGAGAGGAGGCCGCCGGAAGGGACCCGCTATCCATCACCTTCGGATCCAGCGAATTTCCAGAAGATGGGGATCGCTCGAGGTCGGAACGAGCCGGACTACAAGTGCATGATTTGACATGTTAAAATTATGAAGTAAAGAGGCTCGGTATTTGTGTGCGGCTTCGAGTACTTCCGGTTCGGCCAGGGGCTTATCCCTGGGGCGCCACTCGGAGCTGCTATCAATCTCCCACACAGAGTTTTCCCTGGCAGAAGCCTTCCCCTTCTTGGACGCCTCTTCCGCCAGATGCGTGGAGGCCGCCATTTTCTTCCTTCCCCCTCAGGGGAGAATTGCTTTCCTCCTCTTCCTCATCATCGGTGGCGAGAGGGGAGTGGGTTTCGGCATCTTCGGACATCATGTCCGAAGTGCCCTTATGGCGGAGACCACCCCTGGTCCCCTTGGCCTTCTTCTTAGCCTTCTTCTCCGGCGCTTGATATGGCGCCAGAACCAGCATCTTCGTTAGACGCGGGATAGCTGGTGCTTCGGGCAGCGGAGCCGGACATTGAATCCGCTCCGCCTTGTTTGTCCAGCCCTAAAAAAACAAATAGGGAAGCTTAGACATCTTCCTTGAGTATGCAAGTAAAGGATACACCTTGAAATACAAAAAACTGACCGCACTAGTATGATGGGCCAGGTCGTGCCCGCGGTCCTCGGTCGTCGCTGGCCACGTCTCTTTGGCCTTGAAGAGCACCTTCTAGATGTCTTCGTGCGTAGTGCCGAAGAACTATTGCAAGGTCTGGTGCTTGGCTGGATCGAACTCCCACAAGTGGCATGTCCGTCTTTGGCACGACAGAATCAGGTGAGCGAGCATCACCTGGATCACATTGAGAAGCTTGATGTTCTTGTCCACCATGGGCTTGATGTATTGTCAGCTCGCCCAACGAAGACCAGTCCAGGCCCTTCTCTAGCCAGGAGGTGAGCCGCATCGGGGTGCCGGACTGGAATTCAGGAGCCGCGGCCCAAGAGGCGTTGCGAGGCTCTATGACGTAGAACCACTGTTGTTGTGACCCTTTGGAGGTCTCCATGAAGGTACCTTCGGGCTATGTGACATTGGGCAGCTTGCTCAGCATGGCGCCACTGCACTCTGCATGTTGGCCATCTACCACCTCCGGCTTCATGTTGAAGATCTTCAACCACAGTCCAAAGTGGGGTGGGATACAGAGGAAGGCCTCACACATGACAATAAATGCCGAGATATTGAGGAAGGAGTTCGGGTCAGATCATGGAAATCTAGCCCGTAGTAGATCATGAGTCCACGAACGAATGAGTGGAGAGGAAATCCCAACTCGTGGACGAATTTGGGGATGAACACCACCCTCTCATGGGGCTCCGGAGTAGGGATGATCTGTCCCTTGGCCAGAAGTCGGTGGGCGATTTCCTTGGGTAGGTACCCGGCCTCCCGGAGCCTAGTGATGTCCTTCTCCTTGACGGAGGAAACCATCCACTTGCCTCGCGCTCCAGATCCGGACATGGCTGGCGTGCTTCTTGGAGGCGGAAAGGATGGAAGCTTGGGCGCTGGATCTCGAAAATGGATGGGCAGAGAGGAAGAGGGCGTGGGTGAAGGAGGTGAATCCTTATCCCTTTATAAAGGCAGTGAATATCAAGCGCCTCCCCACTCGTCTTAAAACTTGCCTATTCCCCAAGGGTCATGCAGGCAGCGCGGTTGGGTTACCCACGCCCATATTGATGAGAATCCCGCAATAAGGGGACACGATCTCTGCTTTGACAAGACATGCCAGTAAAACCGCATCTTGAAACATGGAGCGAGAGGATAACAAAACGGTTCGAAATAATGACCGGGCTGTGATGAGATGTCACGCTACAAAAGTGGTCAATGGATTGGACTCATAAAATATTATACTCTCTATGGATATAAGTGGTGTTTGTTTTACAAAGCCGGACACGTTCTCTGTGTTCGAGAGATCTTTTGGAGTATACATATGAGGAACCCGTCTTGCAAGGCCGAAGACAATCTGCGTGCTGGACACCTCGTCATTGAAGCCTGGTTCAGGGGCTACTGAGGGAGTCCTGGATTAAGGGGTCCTCGGGCGTCCGACATGTGTGTCATGGGCCAAATTAATGGGCAATGAAGATACAATACATAAGACTCTCTCCCGTGTCCGGATGGGACACTGCTTGGCGTGGATGGCAAGCCTAGCATTCGAATATGAAGATTCCTTTCTATGTAACCGACTTTGTATAACCCCAGCCCCCTCCGGTGTCTATATTAACCGGAGGGTTTAGTCCGTAGAGGCAATCATAATCATATAGGCTAGACTTCTAGGATTTTAGCCATTACGATCTCGTGGTAGATCAACTCGTGTAACCCCCATACTCATTAATATTAATCAAGCAGGACGTAGGGTATTACCTCCATCAAGAGGGAGCAAACCTGGGTAAAACTTCGTGTCCCCTATTTCATGTTATCATCAACCTTAGACGCACAGTTCGGGACCCCCTACCCGAGATCCGTCGGTTTTGACACCAAAAATGACGACGGGGATGAAGCGAGAGGACGGGATGCAAGATCTGAAGCCGTGGATGAGAGAGCTCGATCTATTGTAATGGACGACGGCGTCGGGGTATCACCTCCGGTATGGTGGAGGAGGACGGCGGTGGATGGTGTGGCGGACGGAGGAGGCTGGGGTGGAGAGGGTGTTTCGGCGCCCACGGAGTACGAATGGGGAAACTGAGGGAGAGATGAAGGGGGAACCATGTCTTCAGGGCACGCTTGTCTCAAATGCGAGGAAATTTACAAACTTAGCCCCCATTCAAAATTTCCTATATCACAGCAATATTACTCGGTTAGGGATAGGACAGTACTCTCGCATACACTGAATATTTGCCGACGAAAGTTTGTTTTTGGCGCCCACCGTGTATGAACCAGGGAGGGAGACGATTTCAGTGGAGGAGACACTGTGTGTTGGCACCCATCGTGTATGAATCTGGGTGAGAGGCGGTTATGTCATGTTTGATTAAAATTACAAACCTACCCCTATCAAAACCTATAGAAATCGAGCCGATAGGCTTTGCGTGTCAGGGATAGGCAGTAATTTCCATCTTGCAGATTTTGGTTTCGGGCGGTTACTGCGACTTTCCCCACTTCATTCAAATTTTTGTAGAGCAAGAGAGCACATTTACCATGCCAACTCAATTCAAATCTAGTTTGTATTCTATTTTTGTTCGGGCAGGATCCATTGTCAATTGGAATAAAATTCTATATACATCATTTTTTATATATACTTTCAAAATCACAACACCCTTTATACATAAATATGGTTTACAAATGGCATGATCTCAGATTAATAAGGGTGTATCCATCTTAATTTGGATTTTCAAATATTTGAAACCACTTTATGTTGAAATCCAATGTATGCATTCCTCGCTAACTGTCTCCAATTAATGTGTGTTTCATGCGGCTTTTTACTTCTCAAACATGTATAATGTGTTTCACACACGCAACATATAGTGTAATCCTGTTTAGACATTAATCTCATATAAACCATGCATTGTCTCTAAGTAAAGAATCTATGGATCACCAATATTGATAAACTATATAACATTAGACATGTCCCCAAATTCAAATGAATGTGCATGTTTGATACACCAATTTGCGTTATGATATGATTGATTTCGTGATCTCCAGTTTAAATATTTGAATCCCCTTTAATCCAGATATTCGTCTCATATAGCTATCACTCATGCTTATATAGGAGTATCTCTCTAGACCTATAAGCGTTCATCGTCTCTCGGGTATCTCTCGTGCTACCTGTATGTCGACAATGATCTTTTATCTTCATAACACACTGACAGTACTCTATCCCGCGACCTTCATCACTTTATCTCTCTCTAAGTATATCTCGCTTCCAGCTATGTGTCTCTAACTATGATTCTCAATGTGCAATCTCTTTCTCTCACACAAACACAAACTTTGTCTCCCGGGGTCTCATTTCTCTCTACTATTCCCCTGTGGGTGCCACTCGCACACCCCCTCTCACACAGAGATGTCTTTCGCTCTGTAGGTATGAGAAGCTACGACTCTTCCTCTTAAATATCTCTTTCTCAGACACAAACACAAACTCTGTCTCCCAGGGTCTTATATCTCTCCACCATTCTCTTGTATGTCACTCACACATACTCTCTCTCCCTAGAGATATCTTGTGTTCCTTCATATGTCTCTCTAGCTATCACTCTCGTTGTGAAATATCTTTCTCTATCGCAGACACAAAACTCTGTCACTCGGGATCTAATTTATCTGTGATATTTGTTTGTATGTGACTCACATGCGCCCTCTCTCTATCTCTCTCACAACCACACACATAACTCAGCCTTCTGATCCACTTGACTCCTATCTCTAATGCACAATAGCTAGCATCTTTATCTTTATATTTATTTGTTTCTCCATCAACCTTCTTTCTCGCCCTCACTCTTGCTTCCTATCACGCAACCTATATATGTTTATCTCTACATGTAGTCATGTGCCCTCTTTTTATCTTTCTCTCTCACACACATAACTTAACCCTCTGAACCACCCAGCGGTCATATCCAACACTCAAACTAGCTTATGTCCCTCTATCTAGCATCTCTATCTCTGTATCTATCTGTAGTTTCTCCGTCAACATTTCTTTCTCGCACGCACTCTTGCTTCCTATCACCCACACTATATATGTCTCTCCATACATGCATTTATAGGTTGATCTCTTTTGCACAATCATTGTTTTCGCTCCCTATGCTAACCATAGATGCCTTCTCCAGCCCACGCCACTATCTCTTAAAGACAAAAACACATGCTCAATTATCGAGCCTTCTTGCCTGCACTCTCACATGCATGCATTGTCATACCGATCCGTCTCTCCCATGTCGTTGATCTTATGACTTATGTCTTCTTCCTTTTATCTCGATCATGCGCGCGCTCACACACACATCCAATGTATACATGTATACCTCTCACACATGGATGTTCAAGGTCTCCTATATCTCCATACGTAGTTAATTACCCTCAGCCCTAATGCCCACATTGAATCGTTCTCTTCTTGTGTGCACATAACTTCCGCCTGGATGGTTAAAACACACACTCACACTTAACAATCTCCTTCTAGCTACCCCCCTCTCTCACTCTTCCCCTATATCCCCGAAACCAATAAGACCATCCCTTCGTTTAGTTCCCACCTACATGCACCATCGATATATAGTAGTCTTCCTCCGGGTCTCTCGAACAAACACGTCCTCTCGATGTCGACTCCTCTCATGCGCACACACCATCTCTTCCCTCTCTACGGGCCTTTTATCACTCGCACCCCCTCATTACACATGACCTCTCATCCACACACACTTAAATTACATCTGCCCCCAAGGACCATGCATGAGACACACACACACACACACCCCACACCCCCCCACACACACTAAGACTCCATCTCACACACACATGCTCTAGGCGGAGCATTTGTTCCTACCACCCTTTGTCCAACCTTACCTGTATGATAAACAATCACCTTAATTTACTTGTATAACATGGGAAAAATCCACTTTACTTTAGTAGTCAGCAAACTTATCATCTCCACTCTTATAAAAAAACCAAGTTGGTGATGATGGTGTGCGTGCCATCTTGAAATATAGACCGTCTGATCTATATCTGACAGATAGAAAGGAGACTATGACAATTTTACAAAATATACCCGCACCTCTCTCCACATTTAGAGCATGATTGGTTTGCTGCCAATATTTGGCTAGCCAAATGTTGGAATTGCCAAATATTGGCACTACCAACACTTGCCAAATATTGGCAACTTTATGTGAGATAGGCAAGACAACTCGGTAACCAATCAAGTAGTAGCGAATATTTGGGACAATGCTAACATTGGCATGCCTATTTTTGGCACCAAACCAATTATGCTCTTATAGACAAGGCCTTGCCTCGTTCATCCTTATCCCCACAACCTCATTTCTGAGAAATTAAAGAAGGAAGTCTCTGGAACAATCTAGCATGGTGGCCGCTGCCGCCTGCCAGCGCCGTCCATCCACATGCCTCCGCCCAGTTCGACCACCAGTCACAACCATGCTCCACTCCTGCTCAACTTATCTCTCATATTTCATTTTTTAGATGAAATTCTCGAGATACCAGTTTCCCGATAAAATTCTCGAGATATCATTAGTTTTTACACGTGGGATTACTCCTGCATGGGTCAATCACAACAGGTGTTTTGTAAAAAAATGCATATTGATGTTCCGTGCAATGCACGAGCATCTTGCTAGTAATTATATAAGGCAAACCATGAGTAGGATGTGAGATGAAATGCATCTCAATTCCTATAGAGAAAGATATACCATTTGATTCATGGAATAGGAATTTTTTTCCATTGAGTCTAGGCAAATATACTGGCAATTTGCTCTAAAAACTACAATAGTAACTAGTACTGGTACATGCTCGTAATTAACTAAACAAACGTACGGGTGACACAGACACACACACACACACACACTAACTACTAGTACTACTACTTCTCACATGTTAGCTAGATGCCGTCCTTCTCCTTCTTGGCTTTGTCAGCGACACCCCATCGTGCTTGGATCTCCGTCGACCTCTCCGCAGCAGCGTGTGCGTCCTCTTCTTTCTTGCGGCGGCGTGCCTCTCTTTTCTTGAGTGCTTTCTGACTTTTCCGCTCCCTCAATGCGGCTTTGTCCACCTCTTGCTGTACCGCCCATTCGGCCTTGGCAGCTTCAAATTCCGCCCACGTAAGTGTGAGGTCGCGAGCGGCGATGAACTCGGCATGGTGGGATGCCATTGCTTTGCTACCATTTTTGTGCGGCCGTGGGCGGCGAGGAACTCAGTGCGGCGGGATGCCATTGCTCCCATACTGGTTAGTGTGTAGAGCTATGGCATGAATGACGCTTGGTGCCAGCTCTAGGGTGGAGTGGCTGGACAACCGTATAGTGCATTGGTTTGTCAAGAGATCAAGGACAGAAGACAAAGGAAATTTGGATTCCCTTCAATAATGGTCATTTATTACCGAGTAAATTGCATTGGCGGTCATCAAACTTGTCTTGATAGATCACTTTGATCATTGTATACGAGATATGGTGATTATACGGTCACTGGCTCAGCTTATAGCTTCGTATTTGTCTAGTTGACCAGTCAAACAGTCCGCATGTGCCTCATCAGCTCGTGTTCCTTATCTATCAATCTATGCGGGCCTACCTGTCAGTGGAGAAAGAAATAACAACCAAAATCATGCGTATGTGAGGAATCAAACCACGGACTCGTCGCTGCAACGCACACTCGTCAGCCAAATGAAAATGAAATACTTTGCGTTAAATGCACAAATGAATTTTTATATTATACGTGATGCACACATTAGCGCACACCGTCCATAGAGGCAATTGGCATGTACGCGTGCAGACACTCATGCTCACAATGCCAAACCATGCTAATGCATGCACGTCACCCTCTCAATCAAAGTCCTACTCATGGCGCAACGCAAAGGGCAAGCCTGTCACTGCTACCTCTTGAGCACTTGCGTTGGTTTTCCCTTGAAGAGGAAAGGGTGATGCAGCAGACTAGCATAAGTATTTCCCTCAGTTTTTGAGAACCAAGGTATCAATCCAGTAGGAGGCCACGCACGAGTCCCTCGTACCTACACAAACAAATAAATCCTCGCAACCAACATGATAAGGGGTTGTCAATCCCTACACGGTCACTTACGAGAATGATATCTGATAGATATGATAAGACAAGATTTTTGGTATTTTTATGATAAAGATGCAAAGTAAAATAAAAGGCAATAAAAATAACTAAGTATTGGAAGATTAATATGATGGAAGATCGAGCCGGGGGCCATAGGTTTCACTAGTGGCTTCTCTCGAGAGCATAAGTATTCACGACGGGTAAACAAATTATTGTTGAGCAATTGACAGAATTGGGCATAGTTATGAGAATATCTAGGTATGATCATGTATATAGGCATCACGTCCGAGACAAGTAGACCGATTCCTGGTTGCAGCTATTACTATTACTCCACACATCGACCGCTATCCAGCATGCATCTAGAGTATTAAGTTCAAGAGAACAGAGTAACGCTTTAAGCAAGATGACATGATGTAGAGGGATAAACTCATGCAATATGAAATAAACCCCATCTTGTTATCCTCGATGGCAACAATATAATACGTGCCTTGCGGCCCCTACTGTCACTGGGAAAGGACACCGCAAGATTGAACCCAAAGCTAAGCACTTTTCCCATTGCAAGAAAGATCAATCTAGTAGGCCAAACCAAACTGATAATTCGAAGAGACTTGCAAAGATAACCAATCATATATAAAACAATTAAGAGAAGATTCAAATATTGTTCATAGATGAACTTGATCAAAAATCCACAATTCATCGGTCTCAACAAACACACCGCAAAAGGAGATTACATCGAATAGATCTCCACAAGAGAGGGGGAGAACTTTGTATTGAGATCCAAAAAGAGAGAAGAAGCCATCTAGCTAATAACTATGGACCCGTAGGTCTGAGGTAAACTACTCACACTTCATCGGAAGGGCTATGGTGTTGATGTAGAAGCCCTCCGTGATCGATGCCCCCACCGACGGAGCTCTGGAACAGGCCCCAAGATGGGATCTCGTGGATACAGAAAGTTATAGCGATGGAATTAGGGCTTTGGCTCCGTATCTGGTAGTTTGGGGGTACGTAGGTATATATAAGAGGAAGGAGTACGTCTGTGGAGCAACAGGGGGCCCACGAGGGTGGAGTGCATGCCTAGGGGGTGTAGGCGGGCCCCCCTACCTCGTGGCCTCCTGGTTGATGTCTTAACGTAGGGTCCAAGTCCTCTGGATCACGTTTGTTCCGAAAATCACGTTCCCGAAGGTTTCATTCCGTTTGGACTCTGTTTGATATTCTTTTTCTGTGAAATCCTAAAATAGGCAAAAGAACAGCAATTCTGGGTTGGGCCTCCAGTTAATAGGTTAGTCCCAAAATAATATAAAAGTGTATAATAAAGCCCAATAATGTCCAAAATAGAATATAATATAGCATGGAACAATAAAAAATTATATATACATTGGAGACGTATCAACCATCCCCAAGCTTAATTCCTGCTCGTCCTCGAGTAGGTAAATGATAAAAACAGAATTTTTGATGTGGAATGCTACTTCGCATAATTTCAATGTAATTCTCTTAATTGTGGTATGAATATTCAGATCCCAAAGATTCAAGAGACAAGTTTAATATTGACATAGGAATAATAATACTTCAAGTATACTAACTAAGCAATTATGTCTCTTCAAAATAATATGGCCAAAGAAAGTTATCCCTACAAAATCATATAGTCTGGCTATGCTCCATCATCACCACACAAAGTATTCAAATCATGCACAACCCCGATGACAAGCCAAGCAATTGTTTGATACTTTTAATGTTGTCAAACTTTTTCAATCTTCATGCAATACATGAGCGTGAGCCATGGACATAGCACTATAGGTGGAATAGAATGGTGGTTGAGGAGAAGACAAAAAGGGAGAAGATAGTCTCACATCAACTAGGCGTATCAACGGGCTATGGAGATGCCCCTCAGTAGATATCAATGTGAGTGAGTAGGGATTGCCATGCAACGGATGCACTAGAGCTATAAATATATGAAAGCTCAACAAAAAGAAACTAAGTGGGTGTGCATCCAACTTGCTTGCTCACGAAGACCTAGGGCATTTTGAGGAAGCCCGTCGTTGGAATATACTAGCCAATTTCTAGAATTAAAAATTCCCACTAGTATATGAAAGTGATAACAAAGGAGACTCTCTATCATGAAGACCATGGTGCTACTTTGAAGCACAAGTGTGGGAAAAGGATAGTAGTATTGCCCCTTATTATTATTATTTTATTATTATTTTTTGGGCCTTCTTTTTTTTTTCTTTGGCCTTTCTCTTTTTTTATTTGGGACAGTACTGTATGAATGATGATCATCATAGTTCTATTTATTTACAACTCAATGATTACAACTCAATACTAGAACAAAGTATGACTCTATATGAATGCCTCCGACGGTGTACCGGGATAGCAATGATGCATGAGTGACCTATATGAAAGAATTATGAACGGTGGCTTTGCCACTACTAAAATGTCAACTACATGATCATGCAAAGCAATATGACAATGATGGAGCGTGTCATGATAAACGGAACGGTGGAAAGTTGCATGGCAATATATCTCGGAATGGCTATGGAAATGCCATGATAGGTAGGTATGGTGGCTGTTTTGAGCAAGGTATATGGTGGGTATATGATACCGGCGAAAGGTGTGCGGTATTAGAGAGGCTAGCAATGGTGGAAGGGTGAGAGTGCGTATAATCCATGAAATCAACATTAGTCATAAAGAACTCACATACTTATTGCAAAAATCTATTAGTTATTGAAGCAAAGTACTACGCACATGCTCCTAGGGGGATAGATTGTTAGGAAAAGACCATCGCTCGTCACCCACCACCACTCATAAGGAGGACAATCAATAAATACAACATGCTCCGACTTCTTAACATAACGGTTCGCCATACATGCATGCTACGGGAATCACAAACTTCAACACAAGCATTTCTCAAATTCACAACTACTCAACTAGCACGACTCTAATATTACCATCTCCATATCTCAAAACAATTATCATGTTTCAAACTTATCATAGTATTCAACACACAAATAAGAAAGATTTGTTTATTTAATCTTGAATGCCTCAAATAATTAAAGAAAATTACCATGCTGTTTTGTATTACTCTCAAAATAATCTAAGTGAAGCACGATAGAACAATGGTTTCTATAAAACAAATCCACCGACGTGCTCTAAAAGATATAAGTGAAGCACTAGAGCAAAAACTATATAACTCAAAAGATGTAAGTGAAGCACATAGGGTATTCTAATAATTTCCAAATCATGTGTGTCTATCTAAAAAAGGAGTGTGCAGCAAGGATGATTGTGTAAAACTAACAAATAAAGACTCAAATAATACAAGACGCTCCAAGCAAAACACGTATCATGTGATAAATAAAAATATAGCTCCAAGTAAAGTTACCGATAGAAGTAGACGAAAGTGGGGATGCCTTCCGGGGCATCCCCAAGCTTTGGCTTTTAGGTGTCCTTAGATTATATTGGGGGTGCCATGGGCGTCCCCAAGCTTAGGCTCTTGTCACTCCTTGTTCCGTAATACATCAAATCTTTACACAAAACTTGAAAACTTCACAACACAAAACTTAAAGTAGAAAATCTAGTGAGCTCTGTTAGCGAAAGAAAACAAAACACCACTTCAAGGTACTGCAATGAACTCATTCTTTATTTATATTGGTGTTAAAACTACTGTATTCCAACTTCTCTATGGTTTATAAACTATTTTACTAGCCATAGATTCATCAAAATAAGCAAACAACACATGAAAAACAGAATCTGTCAAAAAACAGAACAGTCTGTAGTAATCTGTAGCTAACGCAAGATCTGGAGCCCCAAAAATTCTACAATAAATTGCTGGACGTGCGGAATTTATGTATTAATCATCTGCAAAAATAATTAACTAAATATCACTATCCAAATAAAAATGGCAGCAGTTCTCGTGAGTGCTAAAGTTTCTGTTTTTTTATAGCAAGTGTCGGTGGGAACGACACCTATGGGATCACAAGAATCCCTACTACGGTTGTGGGGCGCGGGGTCATGAGAAGAGCGGATCAAACAGATAGCACACGGTTTGTTTATCCAGGTTCGGGCCGCGAGGATACGTAAAACCCTACTCCTGCTTTGGTGGATTGTATATCTGTGTTCTTGAGCTAGCTATGGGGCGTGAGGAGCTCCAAAAAGCCGAATCCTCCACATGGTCGCCTCGGGCCTTCTTTTATAGGAAAGGGTTGCCACAGTGGCACACAGGAGGTGGAAAGGGTATAGTGATGTGAGGTTATCCCTCGCATTACATGACAAGGCACATTTAATGCGTCTTGCCCAGGTGTCCTTGCTTTATCGGGGACGGGGGAGAGCCCTGTCTCGTCCGTCGCCGCTCCCTCTCGTGTCGACATGCGCCCTGGCCAGCGGCGCCCGCCGTGCCATTTGGCAGGCAGGCAGCTGAGGTGGCGCAGTGGTGGGTCTCCATGAAGATCCGCATGCCGCCACGCAGGTGCCTGCCCAGCTGGTTGGGTCGGCAGCTGCATGCGAACGGCGGTGGAGGTTTGACTGGCGTGGGCCTGATGGTGGCCCTACGGGTGTTCTTGGCAAGGGCCTTGCCGGGGCCCCGGCAAGGGTCTTGCCGTGGCGCCTGCTGTCATCCCCGGCAAGGCTCTTGCCGGGGGCCTTGTGGTCCTCCTTGGCTGGGATCCCGCCAAGGATCATCATCTTCTAAGGGTGTATCTGATCTTGAATGTCTTCACAAAGATCTGCATGCCACCACGGGGATGTCTCCCGAATCCTTGCCCCATGGGGGCAGTGGAATCAAGGGTGACTTACTCCGTAGGTGTGGGGCGAGCTGCCACGACAAGGGTCTTGCCGGGTTTGCTAAAACCGCCTCTCGGCAAGGATCTTGCCGGGGGGGTGGGGGTCCGCTTCGTCCCCTTTGCTCTTTGTGGTCTTGGTCTTGGCATCGTTCTGCTTCTCCTGAGCTTCGGCCTTACCTTGGCTCACCTCCCTTGCCTTGCTCAGTGTGGTGGTGCCCGTGGCTCAGACTGCCCGTGCACAGTTATAGGGGTACAAAAAGTGTACCCCTCTTTTTGTACACCGACAGGAGCCCCTGGGCCTGGGCCACACATAAGCGCAATCGCGTCGTTGGGCTAGGCCCAAAAACGGTGCGCCGGCGGGCGGGGCGATTTTTACCGCGGTAAGTTTCTTCGCGCACTGTGCTTCCCACGCTTCCCGCGCGTGGCGCGATGTGGGGAGGCGTGTGTTACGTGGGCGGCATGCATGGGGCTGAGCTCTGCATGCATGCGTCACGTCGTAGTAAAGGGGGCGGTTCGCGCCGTCCCCATAAACGGAGGGAGGCGTGGAGGCGCGACCCATTTACTGAACGGGGCCGGGGCGTGGTCTTCAAGGCGTCCACTCCCTACAATCATGGGTTGAGGAGAGGTCGCCTCACCCGTCGCCTCGGTCCTGCATGCCTGCCACATGGCTCTCATGCGCTTGGGGTGGCGAACGGTGGAGGCAAGAAATCGGGCCGCCACGGGCTGGGGCGGCGGGTCAGTCCCAGTTCCCTGCGCCTTCCGCGTCTTGATTGGCTGAGTGGGGCGGCCGAGCCCCCACCCCGTTCCTTTATAAAGAGCGGGAGGGGAGGATGGCGTCCCGAATTCCTTCATCTCCTCCTTCCTTCAGCTTCTGCTCCCCTCTTCCATCCGCCATGGAGAGAGGGAATCCTGGTCCTTCAACGGTGGCGGCGAGGGTCGCCGCTCGACAACACGTCCCTCCTTCTCCTACACCCGCGGTGGCAGAGCTAGCCGTGAGGGGAAGGGGGAGGGGGCGAGGTCGTGGGCGAGGCCGAGGCGCTCGGGGAAGAGGAGGACGGGGCGGCGCACCGGCCTCGCCTCCTCCAGCAGTTCCTCCCCCCATGGAGGGCCACGTTGGGGATGACCCTTGCGAGTTCTTCGTGAGGCTGTGCTGGCCGCCTCGCCGTTGTCTTCGTCTCCTGACTCCATTCGCGCGGGAGATGGAGCTGGATCCGCCGGAGTCGTTGTGGCTGCACATGAGGGGCTGCAGGATCAGTGGCACGCGGGCCCGCGTCGACTTCCCCGCCCCTCACGTGATGTATCTCCGTTGGGGATGGAAGACATTTCCCCATATCCACCGCTTGACGGAGGGGCTCACTCTCCTTTTTAAGCTGATGGAGGGTGGCCTTCTCTTCGTCAAGGTCTTCGAGTGCTTTGGGACCTGTGCAAGGTGCTGCGTGGAGAGCTCTTCTGTTAGTGAAGACTCCTCCTCGGGCGGGAGTGACGAGGAGGACAGCGGCAGCGACGACGAGGGTAGTAGGCAGCAGGATGACGGGTCCGATTAGGTGTCGGGTGCAGCTCCGTGCGGCACCGGCGACACCATCATCTGCGTCGCCGGCTCCCTGAACTTCTCGGGGTCGTCTCCTTGGGCGGCTGGCGTTGGGAGGCTGCGGAAGAGGAAGAGGGCGGGCGGCAAGGCCGTCAAGTCGGAGTACGCGGGCACTGACACCTTCGACGCGTGCTGACGTCCTGCCGCCTCGTCTTCGAACTCTGCTTCCGTCGCCGCCATCACCATCCAGCCTTTGGACGGCCACCAAGATGTTCTCTTCGTGTCTTCTGCCACCCGTAGCTTGCCTAGGCGCTCCTTTTGTCTCTTTCGCCTCCTTGACCTGCCTCCTGAGGAGAGGGACAAGAAAGGGATTGCAGGCACCTTATCTCTTTTTAGTTCGTCGGCCTTCGGGCCTTTGTTGAATTTAAAACTTGTAATCCCATCATTCATGTTTTTCATTCCCTATGGACTGTACCTGAGTGGAATGTTTTTAATGAAAAAGGGATGCTTGCCGGGTCATTTTTTTGCGGGTGGAACCCACGACAAGGAGTAAATCCTTGATATCTTCAAGATAAACATTTCCTTGCCCGGAAACATGCCTTGTCGTCTCCCCACTTCGCTCGACCTTCCTCACGCCTTTGGCGGAGGCAGGGATGAGACGGGTTCTGGCTCCTTGTTTCATCCTCTCGCTGCCGCGACTATGACCAAACCTGGCCCCAGGAACGAGCCCTAGGGCCTAGAGTTAGGGGAGCACGGTAGCTTTAGGAAAAACGAGGTTTCACACACCTCAGTCCATAAGGGAATGCATGATAAGGGATGAAGAACTTATCTGAAGCTGTAGCCCCCGGCAACTCTGGTTTGCCATGGGTGAATCTTTGCTCTTGCAGCCCCCGGCAATACTAGCTCGCCGGGGTCTAGATGCTGGTCTCTCCCTCTTCTCTTTTTCGTCCTCAAGTGATCCGACAAGGATATCTGTGAGTCCTGCGAGCCAAAGAAGACGAAAGAACGGCAAATAGACGCACACTCGACCAAGGATATCAACCCTAACCAAGGACGAGACTCGACCTAGCATGCATGCTATAACTTAGGGCGCCAGCGCTTCACTTATTTGTGCTCAAGGTCTGCGCCTGGCTTTGTACAAAGGGTTACATGCATCATCGGCAATGCTTGTACAAAAGGTGCCTTGCCAGGGGGCCCGGCAAGCCGCGCCTCACAGGTAAAACTTGCGAAGATGCTCAATGTTCCAGGAGTTACTCACCGGAACGGCATCTTCGGTCTCCAGGCGGACTGCGCCGGCTTGGTGACTCATATTACCCAATAAGGGCCTTCCCAGTTTGGCATCAACTTGTTGGAATTCTTGGCCGATTGAACACGCTGAAGGACAAGGTCGCCTTCCTCAAGGCTTCGGGCATGAACCTTGCGGCTATGGTAGCGGCACAAGGCTTGCTGGTAGCGTGCTGCTCTCATAGCCTCCCGAAGTCGATCTTCCTCAAGGAGCATTGCGTCATCTTGCCGCAGTTGCTCTTGCTCAAGCTCATCATAAGCAAGCACTCGAGGTGACCCGTATATGAGCTCAGTGGGGAGAACTGCTTCTGCCCCTTATACTAGGGAAAAGGGTGTCTGGCCGGTGGCTCGATTTGGCGTCGTCCTGATCGACCAAAGAACCGTCGGCAACTCATCAATCCAGCGCCTTCCACTCTTGTGCAGCCTGTCAAAGGTCTTGGTCCTTAAGCCTCGCAGTACTTCAGCGTTTGCCCTCTCAGCTTGACCATTGCTTCCTGGGTGAGCAACGGAAGTGAAACAGACTTTGCTGCCGAGGTCTTGGATATATTGCATGAAGTTGCGGCTTGTGAGCTGTGTGCCGTTGTCGGTGATGACCCTGTTGGGTACACCAAAACGGCACACTAGTCCCTTGAAGAACTTGACGGCTGACTGAGCTGTGACCTTCCTCACTGCCTCCACCTCCGGCCACTTTGTGAACTTGTCGATTGCAACGTACAAGTACTCAAAGCCCCCGACAGCGCGGGGGAAAGGGCCCAGTATGTCGAGCCCCTAGACCGAGAAGGGCCGGGTGAGAGGAATGGTTTGAAGGGCTTGAGCTGGCAGATGAAGCTTCTTTGAATGGAACTGACATGCTTCACACCTGGTGACTAGTGTCGTCGCATCCCGGAGGGCGGTGGGCCAGAAGAAGCCTTGCCGAAATGCCTTGCCGGCAAGGGCCCTTGACCCGATGTGGGATCCACATATGCCTCCGTGTATCTCCGCCAACAGCTCCAGTCCTTCCTCCCGAGGGATACACTTCAATTTCACACCGTTCGGCCTCTTTCTGTACAGGACGTCATCGACGAACTGGTACATGGTAGAGCGACGGGCTACTTTTTCCGCTTCTTCCTACTCTTCAGGAAGTTCCCATGTTTGGAGGAATCAGACGGTATGCTGTGCCCACCATGGAGCCTGGGGCTCGACGGCGAGGACTAAAGGCATTTCCTCCGCTATGGGAGCGGCTGTCTCGACGGCAAGAGCTTGACGCTCCGCCGGAGCTAGCCGTCCCGTGGCGGGTTCAGTGTCCGCGGCAACATCCTTGCCGGTGGCTCCGGGGAGCTCGGCGGGAAAGTACTTGCCGGGTCCTGATTTCCTCCTCTTGTTCTGCTTTGTTGATGAATCAACGGATGGTTGAGTTAGCTGGAGCACAAAGGTACCTGGTTCCATAGGTAGCTTGAGGGCAACTCGTTTTGACAGGTAATCGGCGATATCGTTTTCCGCTCGGGGAACGTATTCAACCTGTATACCGTCAAAACGCTCTTCCAGCTTTCTTACTTCATCGACGTAGGCCTTCATCAACGGGCTATGGTAGTCCTTGTTGACTTGCTTGACGACGAGCTGCGAGTCGCCCCTGACGATGAGCTTCTTGATTCCGAGGTCTGCCGCGATCCTAAGACCGGC
This sequence comes from Triticum aestivum, assembly GCF_018294505.1. Taxonomy (NCBI): domain Eukaryota; kingdom Viridiplantae; phylum Streptophyta; class Magnoliopsida; order Poales; family Poaceae; genus Triticum; species Triticum aestivum. Next base: position 244,174,947 of record NC_057803.1, read on the forward strand.
AAGCAGGCCTTCGTACTCTGTTGTATTGTTTGTTGACACCTCCCTGGGGAAGTGCATCTGGATCACGTACTTGAGGTGCTCTCCGGTGGGCGCGACAAGCAGTACGCCAGCCCCGGCGCCGTGTAAGGAGAAAGCTCCATCAAAGTACATGATCCAACTGTAACTTGCCTCCTTGCCGGGGAGAGCAGTCTCTTGGGCTTCTTTGTCAGGCATTGCGGTCCAATCTACAATGAACTCCGTCAGGACTCGGCTCTGAATCGTCGAAGTACTTTCAAACTTGAGGCCAAAGCTGGACAGCTCCAGTGCCCATTCCACAATTCTTCCCGTTGCATCTGGATTGTGCAATATCCGTTGCAGAGGGAGGTGAGTGACGACAGTGATCTCGTGTGCCTGGAAGTAGTGATGCAGCTTCCTCGAGGCCATAAGAAGGCCAAAGAGCAGTTTCTGCACGCCGGAGTACCTTGATCTAGCTTCCAGCAGGAGGGAACTAACAAAGTAGACCGGGTGCTGCATCATTTTCTTCTTTGGCGGCACTTCAACTGGCTGTGTCGTCTTTGCATTGGTGGTGTCGAGCTCTGTCGCTGCCATTACCTCGTCGTCAACCTCTCTCTGCACCACTAGTGCGGCGCTGACCACCTGGTTCGTTGCCGCCAGGTATAGCAGCAACGACTCCTGTGGCCTAGGCGCAACTAGTATTGGCGTGGAGAAGAGGTACTTCTTCAAATCTTGCAATGCTGCTTTGGCTTCTGGCGTCCACTCCATCGGGCCCGTCTTTTTCAGGATCTTGAAAAAGGGAAGGGCATGCTCGGCAGACTTGGAAATGAACCTGCCCATGGCGGCGACGCAACCAGCAAGCCGACGCACATCCTTGATTCGCTTGGGTGCTTCAATCTACTCTATAGCTTTGATCTTGTCCGGATTGGCCTCTATCCCACGCTATGATACAAAGAACCCGAGAAGCTTGCCGGACGGGACGCCAAAGACGCACTTCTCAGGGTTCAGCTTGAGATTGATCTTGCGCAGGTTTGCAAATGTTTCTTGCAAATCCGATATGAGGGTTGCCCTGTACTTGGTTTTGACCACTATGTCATCCATATAAGCTTCCATATTTCTATGGAGCTGGGGTTCAAAACCAATCTGGACTGCCCTTGCAAACGTCGAACTAGCACTCTTCAGCCCGAAAGGCATCCGCATGAAACAATACGTACCACATGGGGTGATGAATGATGTTTTCTCTTCGTCTTCTCTTGTCATGAAGATCTGGTGGTAGCCGGAGTAGGCATCAAGGAATGACAACAGATCACACCCAGCTGTGGAATCAACAATCTGGTCGATGCGCGGAATGGGAAGGGGTCCTTAGGACAAGCCTTATTGATATCTGTGTAATCAATACACAGCCTCCACTTCCCATTAGCCTTGCGCACTACGACCGGATTGGCCAACCATGTTGGATGGAGCACTCCTCTTACCAAACCCGCTGCTTCCAGTTTCCGGATCTCCTCTGTGATGAACTCTTGTCGTTCCAAAGCTTGCTTTCTGACCTTCTGCTTGTCGGGCCGCGCATGAGGACAGACAGCAAGGTGGTGCTCAATCACCTCCTTGGGAACGCCAGGGATGTCGGAAGCTTGCCATGCAAACACATTGATATTCGCCCATAGGAAGGTGACGAGCGCGTCTTCCTATTTGTCGTCAAGGGTGGAGCTTATGGTGAAAGCCCCTCCTGTGCCGTCCTCATTGACAGAAACCTTCTTGGTTCCCGGCGGTATAACCCTGGGCTTCTTGTTTCCGCCGGTGGAGCTCTCTGGCACGTCGTCGACGGGAGCGCTACACTCCGAAGAGGTGCGCTTGCCGGAGTGGGTGTCTGAGGTCTCACCGGTCTTCTTCTTCTTCTTCCCTCCCGGGGTCCCAGCGGCAAGAGCAAGTGCCCTAGTGGCGGCAGCTGCTGCAACTGCTTGCTGGTATAGTTGGTCAGCGCATCTTTCTTATCGGATGGGATGGTGATGATCGCCACAGGTCCTGGCATCTTCAGGGTGTTGTAGGCGTAGTGTGACGCCGCCATGAACTTGGCCAGCGCTGGGTGGCCAAGGATCCCGTTGTAAGGCAAGGGGATCTTGGCAACATCAAACATGATCCTCTCCGTCCTGTAGTTCAGATTGCTTCCAAAAGTCACGGGCAACGTGACCTTTCCCTTAGGTTGGCTTCTTCCTGGGTTAACCCCCCTGAAACATGCCCGTCTCTTCGAGGTCTCCATCAGGAATCTGCACTTTCTCGATCACGGCAGGCGAGATCAAGTTCAGACCAGCCCCGCCATCGACTAGCATCTTCGTCACCTTGAGGTTGCGTATTGTTGGTGAAACCAACAATGGCAAGCACCTGACCGCTCGGGGCAGGTCTTCTACCTCCCGGGAGTGGCGCTTGGGGCTCTTCCCGCGGCGATGCCCGGGGTCTTCGGCGTGATTACGCCGTTCGTCGCGCGCAGCTTGAGAGGACCACGCCGTCGGCGCCGGCGTGGGAGTCTTGGAGGCCCTCGCATCGCCTTCGGGCGGGGTGGCAGCGATCTTGGAAGGCCCCACGCCACCCGCGGAGGGCCTGGCTCCATCTTTGGATTTGGCAGCGTGCGGCCCGTTACCAGGGGCACGAACATCGCCGCCTCCCAAACTCCGGCTGTTGGGATGGTGTTGGTGTTCGCGAATGGCGCCTCGGGTCCTTTCTGCGACCGGTCCGCTGCTCGCCCGCATCGGGACGGGTTGTCCGGCTTCCAACGGGCCAACTGCCACCGTTGTCTTCTTCTTGGGCGCCATGACGATGAAGAAGCGTCGAACTAACTGCTAAAGCCTATTCTCACAACTGCGCCCCCTACCTGGAACGCCAAAGATGTCGGTGGGAACGACACCTACGGGATCACAAGAATCCCTACTACGGTTGTGGGGCGCGGGGTTGTGAGAAGAGCGGATCAAACAGATAGCACACGGTTCGTTTATCCAGGTTCGGGCTGCGAGGATGCGTAAAACCCTGCTCCTGCTTTGGTGGATTGTATATCTGTGTTCTTGAGCTAGCTATGGGGCGTGAGGAGCTCCAAAAAGCCGAATCCTCCTCCTGGTCGCCTCGGGCCTCCTTTTATAGGAAAGGGGTTGCCACAGTGGCACACAGGAGGTGGAAAGGGTACAGTGATGTGAGGTTATCCCTTGCATTACCTGACAAGGCGCATTTAATGCGTCTTGCCCAGGTGTCCTTGCTTTATCGGGGACGGGGGAGAGCCCTATCTCGTCCGTCACCGCTCCCTCTCGTGTCGACACGCGCCCTGGCCAGCGGCGCCCGTGGTACCATGTAGGCAGGCAGGCAGCTGAGGTGGCGCAGTGGTGGGTCTCCACGAAGATCCGCATGCCGCCACCCATCGCTCGTTAGCCACCGCCACTCATAAGGAGGACAATCAATAAATACATCATGCTCCGACTTCTTAACATAACGGTTCGCCATACGTGCATGCTACGGGAATCACAAACTTCAACATAAGCATTTCTCAAATTCACAACTACTCAACTAGCACGACTCTAATATCACCATCTCCATATCTCAAAACAATTATCATGTTTCAAACTTATCATAGTATTCAACACACAAATAAGAAAAATTTATTTATTTAATCTTGAATGCCTGAAATAATTAAAGAAAATTACCATGCTGTTTTGTAGGACTCTCAAAATAAGCTAAGTGAAGCATGAGAGAACAATGGTTTCTATAAAACAAATCCACCGACGTGCTCTAAAAGATATAAGTGAAGCACTAGAGCAAAAACTATATAACTCAAAAGATGTAAGTGAAGCACACAGGGTATTCTAATAATTTCCAAATCATGTGTGTCTATCTAAAAAAGGAGTGTGCAGCAAGGATGATTGTGTAAAACTAACAAATAAAGACTCAAATAATACAAGACGCTCCAAGCAAAACACATATCATGTGGTAAATAAAAATATAGCTCCAAGTAAAGTTACCGATAGAAGTAGACGAAAGACGGGATGCCTTCCGGGGCATCCCCAAGCTTTGGATTTTAGGTGTCCTTAGATTATATTGGGGGTGCCATGGTCATCCCCAAGCTTAGGCTCTTGTCACTCCTTGTTCCATAATACATCAAATCTTTACACAAAACTTGAAAACTTCACAACACAAAACTTAAAGTAGAAAATCTAGTGAGCTCTGTTAGCGAAAGAAAACAAACCACCACTTCAAGGTACTGCAATGAACTCATTCTTTATTTATATTGGTGTTAAAACTACTGTATTCCAACTTCTCTATGGTTTATAAACTATTTTACTAGCCATAGATTCATCAAAATAAGCAAACAACACATGAAAAACAGAATCTGTAAAAAAACAGAACAGTCTGTAGTAATCTGTAGTTAACTATGATCTGGAACCCCAAAAATTCTACAATAAATTTCTGGACGTGCGGAATTTATCTATTAGTCATTTGCAAAAATAATTAACTAAATATCACTATCCAAATAAAAATGGCAGCAGTTCTCGTGAGTGCTAAAGTTTCTGTTTTTTTACAGGAAGTGTCGGTGGGAACGACACCTATGGGATCACAAGAATCCCTACTACGGTTGCGGGGCGCGGGGTCGTGAGAAGAGCGGATCAAACAGATAGCACACGGTTCATTTATCCAGGTTCGGGCCGCGAGGATGCGTAAAACCCTACTCCTGCTTTGGTGGATTGTATATATGTGTTCTTGAGCTAGCTATGGGGCGTGAGGAGCTCCAAAAAGCCGAATCCTCCTCATGGTCGCCTCGGGCCTCCTTTTATAGGAAAGGGGTTGCCACAGTGGCACACAGGAGGTGGAAAGGGTACAGTGATGTGAGGTTATCCCTCGCATTACATGACAAGGTGCATTTAATGCGTCTTGCCCAGGTGTCCTTGCTTTATCGGGGACGGGGGAGAGCCCTGTCTCGTCCGTCGCCGCTCCCTATCGTGTCGACACGCGCCCTGGCCAGCGGCGCCCGCCGTGCCATTTGGCAGGCAGGCAGCTGAGGTGGCACAGTGGTGGGTCTCCATGAAGATCTGCATGCCGCCACGCAGGTGCCTGCCCAGCCGGTTGGGTCGGCAGCTGCATGCGAACGGCGGTGGAGGTTTGACTGGCGTGGGCCTGATGGTGGCCCTACGGGTGTTCTTGGCAAGGCCTTTCCGGGGCCCCGACAAGGGTCTTGCCGTGGCGCCTGCTGTCATCCCCGGCAAGGCTCTTGCCGGGGGCCTTGTGGTCCTCCTTGGCTGGGATCCCGCCAAGGATCATCATCTTCTAAGGGTGTATCTGATCTTGAATGTCTTCACAAAGATCTGCATGCCACCACGGGGATGTCTCCCGAATCCTTGCCCCATGGGGGCAGTGGACTCAAGGGTGACTTACTCCGTAGGTGTGGGGCGATCTGCCACGGCAAGGGTCTTGTCGGGTTTGCTAAAACCGCCTCTCGGCAAGGATCTTGTCGGGGGGTCCGCTTCGTCCCCTTTGCTCTTTTTGGTCTTGGTCTTGGCGTCCTTCTGCTTCTCCTGAGCTTCGGCCTTACCTTGGCTCACCTCCCTTGCCTTGCTCAGTGTGGTGGTGCCCGTGGCTCAGACTGCCCGTGCATAGTTATAGGGGTACAAAAATTGTACCCCTCTTTTTGTACACCGACAGCAAGATTAACAAGACTTTTCCCAACTCTTCCCAACGGTTCTACTTGGCACAAACACTAATTGAACACAAAAAACACAACTAAAACAGAGGCTAGATAAATTATTTATTACTAAACAGGAGCAAAAAGAAAGAAATATAAATAAAATTGGGTTGCCTCCCAACAAGCACTATCGTTTAACGCCCCTACCTAGGCATTAAAAGCAAGGATAGATCTAAGTAATATCATCTTGGGTTTTTAATATTTTTATGGAGTTATGCTCGAATCCGGGAGGTTCCTTACGTTTACCCTCATATTCGGAAATTTTGAGATCTCAAGAATCCAAACGCTTATTGCAAAGGGTAATCAACATTTTTCATGCGGTGGAGATTCCCGCTAACACTCTTAAGAGGTTTAAGAGATTTTTGTAAGATCTTGGTTACTTCGCAAATTTTCTCGAAAATTTGTGTTTCTTCTTGGGTATGATGATGCCCCTTTTGTTGGGATAGTGTTCCCACTTGTAAGTGCATCTAGTGCCATCCCTAGTTGGTTTTGGAGTATTGACGACAAACCTAGTTGAGGGACTAATGTGTTTGTGAGAATTGCAAGATAACACAGGTAGAAGTCCCTCATTGATTCGGTTTTACTACCAGAGATGACCCCTAAAAATGTATGAAGACATTCAAGTCAAAGGTGGTATATGAAGATATTCACATTGAAGACTATGACAAGAGAAGACACTATATGAAGCCTATGGAGCTCGAAGACTTAGATCTTTCGTAGTTCTTTTTCTTTTGTGTTGAGTCATAGGAACCACCGTACTGTTAAGTGGGGTCCAAGAGAACCAGTCAGAATGGCTGAAGTGATGCCTAAACCAAAAACCTATGTCTTCGAGTGAGGACTATGAGAGCGAATCTTGTCCAGAGTCGGACAAGTCAGCTTTGCTTGTAGCCCAAGTAAAGTTGCCGTGTGAGTTTGAAATCTGACCATTGGAACACGTGTCAGTTCCTTAGTGACCCAGGGTCATTTCGGACAAATCAGGCCGGGTTGCCAAGTGGCTATAAATAGCCCACCTCCTACAACCATAAATGGTTGGCTGCTCAGATTGAAAGTACGGCTTTTGTCGTTTGAGAGCAACCCACCTCGAAGCCTTTAAGAGAGAATTCCTTGCGAGGATAAAGCCCTAACCACCAGAGCCAGAGAGAATTGGGCATCACTTAAGTCTTCTTGTCTGTGTGATCTGAAGACTTATTACACTTGAGGACTGTGCATCCTCCAGCTGGTTAGGCGTCGCGTTCTGAGCATCCAAGAGACAATGTGGATTGCCGGTGAACAAAGTCTGTGAAGGTTTGGGAGTCTACCTTGAAGACTTACCAGAGTGATTGGGCGAGGTCTATCTGACCTTAGCTCAAGGAGAATACGGTGAGGACTGGGTGTCCTGAGCTGCGTGTTCAGGACTGGGTGTCCGGTACTGTGTGTCCTAAGGTTTAAATACCTAGCCGCTCCAACCAGACGTACAGTTGTCACAGCAACTGGAACTGGTCCAACAAATCATTGTCTTCAACGAGTCACTGGTTTCATCGTCACTTCACTTTACTTACTGTTACTCCTTGGGAAGTCATTGTATGTTTGTACTATCATTTTTCTTCACTGAGTGACTGCATGTTCTGTTTGGCTTCACAATATCTTCCTACCTGATCCTTACTACCTAGCTGATGTTAGTCTTTGTGCTTTCACTTCATTGAATACTTGACTATGGTTTGCCTAGATTAGTATACCTTCCGCTGCATGGTAATAGGTTTAATTTTATCGTTTGTCTTCAAAACTTCTATGTTCTGAAGACTTTCATAAAAATCGCCTATTCAGCCCCCCCCCCCCCTCTAGTCGATATAACGCACTTTCAATTGGTATCAGAGCGAGGTGCTCCCTTGTTCTGTGTGATTCAGTTTAACCACCTGGAGTTTTAGCTATGTCGACTGCAGGGATAATTAAAGTCTCCGCTGCGTGCCCCGTCTTCGATGGAACTGAATATCCCTACTGGAAGAATAAGATGCGCATGCATCTTGAAGTCATTGACGTCGACCTATGGTATGTCGTCGAGAACAGCGTTCCCAAGGCTGGAGAAGGTGTCACTGCTGCTGATGTCAAGAAATTCGTTCAACTGGACTCTACTGCCAAGAATATCATCTGTGGTCATCTGACCAAAGGACAATATGGCCATGTGAGTGCTTTGAAGACACCCAAGCTGGTCTGGGACTGGCTCTCCAAGGTCAATGAAGGCATCTCAACCCAGAGAGATCAGAGAATCAGTGTCCTTCGCAACCTCTTCAACCGCTTCAAGCGAAATGACAATGAGACTGTCCAGCACACATTTGACCGACTCACTGACATCACAAATGAGCTTCAAGCCCTCGGCGCCACTGAGATTACCAAACACGAAGTCGTCAAGACGCTGCTGAGATCACTTGATAGTTCGTTTGACATCCTGGCCCTGATGATTTGTCACACCCTAGCTAGTTCAAGCATTAGAGTGTGCATCATGTTTAAATTTCTCTTAAATTTGAAATGGGGAAAGCAGAAACCCCCAACACCCCCTGGAAACAACTAGGGTTTACTAAAATTATTTTCAGTGAACCTGAAATGCCCTTCTAAAAAGTTCACCCTCCTTGTCTTGGGTTAAAACCTCTGGCAAAATTGGTGCACAATTTTCTAGGTCAACAGAAGGTCATTGAATTAAATCATAAGTATTTGAATTTGGGCATTTAAATGCTATAAAATAATTTAAATGCTCAAATAATCCTGGAAATAAATGTTTGCTGTTGGAAATAATCTAAACAGAGCCCACAATTATTTTCAGGATTTTTGGAAACGTTTTAGTATTTTATTTAAAGCCCAACAGTTGCAGTTAATTAGAAAAACAGAAACAAATAAAAAGAGAGAGAGAGAGAGGGAAGCCCACCCGGGCCTTACCTGTGCTGGCCCAGCCACCTGGCTCGGCCCAGCCTACTGGCTCTGCCAGTCGTCGTCCTCCTCGCGCCAGAAGGACGCGGAGCGCGTGGCCGGCGCCCGCGGCCACACGCCGGCCACCTCCTGCTTCCGCCGACGCCTGGAGACGCCTAGGGGTGCCACGCGACCCCCACGTCCCCCTCTCATCCTCGCTCACTCTCCCCTCGTCTCCCTCACCCTCTCCCGCACCATGGCCGACGAGCTTGTCGCCGTCTCACCGCCGTAGTCGCGCTCTCCGTCACCCCCTCGCCTCTCTGACCTGTCCAGAAGCTCCGCCGCGACGCCCTCGCCCTCCCCACCGAGCCACGCATCACCGGAGGCCCTGCATCGCCGCCATCGGATCGTCTTCAACCTCGGTACCCGCCGGACGCCGTTCATCGATTCGCCTCGCTCCGGTCGCCCCCGAGCCCACTGAGCTGCTCATCGACCTCCCTGTGAGCTCCGCCGCCTTTCCCCTCTTCTTTCCCACGCGTTTGCACCCTCTAGGCCATAGTTCCACCATGGCCGAAGCTCGTCTCCGCTCGAGCTCGTCGCCGGCGTCGCTCCGGCGACCATTTGGTCCTCCCGTGCTATGCAACGTGCTTGCCGCATCGCGTAGTGCCTCGCTAGCGCTTCAGTTTCCGTGTTTGCACGCCGCAGCCCACTCCCCGCACATGGCCGAACTCCGGCCGCCGCCTTGGAGCTCGCCGTCGTCGTCTCCGGCCACCGTAGGCCCGGCCTCCACCACCACTAGATGCGCGACTGCAAGAGCTCTCCAACGAGCCCAAGAACGGCCTCGCCCGTGCCCTGTGGGCGTTTTCCGAGCTGCGCCACCGTCTCGGGCCTCGCCGGCGTCGAGTCGCCGGCGAGTTTGACCCAGTTTGACTCCTGGGTGGGCCCAGGTAGACCCCCCTGAGTCTATGACAGGTGGGGCCGGTCTGCTAACTAATTTAGGATTAGTTTTAATTAATTTTAATTAAATCAGTCACTGACATGTGGGCCCAGGCCCCACTGACAGCTAATTAGTGTTAATCTAATCCTGTTAATTAGCTGAGAGGCTGACAGAAGGGGCCCACCAGTCAGGTTTGACCTGGGCTGGCGCCTTTGACCTGCTGAGGTCAGCATGACGCAATGCTGACGCAGTAATGCATTTTCTGGATTTATTTTTATTCAGGAATTTCCAGAAAATAGTTAAAACTTCTAAAAATCATAGAAAATCAACCATAGCTCCAAATGCAAAGATTTATATATGAAAAATGATCAGAAAAATTCAATCTATCCATCTGTAATGGTTTCATGCATGACAAAACAAGTTTACCTTGCTGTTTAAGCAGAATAAGGAAATGCACTATTAAGGCCATGTTTAATGAGCTAATATTTGAATCTTTGATTCAAATGAGTTCATTCCTTTCTGTTATAGCTTGCATTAGGCCAAGACACATTCATATTGCCATGTCATAGCATGCATCATATTGTTGCATATCGTCATGTGTTGATTGTGTTCCGATGTGTTCTTCGTGGTAGGTTCTGCCTCCGAGGATATTCACGAGTATCCAACTGAAGGGCAGTATCCCACTACCACTCCATCAGGCAAGCAACCATTGATCATTCCGATACAAACCCATGTTCTCGCTTCTGCTCTTGTTTACTGCATTAAGACAACGCGATTCAAACTGCTGTGTGCTACGGTAGTTGAACCCTTATCCTCTGCATGACCTGTCATTGCCACAGTAACTAGATGAAACCCACTAGCATGTGTAGGAGTTGATTGAGCCATGTATGTGATTCCTACCTTGCTATGCCTGCTATGCTTAGAGTTGTGTCAGGTCTGGTTCATCTGGGTGATGGGCCAGAGTGAAATGCTTATGCCGGTAATGTGAGGGATGTGTTGAACATGTTTTGGTAAAGGTATCGATGAGAGGCCATGTAGGAGTACATGGTGGGTTGTTTCATTGAGGCCGTCCCTAAGAACTGAGATCTGTATGTGTGATTTAAGATTCAGCTACTACCATGCATTGGGATCCTTAATTGACCCTCTCGGCTTCTTAACCACCCTAGTACTCTGTCCAGGAGTTGCAAATAGTTTCTGGTGTTTGTAGGTTATGTGTTGGCGGCCGTGCGTAGCGCTGACCCTAGGGGTGGGCTATGTTGCGGTAGATACACCGTGGCACGGTGTACCGAGTCACCCGTTTGGTGTCTCGGGATCCCTGTTCACATCGTTCGGGGCCGTATGTGGAAACCTCGGCCGGACTCCCTGCGGATGGAACCTGGATAGGCGATAAACCTGGACTAGAGACTTAAGTGTTTAGGTAGGCCGTGGCCGACACCCTCGCTGGGCTTCCGCTTGAAGGTTGCCGAGTACATGTCGTGTAAACGGCGGTAAGTGGTGAAAGCGTGTATGAAGAAGTACACCCCTGCAGGGTATAAAACTATTCGAATAGCCGCGTCCGCGGTAAAGGACTACTTGGTTGCCTATACAGTTCATAGACAAGTTAATGGGTACTAATAAAAGACTCAAGATAAGTGTGAGTACCGAGGATGGCCCTCTCGTAGGATGACGAGGGAGGATCCCCGGTGGAGTATTGTGTTGGTGAGTAGTGGACTCGTGTGCGAAAACTATTTTACTGGTGAAGTTCCGTAGGATAGCTTAGCCAAGAGTCAAAGCTGGCTTGCTGCATTAACCCCACCACCTTCTTGAGAATAAGCATGTATAGTAGGTTCTGATGTAAGACTTGCTGAGTACCTTTGTACTCATGTTTGCTTAATTACTGTTTTCAGACGACAACACCGCCCCCTCCGATGGGTTCTACGTAGACCTTGACGTCGACGAGTGACTAGCCACCCAGGTGGTGATCCTGGCCATGGAGGGCCCTATGTAGATAGACAGGCTTCGAGAAGCCTTCTTTCTTTCTAGAGTCTGTACTCAGACTAGTTGCTTCCGCATGTGCTTGTATGTTTGTATGACTTGAGTGTCGGGTCATGTGACCCCTATCTGTATGAACATGTTATGTATGGCTCCCTGGAGCCTTTAAATAAAGTACTTGAGTTGTAGAGTTTTGTTGTGATGCCATGTTGTATGTACTCATATCGAGCATATTGTGTGTATGATTGAAATGCTTGGTATGAGTGGGATCCGACAATCTAGTTGTTTATCCTTGGCAGCCTTTCTTATGGGGAAATGTAGTCTAGTGTTCCTCGAGCCATAGTAGTCCGCTACAGCCCGGTTCACCGGAGTCTTGCTAGCCTAGCACTACTGCTCACGACACTTGACTGGCCGGCATGTGTTTCACTTCGTTCCTATGTCTGTCCCTTCGGGGAAATGTCACACTGTGACTTCCGGAGTCCTGCCTAGCCTGCTACAGCCCGGGTTCCCCAGAGTCCTGTTAGCCCAGTGCTACAGCCCGGAATCAATCGCTGATGACCGACATGCTCGATGTGATTCATGTATGCCTGTCTCCATAGGTCTGTGCCGCTTTGGGTTCATGACTAGCCATGTCGGCCCAGGTTCTCTGTCATATGGATGCTAGCGACACTATCACAGACGTGAGCCAAAAGGCGCAAACGGTCCCGGGCCATGGTAAGGCGACACCCGTGGGATACCGTGCGTGAGGCGGCAAAGTGATATGAGGTGTTACCGGCTAGATCGATGTGACTTGGAATCGGGGTCCTGACATGATTCAAGAACATCTTGATTTCAAGACACTCGATCCATCTGACATACTTGAGAGGCTCAACACACATGAGTTTCAGCTTTCGGAGAAAAGAGATATCTACGGTCCAAACTATGGGCGAACTCGTGCCTTGAAGGCAAAAGCTGTCTCCCCATCTGAAGAAGAATCTGACATCAGTTCTGATGATCCTGAAGACATTGGAAGGGAACTTGCTATGCTTGTCAAGAAGTTCCAAAAATTCACCAAGAAGAAAGGCTTCAGAAAGTCTTCCCGATCAAGTTCAAGGAATGATGAAGCTCCTGCTCATGACTACAAGAAGAAAACATGTCACAAGTGCAAGAAACTTGGCCACTTCATCTCTGAGTGTCGACAGTGGGACAATGAGAACAAAAAGAAGAAGAAGAGCAAGGAATATGACTCTGACGACAAGAAGAAGAAGAAGAAGAAATACTCAAAGTCTTCTTCCAAGTCTTCCTCAAAGTCTTCATCACATAAGAAGAGCTCATCTGGCAAGGCACGTGCGTTTGTTGGCAAGGAAATGGATTCAGAGGAGGAGTCTACTTCTGAGGAGGCGGAGGTGGAGTCTGAGGAGGAATCCGACTCAGGCGTCGCAAGTCTGGCTACAGCATACGTTGCCAAGTCCATCTTCAACACTGAAGACAATGACTTCATCACCGACACTGATGCAAATGACAAGGACTACTCTGCTTCTACCTACTGCTTCATGGCATGCGGTGCCAAGGTAAACAAACGCACTACTCACTATCAAACATCTAGTGACGATGACTCTGATTGTGGTTCAAAACCTAGCTACAAAACACTTGCTAAAATTGCAACTGAACAACAGAAAGCTATGGAACATATTCAAAAATTGTTAGACAGAAGCGATGATCTGTTAGGTGCTGAAATGACTCGATCTAAATCCTTAATTGAAGACATAAAAAATCTTCACGTTGAGTATCAGGAACTTGAAAGTCGTCATGAAACTCTCTCAACAACTCATGAAAAGCTTTCCTATGATTATCTTCAAAGGAAGCAAGATCTTGAGAAATTGAGAGCGGTTCATGAAGATCTTCAAACGGAAAACGAGTCACTTCGCGCCAAACAGATCAGTCCCGCTCAGGAAGGATTTGAACCACCATGTCTTAAATGCATTAAGCGTGATAATGCTATTTCTGTTGCTGAATGTTCTACTGCTACTGCTGTTGCAATATCTTTAACTGTTGATGTGGTAACTAACCCCTCTCCCGGAGTGGATGACTGGCAATGTTCATCACGAAGCCAATGCATTTGACATCATTGAGCTCACTGGCTTGCCCACTCCTGGCGATCTCTTCGAGCAAGGCTGTCAGCTGCATACTGAAGTTATTGAGAGCATCTTTCAGCGGCCAGAACCTGATATGAGTTAGATGCTCAGCATGATGAAGCCATTGCCCCAAGATGCTGCTTATCCCACAGAGTTCTTCATTGAAGACCTTGAGTATCTGCCAAGAACCATCTATCACATCATTAGGCAAACTCTCTGGCCTATCAAAGGGCACTCTCCAAATGCCAAGCTTCAGGGTGCAATGAAGACTTTGGTCTTCTTTATACTTCATGGAAAATGCTTCAATGCACAAGACTTCTTCATACGCCAACTTGCTGCATCACGCATCGATCTGTTTGGTTTGATGTTCTACGCCCCTTGGGTCATGCGGCTGATCAAGCTACACTCCGCCATCTCGTATCAGCCCTCAGCCCGCAACCATCGGATCTTCTTTCCTGACGTGGACATGTCTACTGAAGCCATTTATGCTGAGCCTGCCAAGCAACCTCTAAGTCTTCAGAATGCAGAACATCAGAGTTTTACTCAGAACGTTGAAGGCGTTGAAGCAGTTTCTCGGGTGTATCCTTTGGCTGGCACTACACGTGCACCACACCCTACTTCCACTGAAGCCACTGACAGTGCCACTGCTCCAAGACCCAAGAAGCGCACTCGTGTTCTCAACGACCGAGAGCTTCTTGCGGCTCTACATCAGAAACAGGATAGGCATCATGACTGGCTGAAGCGTCAGATGAAAAGCCTCTTGGTGGATGTTAATCGCACTCAAAATCTTGCCACCAAGAATGCTTTCGTTGCCCATTAAACCCGTCGCTGAACATGGGAAGGGCTCACGATGATGTGTTCTGAAGCTGATCTTCAAGAGGATGGCTTCACTGAGAGATTCAAGTTTGACTCCACACCTCCTCGAAGGGTTGTGCTGCTAGGAACTCCATCCCTTGAAGACTCTGAGTTCTCTTCCTCTGCTGCCATAGTCACTGCCAGAATTATTGAGGAAGAAGACGATGCTACTTCACCGCCACCTCCTTTAGCACCTCCAAGCTCTTCTGCACCGCCAAACAACACCAACAACCCTGCTACTTCACCTACTCCTCATGGGAACGAGTAGAGGCTCTATGTCTTCAAACCTTTTTGGTCATTACTGACAAAAGAGGGAGAAGCATATGAGATTGATAGTCTTCAAGCGGGTCCATATGGGCGGGTGCCTTATATTTTGCTTCGTGCTTACAACTCTCGTTTTTGCTACATTTGGTTCTTATGAGTTGTAACACTTAAACTAGATGGTCGTCTGCTACTTATTTGCCACCTTGTTTTGCGAAGATAAATTCTGCATGTGCGACGATAAATTCCGCACTTAGCTCATTCTACACACGTCCATTTTCCATTATGCATGTCATTATCTTCATATACTTTCACATGCATAGTGGATTGTCATCATAAGTTGAAGTGGATCTCCACGAGTACAGCCTGCCATGTGCATTTGCATTCCAAAAGCAAATTAACGTATATGCACATCTTCAGGGGGAGCCCTTGCAACTTATGAAGACAATTCCTTATCCTTTACAATTTCACAAATTATATTCCCCATTGAAAACTTCAACTAGTTTGTCATCAATCACCAAAAAGGGGGAGATTGTAAGTGCATCTAGTGCCACCCCTAGTTGGTTTTGGAGTATTGACAACAAACCTAGTTGAGGGACTAATGTGTTTGTGAGAATTGCAGGATAACACAGGTAGAAGTCCCTCATTGATTCGGTTTTACTACCAGATATGACCCCTAAAAATGTATGAAGACATTGAAGTCAAAGGTGGTATATGAAGATATTCACATTGAAGACTATCACAAGAGAAGACACTATATGAAGCCTATGGAGCTCGAAGACTTAGATCTTTCGTAGTTCTTTTTCTTTTGTGTTGAGTCATAGGAACCACCATACTGTTAAGTGGGGTCCAAGAGAACCAGTTAGAATGACTGAAGTGATGCCTAAACCAAAAACCTATGTCTTCGAGTGAAGACTATGAGAGCGAATCTTGTCCAGAGTCGGACAAGTCAGCTTTGCTTGTAGCCCAAGTAAAGTTGCCGTGTGAGTTTGAAATCTGACCATTGGAACACGTGTCAGTTCCTTAGTGACCCAGGGTCATTTCGGACAAATCAGGTCGGGTTGCCAAGTGGCTATAAATAGCCCACCCCCTACAACCATAAATGGTTGGCTGCTTAGATTGAAAGTACGGCTTTTGTCGTTCGAGAGCAACCCACCTCGAAGCCTTTGAGAGAGAATTCCTTGCGAGGATAAAGCCCTAACCACTAGAGCCAGAGAGAATTGGGCATCACTTAAGTCTTCTTGTCTGTGTGATCTGAAGACTTATTATACTTGAGGACTGTGCATCCTCCAGCCGGTTAGGCGTCGCGTTCTGAGCATCCAAGAGACATTGTGGATTGCCGATGAACGAAGTCTGTGAAGGTTTGGGAGTCTACCTTGAAGACTTACCAGAGTGATTGGGCGAGTTCTATGTGACCTTAGCTCAAGGAGAATACCGTGAGGACTGGGTGTCCTGAGCTGCGTGTTCAGGACTGGGTGTCCGGGACTGTGTGTCCTAAGGTTTAAATACCTAGCCGCTCCAACCAGATGTACAATTGTCACAACAACTGGAACTGGTCCAACAAATCATTGTCTTCAATGAGTCACTGGTTTCATCTTCACTTCACTTTACTTACTGTTACTCCTTGTGAAGTCATTGTATGTTTGCACTATCATTTGTCTTCACTGAGTGACTGCGTGTTCTGTTTGGCTTCACAATATCTTCCTACCTGATCCTTACTACCTAGCTGATGTTAGTCTTTGTGCTTTCACTTCATTGAATACTTGACTATGGTTTGCCTAGTGTAGTCTACCTTCCGCTGCATGGTAATAGGTTTAATTTTATCGTTTGTCTTCAAAACTTCTATGTTCTGAAGACTTACATAAAAATCGCCTATTCACCCCCCCTCTAGTCGATATAACACACTTTCACCACTATACCCTCTATAATTTCATGAGCAATATTGGGATCAATTTCAATAAAATTGCCTTTGGCAATGCAATCCAAGGCTTGTCTACGAGATAAATTTAATCCAACATAAAAGTTGCGAAGAAGAATTCTAAAATTCACCTCTAGGGTGCAATTACGATAAAACCCCATCATTCTAAACCAAGCATCTTTTAAGTTTTCTCCTTGTCTTTGTTTGAAGTGAAGAACCTCAAACTCGGGAGACAAAGGGGAAGATAGGGGACTAGCCATAACGACAAGCAAGCAATCCAACACACAAGCAAACGAGGAACAGGCAAAGAGAGGCAAATAGAGAATGAGAGGGAGGATAGAGAGAGAGGGCGAATAAAAAGAAAAGGGTGAAGTGGGGGCAGTAAAACGAGGGGCAAATGACAAATAATGCAATGCGGGAGATAAGGGTTGTGATGGGTACTTGGTATGTTGACTTTTGCGTAGACCTCCCCAGCAACAGCGCCAGAAATCCTTCTTGCTACCTCTTGAGCACTTGCGTTGGTTTTCCCTTGAAGAGGAAAGGGTGATGCAGCAGACTAGCATAAGTATTTCCCTTAGTTTTTGAGAACCAAGGTATCCATCCAGTAGGAGGCCATGCACGAGTCCCTCGTACCTACACAAACAAATAAATCCTCGCAACCAACACGATAAGGGGTTGTCAATCCCTACACGGTCACTTACGAGAGTGAGGTCTGATAGATACGATAAGATAAAATTTTTGGTATTTTTATGATAAAGATGCAAAGTAAAATAAAAGGCAATAAAAATAACTAAGTATTGGAAGATTAATATGATGGAAGATAGACCCGGGGGCCATAGGTTTCACTAGTGGCTTGTCTTGAGAGCATAAGTATTCACGGCGGGTAAACAAATTACCGTTGAGCAATTGACAGAATTGAGCATAGTTATGAGAATATCTAGGTATGATCATGTATATAGGCATCACGTCCGAGACAAGTAGACAGATTCATGCCTACATCTACTACTATTACTCCACACATCGACCGCTATCCAGCATGCATCTAGAGTATTAAGTTCAAGAGAACAGAGTAACGCTTTAAGCAAGATGACATGATGTAGAGGGATAAACTCATGCGATATGAAATAAAACCCATCTTGATATCCTCGATGGCAACAATACAATACGTGCCTTGCTGCCCCTCCTGTCACTGGGAAAGGACACCGCAAGATTGAACCCAAAGCTAAGCACTTTTCCCATTGCAAGAAAGATCAATCTAGTAGGACAAACCAAACTGATAATTCGAAGAGACTTGCTAAGATAACCAATCATACATAAAAGAATTCAGAGAAGATTCAAATATTGTTCATAGATAAACTTGATCATAAACCCACAATTCATCGGTCTTAACAAACACACTACAAAAGAAGATTACGTCGAATAGATCTCCACAAGAGAAGGGGAGAACTTTGTATTGAGATCCAAAAAGAGAGAAGAAGCCATCTAGCTAATAACTATGGACCCGTAGGTCTGAGGTAAAGTACTCACACTTCATCAGAAGGGCTATGGTGTTGATGTAGAAGCTCCGTGATTGATGCCCCCTCCGGCGGAGCTCCAGAACAGGCCCCAAGATGTGATCTCGTGGATACCAAAAGTTACGATGGTGGAATTAGGGTTTTGGCTCTATATCTGGTAGTTTGGGGGTATGTAGGTATATATAGGAGGAAGGAGTACGTCGGTGGAGCAACAGGGGGGCCACGAGGGTGGAGGGTGCGCCCGGGGGGGTAGGCGCGCCCCCTACCTCGTGGCCTCCTCGTTGATGTCTTGACGTAGGGTCCAAGTCTTCTGGATCATGTTCATTCCGAAAATCACATTCGCGAAGGTTTCTTTCCGTTTGGACTCTGTTTGATATTCTTTTTCTGCGAAACCCTAAAATAGGCAAAAAACAGCAATTCTGGGTCGGGCCTCCGGTTAATAGGTTAGTCCCAAAATTAATATAAAAGTGTATAATAAAGCCCAATAATGTCCAAAACAGAATATAATACAGCATGGAACAATAAATAATTATAGATACGTTGGAGACGTATTAGTCACCTGCTTGCCTCGACGGTGACTGACATTATTGTTTAGACGTTTGTTGGAGGCCTCCACGAACACTGAGCATGTATTCACCTGGCTCAACACCAACGGTCATACTCATGACTCGGCGCCTTGCTCATGTATATCATCCATCACAACGACAATATATATAACAGCCTAGCTAGAGAGGATACTATGGTACAGAGTATGTACTATCGTGAGCGACCGATCATAGTGCCACTACACACAAGTGTGTGTCTGATCGATTCGTCCATTATTCGTAAGTTACGCATGGTTGCGTGGTGTCTAATGGTGGTCGTCGAAGGCTAGCTGGCGACAAGAGCGGTTGCATGGACACATGGTTGTCAATACGTGCCGCATACGCTTCAAAGGCTTGTCATCCAGGAGTTCACATTTTACCACCACGCTAGCGTCTGACCGCCCTGGCCTACCGAAACCCCTTCCATCGCTAGAGCGTGCTTCCCGCCTGAAATGGTCAAAGTCTCTCCCGAACATCAATGCCGCATTCACCGGACTTAACTGCAGGTGCAGTTGGTGTGTCACTGACATGCGGGCCAGATGACCGTTGGGCCCACATGTCAGTGACCCAATGCACCTGCAGTTAAGTCACTGAAGCATCATCCACATTCACGCCCGACGCGACCTCTCACTAGCGCCGGCATTGCAGCAGCGCGACGGCCGAGAGAGCACCACCCGCATGGCATCCCGGTGCAAGCGACTGCTCGGCATTAACGACACCACGGCCATCCTTCCGCCCGCCGCCTACATTAATGACACGTGGCTGCCGGCGAACCTACTCCGACGCTCGCCGTCCATCCGTCTACTGCGGCTCATTACCATTCGCCCGCTATATTAACTTGAGCCCCAGCTCCTAGCTATAGCCAAAGCCCACACTCATTATCCTCTGGTCCCTTCCCTCTGTCAGCACCACTCCAACCATGGCCTCCTCACACTCCAAAGCTCTCTTGGACATACTATCGCAGGAGCAGATGAAGGACATCGGCGGCTCCACTCTGGGCATGATCCAAAGCTCTCTTGGAAGAACTTTCACAGGAGCAGACGAAGGACATCGGTGGCTCCGCTCCGGGCGTGCTCCAAAGCTCTCTTGGACGTATTGTCGCAGGAGAAGACAAAGGAGATCACCGGCTCCCCCCCGGCCACCCTCTGCAGCCACGACCACGAAGCTGGCGCGCGTGCGCGGGCGCAGCCTGCAGTGAGGAAGAGTAGTACATGGTAGGTTGCCGCCGCTTTGGTCCCAAGAAGGCCACCGCTCCTCCACTCAATCGACGCCAAGCTTGGTGTGATAAACATCAGCGGCCGGTTAACTTGACAGTGATGTGGAGGCGGAAATCTTCAGAACCTTGTGCTCTGGAGGAGGAAGTTATCGAGGTGTATGAGGAGGAGGGAAAGGCAATGGCCGGCTTTCTCGGGTTCATGGCCGGACATGGTGGTCGGGCGTCGGCGATCGTTTAGATTAGGTTTACAGTAGGTTTAAGTACGGTTTGTGCGAAATATGTAATGAATTTCATCCAGTTTATAGGAAAAGTTTTCGAAATGTAATGAATTTTATCCAGTTAATTTGAAATCTGCTTTGTTTACAAGAATTTCGTCCGGTTAGTTCATATAGTTGTCGAAAGGTATGCGGGCAGCATTGGATCAGTGTCCTCGGACAGATGCCAGTGTAAGTTTGTGGGCTAGTGCTGGAGATGCCCTAACTATCATGCTATAATCGTTAACAGTGCTCCAGTATTTCGTAGGGAACAGTTATCCCACGATCAAAATCAGATCTGCCATGTTTCGCACTCCACCCACGTAAGAGTGTAGACTATTGCTTACATAAAAATGGAGCAAGTGGACAGCACTGTAACAGGTCATATCACTCAAACATGCCCGCCTAACGCACGTGAAAGCACCACCCTCGTCATTTTGTTCTGTATTTCTATCGATCGATCGCACAAAAATGTTATGCTCTGCAAGTTCAAAAGGAAAAGGCGGCACACTTACGAGTCGTATGTGTCACGTTCATGTCGCACCCCCAACAGTCCGGCTCACATGCCTCTGACCAGAGGGGACATGCGTTGTCTTGCATTTTCATTGACATGTGGGACTGCAATTGAATAAACCGTTGATAGCTGAAATCTCATCGCTCCGCGGGCGTCGGCTGAGAAGGGAGAGACGGGGGAGGGAGAAGAGATCGCCCACCCACCGTGCACGGACTCCAAGAAATATATGGTGATAATGTGAGGTGGGCCATGAGGGAGTCCGGACCACTTCCATGCCCGCTTCTGACCGCCCTAACCCACCAGAAATGCCCCCTCCCCATGCGTGCTCCCCCTCAGACAACAGCTGCACACATTCATAGCAAGTAGTACTAGTAAATACTGGGCTATAAGCCCGCTTATGTGGAGGAGAGAGAGGCATTGACAAAGTCAAGGAGTGGGCTCTGCAAGACCCGTGTCTACACGTGCTCCTAGGTATAAAAAACTAATTCTAAAAAAAGAGGCATAAGAAACAATTGTGTCTAAAAAAGAAAGGTAAAAAACATTTGAGAGGCAATAGATAGAGAGAAAGTGAGAAAATGTTGTAACCTTATAGCCAACCTTATAGTCACCACTATGGTAGTATTACATGAGGAAGGAGGGAGTGGTGCACATGCCAAGTTCACCTGGCTGCCGTGTTTAAAAATCCTCAGTCATATAAGTGGAGACAATAGCTTTCGTCAAAAATAAATAATGAATACTCTTTGCTCATCCTCTATGGCCTCATTCGGTTTAAAGGATTTTTACAGGAAAAGCAAAAGAACAAAGATTAAAAAGGAAAATTTCCTATAGATGCATTTGGTTAGTAAGAAAGGCATGCGGGATTTTCATAGGAATACTATTCATTTCCTATGTTTTTGGAGGAATCTACACATCCACTCAAAGCTCATTTTGTGTGTAGGAACGAGGCAAGACAATTCCTTAGGACGACAAGTTACATCCTATCAATTTTCTTTACTATTCCTAAATCCTACGTTTTGGTTTCGTCCAAACCGAATGAGCCTATATCGTAAAGAATACTTTCATTCACCGACATGTGGGACGTCGACCATCCTGGTCCACCTGCCATGCACAAAATTATCTAGGTCCATCCCGGTCATAGCGCAGGCCCAACCTTTCCCACTGTAAGTTTGTTGGACGAAGGAACCATCTTGACTTCGTTGAATTCCACTTCTTCAAGAAAACTTACTGTACCCGCAATACTGCTACCACATGCGAAGACTGGACGACACTGTACCGTGTCATATCACTGAAACCCACTAGGCCAAACTAGCCGGCCTAGGATTTGTACTCCCTCCATTTCAAAGTTAGTAGAACAAAGTTGAGTTATCTATTTTGGAACAGAGGGAGTATGTCTCTGTACTGCTATGATTTTGTGTTGTACGTCTCTGTACTTTTGCTATGATTTTCCTATAGTATGAACCAAATGAGGCCTGAATGTATCTGTGTCGACTATTGTCTGATTGATCGCTAAGCCTACAATTTTATGAGCTTGGGCTATGGGCCGATCGACGACAGATCAATATAAGTGTACCACGAGCTCATCAGCCCCAACGTTTCTCTTTGGTGAGTGTTTTTCAAGTACTATAGCTCGCACAATAGCTAGCCTACTAACACCAAGAATCATCAAACAAGCCCTGCTGATATGATAAACAGTTCAAACTTACATCTAATCATGCCATATATTACATCAAAAGCTGGTGAGGATACATCTGTTTCCATAACTCGGAAACGGTTTGCATGATTCACTATCAAACAAAAGTAGCAAGTACCGCCCACACAAGACAGTGCACTAGCCCTAAGATGGTTTGATAACACACATCGTTCTGGTAATTAAACACAATGCAAACTACCCTGAAGGATTAGTGCGACCAACTATTTCTTGTCATCGAATTCTCGGGCAATGACCACAGCATAGACAATGGCATGGCAATCAATCTGTAGGGCGATACCCACAGGATGGACCGCGACATCAGAATCGGTCTCTGGGGCGATGTCCACAGGATGGACAGAGGCATCGGAATCGATCTCCTGGGCGATGTCAATAGGACAGACCATGACATCGAAAACGATCTCTAGGGCGTTGTCCATAGGACGGGCTGCAACATTGGAATCATCAAGGATGTCCACCAGCACCTGCACAACCCTAACATATTAGCAAGCACGTTGCAAATAATCAAAAACCACATCTATGGTAAGCCATTAATTTTTACCTTGTGCAGCTCACCGGGGGATCCCATCCCTCAGGGGGCCATCTCCTCGTCCTAGATGGGGGCCATGTCAGGACCCCGACTCGATGTCACATCGATCTAGCCGGTAACACCTCATATCACTTTGCGGCCTCACGCACGGTATCCCCACGGGTGTCGCCTTACCTTTGCCCGGGACCGTTTGCGCCTTTTGGCTCACGTATATGATAGTGTCGCTAGCATCCATATGATAAGGAGCCCGGGCTGACATGACTAGTCGTAAACCCAAAGTGGCACAGACTTACAGGGACATGCATCCATGACCCAGCTTCGAACGTGTCGGTCATCAACAAGTGGGTCCGGGCTGTAGCACTGGGCTAGCAGGACTCCGGTAAACCGGGCTGTAGCGGGCTAACAGGACTCCGGTACTCAATGCGTGACATTTCCCCGAAGGGACAGACACCAGAACGAAGAAGGACACATGCCGGCCAGCCTAAGTGTTCCAGAGCAGTAGCAAGCTACCATGGCTCAGCGGTAACACTAGGAGACATTTCCCGGTAAGAGAGGCTACTAAAGATAAACAACTAGATAGTCAGATCCCACACATACCAAGCATTTCAATCATACACACAATATGCTCGATATGTGCAAATACAACAAGGCATCACAACATGACTCTACGACACAAGTACTTTATTTAAGGCTCAGAGAGCCATACATAACATACACAAAGGTACGGGTCACACGACCCAGCATTCAAGTCGTACAGTCATACAAACTAGCAGCGGAAGTAACTTGTCTGAGTACAGACAACTAGAAAAATAGAAGAGGCTTGGAAAGCCTAGCTATACTACGAGGTCCTTCACAAGCTCAGGATCACCACCTGGGCCTTAGCCTACTCATTGATGTCAACGTCTATGTAGAACCCATCAGAAGGGGTTGCAGCGTCTTCTGTAAAAATGTAAATTATAGCAACATGAGTACAAAGGTACTCAGCAAGACTTACATCAGATCCTACATACATGCATATTATCAAGAAGGGTTGGTGGAGTTATTGCAGCAAGCCAGCTTTGACTCTTGGCTAGGCTAACCTACAAGACTCCAACTTGAAATGGTTTGCGCACACGAGTCCGCTACTCACCACTTCAATACACTACCGAGGATTCACCTCTGTCTTCCTGCGGAAGAGCCCTCCTCGGCACTCACACTTATCTTGAGTCTTTTAGTAGTTTCCGTTTACTTGTCTATGAACTGTATAGGCAACCAAGTAGTCCTTTACCGCGGACGCGGCTATTCGAATAGATCATGATAACCCTGCAGGGGTGTACTTCTTCATACACGCTCTCACCACTTACCGTCGTTTACACGACATGTACTCGGCAACCTTCAAGCGGAAGCCCAACGTGGGTGTCGGCCATGACCTACCTAGTCACCTAAGCCTCCAGTCCAGGTTTATCGCCTATCCAGGTTCCATCCGTAGGGAGTCCGGCCGAGGTTTCCCATACGGCCCCGAACGATGTGAACAGGGTTCCCGAGATACCTAACGGGTATTCGGTACACCCGGCCACATACCTACCGCATCACAGCCCACCCCTACGGTCAGCGCTGTCCACGGCCTCCAATAGGCTACAAACACCAGAAACTACTTGCAACTCCTGGACGGAGAACTAGGGTGAATAAGAAGCCGAGATGGTCCATTGGTTTCGGGCCCAATGCATGGTAGTAGCTGATTCTTAAATCACACATACAGATCTCAGTGCTTAAGGTCGGCTTCAATGAAACAACCCACCATGTACTCCTACATGGCCTCTCATCGATACCTTTACCAAATCGTGTTCACCACACCACTCTCATTACCGACATAATCATTTCACTCTAGCCCATCACCCAGATGAACCAGACCTGACACGACTCTAAGCATAGCAGGCATAGCAAGGTAGGAACAACACATACATATGGCTCAATCAACTCCTACACATGCTAGTGGGTTTCATCTAGTTACTGTGGCAATGACAGGTCATGCAGAGGAAGTGGGTTCAACTACCGTAGCACACAGCAGTTTGAAACGCGTTGTCTTAATGCAGTAAAAGAGAGCAGGAGCGAGAACATGGGATTGTATCGATATGATCAAATGGTTGGTTGCTTGCCTGATGGTTCGATGCACTGATACTGTTCTTCGTTAGGGTAATCACGATACTCCTCGGAGGCAGAACCTGCCGCAAAGAACACCGATACACAACCATCACCAAACAATGTGCATCAATATGATGCATGCATGAAACATAGCAATATGAGTGTGTTGGGCTAATGCAACTAAGACCAGAAGGGTTTGAACCAATTTGAATCAAAGATTCAAATTTCAAACTCAAACATGGCCCTTTAAAGTGTTTTTCCTTGTTCTGTATTAAACATCAGGTTAACTTGTTTAATCATGCATGAAAATAGTACAGATGGATAGATTGGATTTTTCTGATCATTTTTCATATATAATTTGTCTGATTTGGAGTTACAGAATAAAAGTTATGAATTTTTAAAGTTTAAACTATATTCTGGAATTTCCTATATTAGATTAATTCCAGAAAATCAATTATTGCGTCAGCCTGACGTCAGTGTGACGTCAGCAGGTCAACGGAACATGTCCAGGTCAAACCTGACAGTGGGTCCCGCGTGTCAGGGTGATTAATTTAATTAAAGTTTAAATAAAACTAAACCTGTTTAATTAACAGGGCTGGGCCCCACCTGTCATTGACTCAGCGGAGTCAACCAGGGCCCACCCGTGGTCAAACCCGGGTCGGCTGCACCGGCGTTTAGCCGCCGGCGGGCCCGACACGGCGGCGGAAGTGGTTTTGGCTGTTTCGGCCACCAAATGGGTCGCGGAGACCACCGGAGTGGAGCTGAGGACGAGCCGCAGCTCTTGGTGGAGTCCGTTGGGGTCGGGGTGGCCGGAGTTGGCGCCGGCGACGACTTTGGCGGCCATCGAGGTTCGGCCCAAGACGAACTTGACGCTAGAGGGGTCAGTGAGGCGCGGGGAGTAGCTAGCTAGGTGCTACGTGACACGGTGAGTATGATGGACACCGTGGAGTGGTCGGAGGGTGACCAGGAGCACGTCGGCGACAAGCTCCACGGCGGTGGGTGCGGTTGAGCTCCGGGAGGTCGCTACACGGCTCGGGAGCAAGAAAAGGAGGGGGGAAAGATGGCTAAGCTCACAGTGAGTGCAACGAAGCCCTTGGTGCGGCCGGAGATGGACCGGAGCGACGACGGCGTTGAAGGGGATCTCCGGCGACGGCGGTTTGGGCGAGGTCGTTGCGGTGGACTCGGGCGTTGCGAGCGCTCGGGGCTCGGCTTGCTCGATGGAGTGGACAGCGGCGGAGCTCCTGGACACGATGAGAGGACGCACGGGCGGAGGGAAGCACGGCTACGACGAAGGCACGGCGATGGTGGCGTCGGTCATGGCGGGGGAGCGCGAGGGGGAGGAGCTGGAGAGAGGAGGGGGTGTCTGGGGGGTTCGGGGGAGCGAGGGAGGCTGATCCACGACGTCACCAGGCGCGGGGAGCGGCGAGGCGGCGAGCAGGTGCGTGGCGCGCGCTGCGGTCGCCGTCGGGCACCTGCCTGCCTGCCTGGCCGGCAAGCAGCTCCCTGGAGCGGCGCTGGGCTGGGCCGGCAGGTGGGCCGGAAGCAGGCGTCAGGTAAGTTTTTCCATTTCTTTCCGTTTCTGTTTTTTTAATACTTCTGCAACTTTGTTGAATTAAATAAAATACTTAGGCAACTCCTAAAATCACCAAACTACTCCTGGTCCATAGTTGGATTATTTCCAACATGAAACATTTTAGTTTGGAGATATTTGAGCATTTAAATATTTTATATAATTTTAAATGCCCAAATTCAAATATTTATGATTTAATTCAAAAACCCTAAGATGGCCTAGGAAAATGTGCATCACTTTTGGCAGAGGTTCTGAACCAAGACAAAAAATAATGGGCATTTTAGAAGGGCATTTCAGGTTCGTTGAAAAAGTTTTTAGTAAACCCTAATTGGTTTCAGAGGGGACTGGGGGTTCTGTCATCCCCATTTCAGGTTTCTGATGAAAGAGTAAACATGATGCAACACTCTAATGCATGGCTAACTAGGATGTGACAACTCACCCCCACTCAAAAGAATCTCATCCCGAGATTTGGGTTCCTCCGGAAGGAAGGCGGGATACTCAAGTCGAAGACGATCCTCCCTTTCCCAAGTTGCTTCATCCTCAGAATGGTGCGACCATTGTACTTTGAGAAACTTGATATTATGACGTCGAGTGGTACGCTCGGCCTGATCAAGGATACGAATGGGGTACTCTCGATATGTAAGATTATCTTGGAGATCAAGCATTTCGTGGTCCACTCCACGGATAGGATCCGAGAAGCATCGCCTGAGTTGGGAAACGTGGAAGACATCGTGGACTCTGGAGAGGTGCGGAGGTAGTTCCAACTGGTAGGCAACTTCTCCTTGTTTAGCGAGAATGCGAAAAGGTCCAATGTAACGAGGAGCCAATTTGCCTTTGATACCGAAACGATGGGTTCCCTTCAGAGGGGTAACCCGAAGATAAGCCTTCTCGTCAACCTCGAAAGTCATAGCCTTATGTTTTCGGTCATATTGACTCTTTTGACGAGATTGGGCTATTTTCAACTTTTCACGAACGATGCGAACTTGCTCTTCTGCTTCCTGAATCATATCCGGGCCAAAGAATTGTCTTTCCCCGGTCTCTGACCAGTTAAGGGGTGTTCGACACCGTCGTCCATAGAGAACTTCAAAAGGGGCTTTACCCAAGCTAGATTGATAGCTGTTGTTGTAAGCGAATTCGGAAAATGGAAGGCACTTCTCCCAATCCATTCCGAATGAGATAACAGAGGCTCGAAGCATGTCTTCTAGAATCTGGTTGACGCGTTCCACTTGACCACTCGACTGAGGGTGGAAAGCGGTGCTAAAGGAGAGACAGGTTCCCATAGCATTTTGGAAACTTTCCCAAAATCGAGAGGTGAAAAGACTTCCTCGATCCGAGTTAATTTCCAAAGGAACACCATGGAGAGACACTATCCGGGAGATGTATAAGTCTGCCAATTGACTAGCGGTTATACTCTCACGAACAGGTAGGAAATGGGCTACTTTGGAAAGACGATCGACAACGACGAAGATAGCATTATTCCCTCTCTTGGTCCTGGGAAAACCGGTAATGAAATCCATACCAATTTTATCCCATTTCCATTCAGGAATAGCTAAGGGTTGAAGGGTCCCAGCAGGCCGTTGATGCTCTGCTTTTACACGACGACAGACGTCGCAATTAGCAATATACTGAGCAATTTCTCTCTTCATCCTAGTCCACCAGAACCTCTGGCGTAGGTCCTGATACATCTTAGTACTACCGGGATGAATGGTGAGAGGAGATTCATGAGCCTCCTTAAGGATCAATCGCCTCAGGTTTCGCACTTTGGGAACCACTAGTCGATTCCCGAAGTATACGACCCCTTGATCATTAATGGAGAAACAATTCGCAATTCCTTTCTTGATGTTTCTCTTGATGCGGGAGATTCCCGGATCTACCTTCTGTGCCTTGACGATCTGGTCCGTAAGGGTAGATTTCGCCACCAAGGTGGAAAGAAAACCTTGAGGAACAATGTGAAGGTTAAGCTTCCGAAATTCCTCATGGAGAAGCGGTTGACTTTGTTGTAACATTAGGTTGTTACAATAAGATTTACGACTTAGCGCATCAGCCATGACGTTGGCTTTCCCTGGGGTGTAAGTTATTCCTAAGTCGAAATCTGTGATCAACTCAACCCAACGTCTTTGCCTGAGATTCAAATCCGGTTGGGTGAAAATGTACTTCAGACTTTGGTGATCAGTGAATATTTCGCAACGGTTACCGAGGAGGTAATGTCGCCAGGTCTTAAGTTCATAGACTACGGCTGCAAGCTCTAGATCATGAGTAGGATAATTCTCCTCATGTGGGTGCAATTGCCGTGAAGCGTAAGCAATTACATGTCGATCTTGCATGAGAATGCAACCTAATCCTTGTCGCGAGGCATCGCAGTAGATAACAAAGTCCTTAGAGAAGTCTGGCGGTACCAGTACGGGAGCAGAAGTCAGGCGTCTTTTCAGTTCCTGAAAGCTGTGCTCACATTGTGGAGTCCATTCGAACTTTTTATCTTTCTTGAGGAGTTCGGTTAGAGGTTTAGCAACTTTGGAGAAGTTCTCGACAAAGCGACGACAATAGCTCGCTAAGCCCAGAAAACTCCGAACTTGCTTGACCGATTTAGGTGGAGTCCAATTAAGGACGGCTTGAACTCGCTCAGGGTTAATAGCAATACCTTTACCAGATATTACATGACCCAGATAGGTCACTTCCGACAACCAGAATTCACATTTAGAAAATTTGGCATAAAGGCGATGCTCTCGAAGTTTCTTGAACACTAGCCTTAGATGTTCGGCATGTTCCTCCTCGTTCTTGGAGTAGATGAGTATATCATCGAGATAAACTACGACGAATTTATCCAAATACTCCATGAAGATTGAGTTCATTAACCGAGAAAAGGTGGCTGGAGCGTTGGTTAAACCGAAGGACATGACGGTGTACTCGTATTGGCCATAACGAGTAACAAAGGACGTTTTAGGAATGTCCCCGTTTCTGATTTTGATTTGATGGTAGCCCAACCTCAAATCCATCTTGGAGAAGACTGAGGATCCAGCGAGCTGATCATACAGGTCGTTGATCCTGGGGAGCGGATATTTGTTCTTGATTGTGACCAAATTGACAGGTCGATAATCTACAACCATCCGGTCCGTACCATCCTTCTTCTTGACGAATAGGATGGGGCAAGCCCACGGAGATGAACTAGGTCGGATGAAACCCTTTTTCAAGGACTCATCGAGTTGTTTCTTAAGCTCAGCTAGTTCTAGTGGTGCCATCTTATAGGGTCTTCTAGCAATCGGAACGGTTCCTGGGATGAGGTCTATTACGAACTCAACATCCCTGTCAGGTGGAACACCTGGCAATTCCTCTGGGAAGACATCTGGGAAGTCACGGACTACCGGAACGTCCTCAAGGTCTGGCAAAGGGCTGGCGTTAAGAGAATATAATTGTCGCTCGGCTAACCGGGTCAAGACATTGACTATCTTGCCCGAAGGATGAGTGAGTTGGACAGTCCTAGAGAAGCAATCAATTTTGGCATGATGAGCTGACATCCAGTCCATACCCAAAATGATATTAATATCTGAAAATTTGAGAGCTATCAAAGATGCAAGGAAAACAAGTCTGTCGACTTGGGTTTCATTTCCATAACTTACCCTGGAGGTCTGCCATCTAGGACCGGGAGTAGAAATTTCCATAGTGGATGGCATGTCACAGAATGCGGTGTTATGCAAACGAGCATAGTTCTCGGATATAAATGAATGAGAGGCTCCTGTATCGAAAAGAACAGATGCCGGGTGGCAATTAACAAGGAGCGTACCGAGAACGACGTTGGGATCCTCTTGAGCTTCTTTGGCAGAGATACAGTTGACATGGCCACGTGTAGCGGTGGCCGTCTTGGCGTGGAACACTTTCCCTGTCGGCTTGCCACGGCTAACAGCTTTAGCAGATTGGTTGGGGTTGGTCTGGGGACACTCACGCATATAGTGGCCAGATTCCCCACACTTGAAACAAGTCACGGAACTGGTACGTGGAGGAGCATTGTTGGTTGGACCCCCATAGGGCTTGGCTGGTGCAGACTGTTGAACGGGGCGAGGCGCCTGGAAGGATGGCCTCGGTGTGAACCTAGGTGGCAGGGCCATGTTGGGCACCCACACGCGGTGCTTCTGAGGACCCGCACCGGATGAGGAACCCATGTCACGGCCATGCTTGCGTGTTGCGTCATAATCAGTCTGACCAGTCTCAGCACTGATGGCCTTGTTAACAAGTTTCTGAAAAGATGTGCACTCATGCAGACGGAGGTCGCGGCGAAGCTCAGGACTAAGTCCCTTACGGAACCTTGCTTGCTTCTTGGCATCAGTAGAAACTTCCTCAGTTGCATATCGTGCGAGGTTACCGAACTCCCTGCTGTAAGCATCCACAGAGAGTCGGCCCTGAGAGAAACTGCAAAATTCCTCACGTTTATGGTCCATGAGACCCTCCGGAATGTGATGTTCACGGAAAGCCTCGCTGAATTCAGCCCAAGTAGTGACATGGCCTGCTGGGCGCATAGCTCCATAATTCTCCCACCATAGACTGGCGGGGCCTTCAAGATGATATGCAGCAAAGGTGACCTTGTCAGCCTCAGCTACCAGCGCGGAACGCAGCTTGTGGGAGATACTGCGAAGCCAGTCATCAGCGTCGAGAGGCTCGACGGAGTGGTGGAACATGGGTGGATGTAACTTGATAAAATCACTGAGTGACACCACGTTAGTCCTCTGATGGTGTGTTGTGTTCTGTTCAATACGCTCCAACAAACGGTTGGTCTCCCGCTTGTTTCTTTCGGCTTCCATCATAACCTCGGCTAGGGAAGGAGGATGAGGCAGATTTGCATTCCTGACTTCACTGCCTTCGGCCTGCTCTTGAGGAGCAGGGTTAGTGCGCGTGTTGACCATCCTAGGTAAACAAGACAATGATTTAGTCAGGATGATAAAATTCCGACATAGGATACAGAATGTAAGGAATAACTCGGAATGCAAGATGATCATCCGTATGACATGGTAGATACAGAAACTGCTTCTTTATTCCATCGTCATACACACCATACAGGGTTTAGTACAAGACCAAACAAAGTACTATTACGGTGAAAAGAGGATTACATCTCATCGGAGGCATTCCCAGCTCCTATACATTATTTTTCTACACCTCCGGAAGGCGATACAGCTAGGTCATATCCCACGAGTCACGCAGGACGATAAACGACACAGCTAACACGAACTAGTGATACTACCACTAACTCAGACCGATCCGTAGTAGTCCTCGTAGAAGTCACCTCCATAGCCTGGAAGCTCAACATGATCATCCGGAAACAGACGATCTCGCGGAGCTTGTGGACCATAGGGGCTAGGATGAGGTCTTGGACCAACAGACGGTGGCCTGCGGGGACCGCGAGGTGGGGTGATGCCTCCTACATCACGCCAACCCATCACGTCTGGCAGAGCAGATCTCACAGGATAGAGATCGCGCATATCCGAATATCCAGCTTGCACCGCCGGTGCAAACCGAGTCAATGTGGCCCAGTGGTCAGCACGGGTATTGAAGAGCTCTAACCTCAAGGCCCGATTTTCACGGTCCTTATCCTCGAGCATCTCAGCAGTGGTGCGAGTCCGTGAATCCTCCTGGGTAGGGTCAGCATAGATAGCCTGGAGATACCCTTGTGCTCCCGGAAGTGATCCTGGCATATACCGGAAATCAGAGTCCCGAGATAGGCCAGACCTGACTCGCATGATGGTCATCATAGAGTAGGCGGCGTCCTGCACAGCCATCTCAATAGTAACCCCGAGTCCATAGGAGCAGTGAAGGGGCTCGGTGGACCCAGGATAAGATGGAAATATCCTGACAGTGCAGAGATACTGGCTTTGATTAAAGTCTCGGAATTGCTCTTCGACCGTGTACTCAGGATACCAACGGTATCCAGCCTCAGTCATTACCCTGACCAACATGGCAGTATGGCCGGGTACATCTAGGCATCGAGTCAGGCGAACCACTTGATTGAGGTCGCGAGTGGCCATCTGAAAGCACAATCATAATGCAAAGGCATTAGAATTTCTAGCAAAATTTCGGCAGCATAACAGCTGTAAATGCTCAAGAAGGATTTTGAGACATTTGACAAAGGATTTCATACACACTCAACATCATCATATCAAAGTTCTGAATCCATCCTAACAACATAACGTGGTAGTAGAACTGAACTAGGCTTGTATCCATCAACCCTATAAGGTACTACTGATTAGTAACACGTGATCCTGATAGAGAGAATAGATCCTAATTCCTTAACCTCCGGTGGAAGAATAGACTGACTCAGATCAGAATGTCATAAGATAAAGGAGTAAAAGAGCCTTACGTTCCACCCACAAACAATTCCCCTACATATAACTAAAGAATTTCTAGACTCAACATCGACCAGTTTGGCTTGGAGAACCTACAGGCAGTCCAGCTCTGATGCCAACGCTGTCAGGACCCCGACTCGATGTCACATCGATCTAGCCGGTAACACCTCATATCACTTTGCGGCCTCACGCACGGTATCCCCACGGGTGTCGCCTTACCTTTGCCCGGGACCGTTTGCGCCTTTTGGCTCATGTATATGATAGTGTCGCTAGCATCCATATGATAAGGAGCCCGGGCTGACATGACTAGTCGTAAACCCAAAGTGGCACAGACTTACAGGGACAGGCATCCATGACCCAGCTTCGAACGTGTCGGTCATCAACAAGTGGGTCCGGGCTGTAGCACTGGGCTAGCAGGACTCCGGTAAACCGGGCTGTAGCGGGCTAACAGGACTCCGGTACTCAATGCGTGACATTTCCCCGAAGGGACAGACACCGGAACGAAGAAGGACACATGCCGGCCAGCCTAAGTGTTCCAGAGCAGTAGCAAGCTACCATGGCTCAGCGGTAACACTAGGAGACATTTCCCGGTAAGAGAGGCTACTAAAGATAAACAACTAGATAGTCAGATCCCACACATACCAAGCATTTCAATCATACACACAATATGCTCGATATGTGCAAATACAACAAGGCATCACAACATGACTCTACGACACAAGTACTTTATTTAAGGCTCAGAGAGCCATACATAACATACACAAAGGTACGGGTCACACGACCCAGCATTCAAGTCGTACAGTCATACAAACTAGCAGCGGAAGTAACTTGTCTGAGTACAGACAACTAGAAAAATAGAAGAGGCTTGGAAAGCCTAGCTATACTACGAGGTCCTTCACAAGCTCAGGATCACCACCTGGGCCTTAGCCTACTCATTGATGTCAACGTCTACGTAGAACCCATCAGAAGGGGTTGCAGCGTCTTCTGTAAAAATGTAAATTATAGCAACATGAGTACAAAGGTACTCAGCAAGACTTACATCAGATCCTACATACATGCATATTATCAAGAAGGGTTGGTGGAGTTATTGCAGCAAGCCAGCTTTGACTCTTGGCTAGGCTAACCTACGAGACTCCAACTTGAAATGGTTTGCGCACACGAGTCCGCTACTCACCACTTCAATACACTACCGAGGATTCACCTCCGTCTTCCTGCGGAAGAGCCCTCCTCGGCACTCACACTTATCTTGAGTCTTTTAGTAGTTTCCGTTTACTTGTCTATGAACTGTATAGGCAACCAAGTAGTCCTTTACCGCGGACGCGGCTATTCGAATAGATCATGATAACCCTGCAGGGGTGTACTTCTTCATACACGCTCTCACCACTTACCGTCGTTTACACGACATGTACTCGGCAACCTTCAAGCGGAAGCCCAACGTGGGTGTCGGCCACGACCTACCTAATCACCTAAGCCTCCAGTCCAGGTTTATCGCCTATCCAGGTTCCATCCGTAGGGAGTCCGGCCGAGGTTTCCCATACGGCCCCGAACGATGTGAACAGGGTTCCCGAGATACCTAACGGGTATTCGGTACACCCGGCCACGTACCTACCGCATCACAGCCCACCCCTACGGTCAGCGCTGTCCACGGCCTCCAGTAGGCTACAAACACCAGAAACTACTTGCAACTCCTGGACGGAGAACTAGGGTGAATAAGAAGCCGAGAGGGTCCATTGGTTTCGGGCCCAATGCATGGTAGTAGCTGATTCTTAAATCACACATACAGATCTCAGTGCTTAAGGTCGGCTTCAATGAAACAACCCACCATGTACTCCTACATGGCCTCTCATCGATACCTTTACCAAATCGTGTTCACCACACCACTCTCATTACCGACATAATCATTTCACTCTAGCCCATCACCCAGATGAACCAGACCTGACACGACTCTAAGCATAGCAGGCATAGCAAGGTAGGAACAACACATACATATGGCTCAATCAACTCCTACACATGCTAGTGGGTTTCATCTAGTTACTGTGGCAATGACAGGTCATGCAGAGGAAGTGGGTTCAACTACCGTAGCACACAGCAGTTTGAAACGCGTTGTCTTAATGCAGTAAAAGAGAGCAGGAGCGAGAACATGGGATTGTATCGATATGATCAAATGGTTGGTTGCTTGCCTGATGGTTCGATGCACTGATACGGTTCTTCGTTAGGGTAATCACGATACTCCTTGGAGGCAGAACCTGCCGCAAAGAACACCGATACACAACCATCACCAAACAATGTGCATCAATATGATGCATGCATGAAACATAGCAATATGAGTGTGTTGGGCTAATGCAACTAAGACCAGAAGGGTTTGAACCAATTTGAATCAAAGATTCAAATTTCAAACTCAAACATGGCCCTTTAAAGTGTTTTTCCTTGTTCTGTATTAAACATCAGGTTAACTTGTTTAATCATGCATGAAAATAGTACAGATGGATAGATTGGATTTTTCTGATCATTTTTCATATATAATTTGTCTGATTTGGAGTTACAGAATAAAAGTTATGAATTTTTAAAGTTTAAACTATATTCTGGAATTTCCTATATTAGATTAATTCCAGAAAATCAATTATTGCGTCAGCCTGACGTCAGTGTGACGTCAGCAGGTCAACGGAACATGTCCAGGTCAAACCTGACAGTGGGTCCCGCGTGTCAGGGTGATTAATTTAATTAAAGTTTAAATAAAACTAAACCTGTTTAATTAACAGGGCTGGGCCCCACCTGTCATTGACTCAGGGGAGTCAACCAGGGCCCACCCATGGTCAAACCCGGGTCGGCTACACCGGCGTTTAGCCGCCGGCGGGCCCGATGCGGCGGCGGAAGTGGTTTTGGCTGTTTCGGCCACCAAATGGGTCGCGGAGACCACCGGAGTGGAGCTGAGGACGAGCCGCAGCTCTTGGTGGAGTCCGTTGGGGTCGGGGTGGCCGGAGTTGGCGCCGGCGACGACTTTGGTGGCCACCGGGGTTCGGCCGAAGACGAACTTGACGCTAGAGGGGTCAGTGAGGCGCGGGGAGTAGCTAGCTAGGTGCTACGTGACACGGTGAGTATGATGGACACCGTGGAGTGGTCGGAGGGTGACCGGGAGCACGTCGGCGACGAGCTCCACGGCGGTGGGTGCGGTTGAGCTCCGGGAGGTCGCTACACGGCTCAGGAGCAAGAAAAGGAGGGGGGGAAAGATGGCTAAGCTCACAGTGAGTGCGACGAAGCCCTTGGTGCGGCCGGAGATGGACCGGAGTGACGACGGCGTTGAAGGGGATCTCCGGCGACGGCGGTTCGAGCGAGGTCGTTGCGGTGGACTCGGGCGTTGCGAGCGCTCGGGGCTCGGCTTGCTCGATGGAGTGGACAGCGGCGGAGCTCCTGGACACGATGAGAGGACGCACGGGCGGAGGGAAGCACGGCTACGACGAAGGCACGGCGATGTGGCGTCGGTCATGGCGGGGGAGCGCGTGGGGGAGGAGCTGGAGAGAGGAGGGGGTGTCTGGGGGGTTCGGGGGAGCGAGGGAGGCTGATCCACGACGTCACCGGGCGCGGGGAGCGGCGAGGCGGCGAGCAGGTGCGTGGCGCGCGCTGCGGTCGCCGTCGGGCACCTGCCTGCCTGGCTGGCCGGCAAGCAGCTCCCTGGAGCGGCGCTGGGCTGGGCCGGCAGGTGGGCCGGAAGCAGGCGTCAGGTAAGTTTTTCCATTTCTTTCCGTTTCTGTTTTTTTAATACTTCTGCAACTTTGTTGAATTAAATAAAATACTTAGGCAACTCCTAAAATCACCAAACTACTCCTGGTCCATAGTTGGATTATTTCCAACATGAAACATTTTAGTTTGGAGATATTTGAGCATTTAAATATTTTATATAATTTTAAATGCCCAAATTCAAATATTTATGATTTAATTCAAAAACCCTAAGATGGCCTAGGAAAATGTGCATCACTTTTGGCAGAGGTTCTGAACCAAAACAAAAAATGATGGGCATTTTAGAAGGGCATTTCAGGTTCAATGAAAAAGTTTTTAGTAAACCCTAATTGGTTTCAGAGGGGACTGGGGGTTCTGTCATCCCCATTTCAGGTTTCTGATGAAAGAGTAAACATGATGCAACACTCTAATGCATGGCTAACTAGGATGTGACAGGCCATCACCTTTCCAGGGGAATACTGCTTCTCAACGGCGACTATCTCCTCAAACTCTGCCTTGAACCTCGCATAGGTGGCCATTAGAGTTTCTGGGGTAGGCATGGTGGGGCCCTTGCTGTTCTTCCAACTTTCTTTGAGGAGTTCGTCCGCCAACATCGTCAACTCTTTGTCCAGTGCTTGTTTCTTGGAGTTCTTCGTCTCCATGGGTTGGCCCACCAACACGGTCAACTCGTTGGTCGGTGCTCGCTTCCTAGAGATTGCTGTCTCAAGTGGGTTGTCCACCGGCAACTCTTTGCCTAGTGCTCCAGGATCCATCAATGAACTGACAAACAAAAAGCAATCGAAAGGAAACCACAATCGCAATGAAAACGGGAAAAGAATAAGCTGTGAGAATCGGTCGGTGCTTCACAAAATTAAGATTCTTGGAATGAAAACATAGTAGCATCACTGATTCGCCCACCTTTCCTTCGTCGGTACAGAATAAAAATGGCAGAAGTGAGTAGCCTGGAGTGAGGTTTTCTTCAAGAAAGGGGAGAAAGGGCTTCAACGAGCGTCCCAATGAAATGATGGTTGCTTCGTCGAGTCCAACTTCGAGGCCACTTTAGCACTGCTAGTAAAGATGTGGGTTTTCTGATATGACGGGTCATGACGGCCACAGCGGGGTGACCGGTTAGTCTCGACTGTAGCACCTTGCTGCGATTTGGTGAATGGCACACGGGCCCGGATGCTTTGATGTCCCGCATGAAGATAGAGCGGCTAGTCATATAGGAGTACTCAATATTGTGCATTGTGACCGAGGCAGAGAAGAAAACAAGAGAACTACGTATTTATTTACGGTGTAGATTCACTCATTTTGCTCCATATGTACTATACTACTCATTTAGGGTGTAGTTTAGTCACTTGTTGAAATCCCTAAGGCAAATACTCCTTTCCGGTTTACAAGGCTATACTAGCAAGTAGTACAACAATAGTGGGATCAAATAGCAATTTTTTCTCATGCAAGAGCCTGGCTATATGCGTGCTCCAAGGCACCGCACCACGCCCCACCCCTACACAAAGACTGCCACGCAAGCGTTCGCAACTGCCACGTTCAGGTTGCGCTTGGCTCTTCGCCTCTTCGAGAAGACGAACAAGGATGTTACTACTACTACTTCTACAGTACCGGATCCACTACTGCATGTCCGTCCACCGCGTGCGGGAGGGATAGCTTGTTGCCCTTCCTCGTCTACGACCCACCACGCGCATGGGCGAGGGAGAAAGTGTGTAGTAGTAGAATCAAGCTTCTCCTCGTTGTATGAGTTGATGCGACACATCATAGCACTAGCGCCACATGGTTGCCTCTAAACTTGGCTGAAAGACCCGTAGTGTACAATATATTTGCTGCAACCTCTAACATTTACCCCACCACAAATTAAAATATATATTCCTGTCTTGACCAGATGAGCATGCAAACTACAATCACCAGGATGACAGGTAGGGCCAGAAGATTATTTTAATCAAAAAAAAGCTTCAAGATGACCTCATAGCATGGAGCCGACCCCAACCATTTTAAGCTTAGAGGCACGGTACACGCTATCCTACACTACTCTACACATGAAACTGCCACACAAGCATCCGGGCTACGCTTGGCTCTTCGCCTCCTCGGGAAGTAAAACAATGATGGAGTACTACTATAGTGGAGGAGTACTACAGTATGCTCCTGGCCATCTGACACCGAATGAACTGCTGCGTGCCCACCGCGTGCGGGAGGGAGAGCATGTAGAGAAAGCTTCTCCTAGTCCTACCAGCCACCACGCTCATGGGTGAGGGAGGGACGCAGCTTCATTGACTTACTGCTCCTGCCTTAGCGTGTATGACAGGTGGGCCCAACAGGTGGGTGGCCACCTGTCATACAGTCAAAGGCAGGTGCAGTTAATGCACCGGAGCTCAGTTCGCGAGGGAGAGAGCGTTGTAGTAACCCAAATTCTCGTTGTTGTACGAGTTGACGCGACCCATCAAAGCAGTGCACTCGATATATTTCAATAATTTGCATTTACCAATGAATTAACTACAACGCATGCATGCATGTCGTGACTTTCCTTTTGATACTTGCATGTGTTGATTTAATGCACCTTGCCAAATTTTGCCTATAAATTTAACTAACCAAATGTTCATGCGTGTCACAAAAATTACATCATTGAAAACTATGTTCAAATACGAATCAAATGATATAATTTTTGTTAACATGCACTAACATTTTGTCAGTTAAGTCTTTGGTCAAAATTGAGCACCAATTACAAAGGGGCCCAATAAATATTGTACTCTGACATTTTTGTTTTGAGGATACTCCCACATAGAAAATATAAATAATAATGCTTGTTGGGGCAGCCCACGTTTCCGATAATGTTAACCGTGGGCTTGTTCACAAATTTTACGAGGCGGTGGTTGTTCATTTAATGGAGGTTCTTGTACCAGACTTGAACGATACAAAGTGCGACCTAGCACACCGTAACACCACTTGGAATAAGCAGGTAGCTATCTCAAAAATTAATCAACATCTAAAAAAAGGGTGACTTGTCACGTACACAATTTTGATCATTGTTTGATGGGGTGAAAAAGGAAAACTACCCCACTATGTATATATAGGCTAGAGCCTCCGCGCTTGCTTGCTAGGGTCACTCTATTCACACACTCTCATCCTCTCCATATCTAAACAAGATAGTGGTGGTAACACTGTCTTTCTCCCTTCAAAAACACTGTCTTTGTATCCACACCGCTAGTTACAGATCCGGACATATCCCCCTCCGCCGGTGAAGGGGAGGAGGGGCAGCGTTTAGGCCATCATTAACAGCAAGGGAGGAGACCCACTGCCATCCGCACCATTATCTCTGGCTGAGCGCCGGCGCGGGAGGTCCTCCGATCCCTTCATCGTTGCCCTAGTGTGGGCGGATCCGGGCTCCCGCCGCCCACCTATCCACATCTCGACGACCTTCAGGTATATCTTCCCTCGAAACTGCCCTATCTCTACTTCCCCAGCTCACTACATCGCTGCATGTGCGTCATTTTATACCTCTCAACCCCTCTCGATCGGATGATTCGATGTCACCTGTTTTTTTTCTTCTACTGTTAGAGGTAAAGTTACTTCATGGAGTCGAATCTTATACTTGGTTCAGACAAGAAATAGGGTGGGGGGAATTTAGTATGTACATCAGACTTGGTACAAACAGGAAGGAAAGGGGGGAAAGTAGTACAGACTGGTCATCCAACAGGTCTTTTGGTCGAAGAGGCAAATATATGGGAAACGTTGTACACAGTGGTATGACCAGGACTAGTTTGCTATCCACACATAGGAGTAGGTGGCTAGAGTGAACAAAAATGGGACCAACCCAGATATGTTTCTTGGATGTTTGTTTCTCGGGGCAACAAACTCTGAATCACCACTTTATGCCCCGATTTAGGTACATGGTGCTAGACTCCTGGTGCACCCACTGTCCCATGCCCTTATACCAAATATTTAGTTGTTCTTAATCTAATGCCCTTGGTAAAATGAAGCCATGCCACTGTTATAAGAGATGGCAAGTTTAGCCAAATGTTTTTGCCTATAATTGTTTGAGACTCTGACCGTTTCCTCTATAGCTTTTTGTGCAAATAGGGATATCCATTTCATCTGGTTGCTCTTGTGACCTTTTGGTGCACTGCACAAAACACTTCTTAAAAGAAGTGACTTTTGTGATGTTTAACTAGAATGTCAGAATGGCACAGTTGGTTCATTTCGATGGAATTGCACAAAGGGAGATCTTTGTTCCAATCCTCATCATCCATATTGGCACCATAACCTTCCTTTAGGTAAGAATGATATTTAATGCATGTGTTCATCTCTATTTTGTGACTGCCATGAGAAAATAAAGTTATTATTTACTAGTACACTTGTACTCCCTCACTGACAAAACCAATTCTGAAATAGAAGTCCAATCATGTACTTGCTTTCACCAAATGGTGAGGATAAAGAGAAACTAAGCATGAAGAGGATGAAGAAGAATAAATAGTGCCAAGGTGATCTTGCTAATGCCCGAGGCCTTAGTCGAGGCCATTCAAGGGCTCTGGCAACGTCTACCTTACATGTGAGATGATCCTCCAGGGAGCCCTTCCACTTCTGTTGTCTCTCTTGCAAGGTCACTTAATTAATTAGGAGTACTTAAGTACCACTAATTTATTGCTTCCTAATTTTCCTATCGGAGTTAAACAAATCTTTAATAGCACCCTATGCTGAATCATGTACGTGTGTATGTTTGTCTGTGGAGGTGAATCATGTGGTGGAGCAGGGAGGAAATCTTGGTAGTGTCATGACATAATAGTGCTATTGTTTTGCATGTCAATTTATTGCCATTGGTTCAATGAGGCAATGTTTTGTGTACTGTCCATCATGAATTTGATGCTACTATTAGAGTAATATGCTAATGTCTTTCTATCCTTTCTCACTAAGCTAATGAAGGTTTCACCTTGTTCCTACTTGTGCAAACAGGGATCATGTTGTGCCAATCATACAGTTGAGTGGAACTACACAAGACAATACAATGAATTGTATCCCAGCCAATGCTTTAACTCTGCTGGAAGTTCTTGATAATCTTTCGATATAATCTCAGCACTAGTAAACAAGAGTGATTTCAACTATACATTTGAAGTGCACAAAAATATATACTATCGAGTGATTCAAGTGAGTGCTTTATCATCTCTTCTAGGACTACATGAATAATATTTTTTTCTCAGGTTAGTACCGGCTTATGGCCTTCATCCATATTAGTTTGATGTCATCTCTATTTGTATCATGCTACTGTCATGAGAAACGCCTTTATCTTTGCACATTAAAGTTTTGCAACGTATGATACATGGCAATGCTTTGAGTGTTGAGCTAATTGGCACTAATTAAATAAACTAATAACTCTCTTTAGGAATGACTACAATGTTGCTAAGTTTACCCATTAAGATAATGAGGGTGCTTCTATTTGTTAGTTTATGTTTCATCAACTAGTCCCACTATTGCACTAATCTCACTCTCTCAATATATCTGCCAATAGGGATGCTCGATTTTGGAGGAACTGCACAAAAACTTTGGGTGCTTCATTGCCTCGACAACTTACTTCCTTTCCTGACAGTCGCTAATCTGGGTCTGCTTCCTTCCTTTGCTGTAAGTCGCTTCGCTTATCTCGACTTCCAGTCAAAGGAAATAGTAATTGATATGCTACCTCACACCGGTTGTTACTAGTCTTTATCCTGATTATTGTGCTTGTCATATGTATTGGTAATCTGGTATTGTGCTACTGTTTGCTGATTTTATAAAGGAGTAACTTGGAGCCTAAACTCGCAGGCAAATCATTACATTGGGCAATTCTAATAGAACTGCAGAAAAAGATCAGATCGACAGATAATTATGTTGCTGCTATGTACTCCAAAGTTCACTCAGACAAGCATCGATGTTGACAAGAAGAAGTTCCTATATTCATTCGAGTATCTATGGGCGTCAACTAGTTGTAAAACTCCAAG
Source organism: Triticum aestivum (assembly GCF_018294505.1). Classification (NCBI taxonomy): domain Eukaryota; kingdom Viridiplantae; phylum Streptophyta; class Magnoliopsida; order Poales; family Poaceae; genus Triticum; species Triticum aestivum. Next base: position 244,217,615 of record NC_057803.1, read on the forward strand.
TATTAGGATAGTGAACGCCAAAAATATTGCTTGGCGCATAGCCCAGAAAAAAGCAGTCCCGTCTTTGGTCCCAACTTGTGCCTTTTGGTTATTTATAACCCACAAGTATAGGGAATCGCAACAGTTTTCGAGGGTAGAGTATTCAACCCAAATTTATTGATTCAAGACAAGGGGAGCCAAAGAATATTCTCAAGTATTAGCAGCTGAGTGGTCAATTCAACCACACCTAAAAGACTTAATATCTGCAGCAAAGTATTTAGTAGCAAAGTAGTATGAAAGTAACGGTAACGGTGGAAAATGTAACAGTAGTAGTTTTTGTGACAATCGTAACAATGGCAACGAAAAAGTAACTAAGCAAAGATCAATATGTGAAAAGCTTGTAGACAATGGATCAATGATGGATAATTATGTCGGATGCGATTCCTCATTCAACAGTTATAACATAGGGTGACACAGAACTAGCTCCCGTTCATTAATGTAATGTAGGCATGTATTCCGAATATAGTCATACGTGGTTATGGAAAAGAACTTGCATGACATCTTTTGTCCTACCCTCCCGTGGAAGCGGGGTCCTATTGGAAACTAAGGGATATTAAGGCCTCCTTTTAATAGAGTAGCGGACCAAAGCATTAACACTTAGTGAATACATGAACTCTTCTAACTACAGTCATCACCGGGAGTAATCCCGATTATTGTCACATCGGTGTTACCGGATCATAACACAAGTGACTATTGACTTGCAAGATTGGATCAAGAACTCACATATATTCATGAACACATAATAGGTTCAGATATGAAATCATGGCACTCGGGCCCTAGTGACAAGAATTAAGCACAACAAAGTCATAGCAACATCAATCTTAGAACATAATGGATACTTGCGATCAAACCCTAACAAAACTAACTTGATTACATGGTAAATATCATCCAACCCATCACCGTCCAGCAAGCCTACGATGGGATTACTCACGCACGATGGTGGGCATCATGAAATTGGTGATAGAGGAAGGTTGATGATGATGATGGCGACGGATTCCCCTCTCCGAAGCCCCGGACGGACTCCGAATCAGCCCTCCCGATGAAGATTAGGGCTTGGCAGTGGCTCCGTATCATAAAACGCGATGAATCCTTCTCTCTGATTGTTTCTCCCCAAACGTGAATATATAGAGTTGGTGTTGACGTCGGTGGAGTCTCAGGGGGCCCATGACGCAGGGGGCACGTCCCAGGGGGGCGCCCTCCACCCTCGTGGACAGGGTGTGGGGCCCCTGATGCTGATTCTTTCGCCAGTATTTTTTATTAATTCCAAAACGTGTCTCCGTGAACTTTCAGGTCATTCCGAGAACTTTTATTTCTGCACAAAAATAACACCTTGGCAATTATACTGAAAACAACGTTAGTCCGGGTTAGTTCCATTCAAATAATGCAAGTTCGAGTCCAAAACAAGGGCAAAAGTGTTTGGAGAAGTAGGTACGTTGGAGACGTATCAACTCCCCCAAGCTTAAGAATTTGCTTGTCCTCAAGCAATTTAGTTGACAAACTGAAAGTGATAAAGAAAAACTTCTACAAACTCTGTTTGATCTTGTTGTTGCAAATATGTAAAGCCAGCATTCAAGTTTTCAGCAATGATTATGAACTAACCATATTCAAAATAACATTTAGGTCTCATGTTTACTCATATCAATGGCATAATCCACTAGCAAGCAATAATAACAAATCTCGAATAACAACACTTTCCCAAAACAATCATAACATGATATAACAAGATGGTATCGCGCTAGCCCTTTCTGAGACCGCAAAACATAAATCCAGAGCACCCCTCGACATCAAGGACTGACTAGACATTGTAATTCATGGTAGAAGAGATCCAGTAACAGTCATACTCAATGTAAATTAATAGCAATGCATGCGAATGACAACGGTCCTCTCCAACTGGTGCTTTTTAATAAGAGGATGATGACTCAACATAAAAGTAAATATATAGGACCTTCGCAGAGGGAAGTAGGGATTTGAACAGGTGCCAGAGCTTGAGTTTTGAAACAGAGATAAATAATATTTTGAGTGGTATACTTTCATTGTCAACATAACAACCAAGAGATCTCAATATCTTCCATGCTACACACGTTGTAGGCGGTTCCCAAACAGAATGGCAAGTTTATACTCCCCCTACCACCAACAAACATCAATCCATGGCTTGTCCGAAACAACGGGTGCCTCCAACTAACAATAATCCTAGGGGAGTTTTGTTTGCAATTATTTTTATTTGAGCATGGGACTGGGCATCCCGGTTACCAGGCATTTTCTCGTGAGTGATGAGCAGTGTCCACTCATCGTGAGAATAACCCATCCAGCATGGAAGATATAGACAACCCTAGTTGATACATGAGCTACTTGAGCATACAAAGCAGCATTTCATTTGAAGGTTTAGAGTTTGGCACAGACAAATTTACTTGGAACGGCAGGTAGATACCGCTTATAGGAAGGTATAGTGGACTCATGTCGAATAACTTTGGGGTTTATGGAAGTGGATGCACAAGCAGCATTCCTGCTTAGTACAAGTGAAGGATAGAAAGAGACTGGGAAGCGACCAACTAGAGAGCGACAACAGTCATGAACATGCATTAATATTAATCAACAATGACTGCAAGCATGAGTAGGATATAAATCATCATGAACATAAATATCGTGGAGGCTATGTTGATTTGGTTTCAACTACATGCGTGAACATGTGCCAAGTCAAGCCACTTGAATCGTTCAAAGCAGGATACCACCTTATCATACCACATCACAACCATTTTTATAGCATGCTGACACACAAGGTAAATAATAATAAACTCCTAGCTAATTAAGCATGGCATGAGCAACTATAATCTCTAATTGTCATTGCAAACATGTTCCATTAATAATAGGCTGAATCAAGAATGATGAACTAATCATATTTACAAAAACAAGATAAGTCGAGTTCATACAAGCTTCTCTCATCTCAATCAGTCCATCATATATCTTCATTATTGCCTTTCACTCACACGACCGAATGGTGTGGATAATAATAATAGTGCATGTGCATTGGACTAAGGTAGAATCTGTAAGTATTTAATACAAGGGAGAAGACAAGGTAATATGAGCTCTTGGTTAAATCAACAATAATGCATATGAGAGCCACTCAACATTTTCATCATGTTCTTCTCCTCCTGACCCCCAAAGAATAAGAAAAGAAATAAAACTATTTACACGAGAAAGCTCCCAACAAGCAAAAGAAGAACGAGAAATCTTTTTGGGTTTCTTTTAATTACTATTACTACAGGCATGGAAAGTAAACTAGCTAAAAGCTACAACTAATTTTTTTGGTTTTTCTTAAGGTTTTTCAAACACATAAGAAGAAGGCTTAGAGAAGAAAATAAACTAGCATGTATAATACAATGAAAAAGTATCAGCATCGACAACTCGCATGAGTTGTGAACCTGAATCTAATGTCAGTGAGAAATACGTACTCCCAAAAGCTTAGGCTTTTGGCCTAAGTTGGTCTATGCCCACGGATCGAAGCTACTCTCTCTGGTGTACTGATAAGGGTCCTTAGGATGCCACTGGTTGGTGATCTCCTCCGGATCCCACTGATAAACTGACTGTCGATAAGGGTTAAGTGGTGGCTCAGGCTCAGGTAATGGGACTTGTGTCAGCCTCCAGTACGCATAAATGGCCTCGGGTAAGATGAGGTACGTGCCTGAAAGTATGTTAAACAAAGAGGGTGCAGGAAAGGTAATATCTCACAATGAGTTTTATCAAATATCAAATTATACTTAAGCATCTTCATCTTATCTATACCTACTATTAAAGGAAATAGGTATTCTTGGTTTGGTCCTGCTTTCTTTCGTCCCGTTTTAGATATTTTTACATATGCTATATTTTAGTTGGAAACTGAGATATACGTGAAAAAAGGAAGAAAAAAACTAAGCGAAACGGCCAGCCGGCCAACCCATGTCTGAACTCCTGTTGGCTCAACCTACGTATGCTATGTTTCAGTTGGAAAGTAAGATGTACGTGAAAAAGAACGAAAAAACTAAGCGAAACGGCCAGCCGGCCAGCCCATGTCCAAGCTGCTGCTGGCTCAACCTTTAGCAAGCTAAAAACAATTGCTGCTCGCGTAGGTGTCGAACTTGCAACCCCACACAAACAGATAAATCTTCTCCACCAACTTATCCAGTTGTCTCCTCTAAATTGTCACAGGTTCCTTCCTATTTATACATTACTTTTGACAAAGTTACGTAGGCTAGGTCCTCAATGTGCGTGTGAGGCAAAATTCTACATGTAAGATCCTTAAAATTACGTGTACATGCAGATTCTTACAAAAAATCATGCATGTGTAGAAACTTTTTTTTCTTGACGCGACACATATGCACAAACTTGCTATTTTCAATTGCCATGTGAAGAAACTTGTGTTTTTCTTTTGAGAAAGTGAGGAAACTTGATACGATGACCTTTTCATCTTTTTTTAGGGGTTGATGATATTTTTACCTGATACACCATACTAATTGATGGCAGGTCTGCCTTAAAAAATGTGTGCCGACTCAAACTGGGCCTGCTTCGCAAGAGAGAAAATGTGATCAATCAGTTCGCTACCTGATTAAATAGGACCACCTTGGCTTTTATACCAAATTTTACAGATTTATATGCATGCACGAGTTGTCTTGAAGAAAAACAAGGCGCCTCAAGAATAAGAACAAAAAGGATGAAGTGTATGTCTCATTCATCCGGTGGGCATAAATGGAAAGAGAAATTAATACCAGGAATTAAATATCCAAGGAGGTGAGGGGTCACGGCATAGATTCCTGCAGGACAAATAGCAATGACACAACCATGTGGACTAATAACACAATGAAAAAAATATGAGGTAGGAGGGCACGACATGAGAGTCGATTTGGGAGGTGAGATGGGCTAAAACACATTTAGCAAGTTTTCTTCATGACCCCGTGCGCACTCCGAGAAATTTCTCCAACTTCCGAATAATGCCTTGGTATGTAGGATTTGAAATGAAGCCTTTTAAATAACAGATTAGTTGTAAAAAATCGTACCAAAAATATCATATGTGATGGTTTTTAATGTACGTCTTATAGGTATTTCTGGTAGTGTTTGTCTTGCTGCCGCCATTGGGTGGCACCATTCAGATATTGTTATGCCGTGTTATGGTGGTGGACATGTTAATTATCTCTCCCGTTGCAACGCACGGGCATATGTGCTAGTTTTTAACAATAAAAGCATGTGCTACCATACTCTTATAATCTATAAAAATAGGGGCAGCAACTTTTCCTCTCTCTCATAATGCCGAATAAGTATCTCAAAGTGTTCAGCAATGCGTGAAGCAAAGATGCCTCCGAAGATGGGGCCCTTTGTACGGTTCAGACTCAGTTGTTTAGCAACAATAGCACCTAAGCTAAAAGTTGTATCACGAAACAAAGCATGGCACAAAATGAAAATATCCAGAGCACTAAGATTTCCACTGTTCCCGCAACCAATTAAGCATCTATTAGCAAATATCGCAAAGTAATGTAGAACAGGAAAATGTATACTAGTAATTCTTGCATCGAAAACTTTCCTAGTTTCATCTACAACTATTCTATCAATAAACCAATCCACATCACTACAATGTGGTTCCTCGATGCTACCCTCACTGGATATCTTGCAGACCTGACAAAAATGATGGAGTGACATCTCCTTAACCTCATCATATAAGTGAAACTCCACTGAAGGTGGTGATTTCTTAGCATGGAAATAAAAAATTTGAATGAAAAAATTAGTGAGTAGGAGATACTATTTGTGTTGGTCGTGGAGGAAGTCGGTGAGGCCTGCATTCTCAGCCAAGTAATAAACGTCATCCTGAATTCCAGCGGCTCTCAAGAACTCCTCACAAGGCCATTCTCACGGCCGTACCTCAGCAGTGCGAGGAAGATTGTATTTGGTCTTTTTATTCTCCTCATTCTACTTATCCTTCGAGCTTCGGGTCGAAGAGCCTCTCAACAATCTCTTCAACATTTTCTCCCTCTGAAAATTTATGAAATTTTTAGTGACTCAAAATAAAAGTGAACCAAACTCAACAAAATTGATGGCAACTACTCCCATAAGTGCCTAGAGGCTATGTCATGCATTAAAACTACTTTGGACCATATAAATTTGACATGCAAGCTCAAGACCAGGATCACCTTAGCAGCAAAAAATTTCAATATATAAAGCACTAGAGAAAAACTAATTGGACCATTGGAGGATTCACATACCGAAGAACAAACTCCCCAAACAGTTTTGTGAATGGAGCTTTAATCAAGGAGATCTAAAATGGCAGCAAGATGAGCTAGAACATGGGTTTGAGGTATGGGAGGATTTTTTCTGGAGGAAGACGAAGTGAGTGGGTACTGGAATAATTGGAGGGGGTCCACGTGGGTCCACGAGGTAGGGGGCGCGCCCCAGCCCATCCTGCACACTCATGGCCAAATGGTGGGGGCCCCTGGTGTGTTCTCAGTGCTAGTAATTCTTAAATATTCTACAAAAATCATATTTCATTTTCAGAACATTTGGAGAACTTTTATTTTCGGGGTATTTTTATTGCAAGGATAATTAAAAAAACAGATAGAAAATACTATTTTGCGTTATTTAACCTAAATAACAGAAAGTAAAAGGAGGGTACAGAGAGTTGTGCTTTCTAACTTCATCCATCTCATGCTCATCAAAAGGAATACACTAACAAGGTTGATCAAGTCTTGTTAACAAACCCTTTCCGAATAACATGAAACCGGAGAATTTTCGAATAACAGTACGTTACCTCAACGGGGATGTGCATGTCCCCAACAATAAGAATATCATATTTCTTCTTGACAGTAGGAAGAGGGAATACAAAACCTCCAATAGTTATCGTCGAAAATTTTCCAATAGCATTGATATTGTGGACTTGAGGTTGTTTCCTCGGAAAGTGTACCATATGCTCATTACCATTAACATGAAAAGTGACATTGTCTTTGTTGCAATCAATAACAGCCCTTACAGTATTCAAAAAGGGTCTACCAAGAATAATGGACATACTGTCATCCTCGGGAATATCAACAATAACAAAGTCCATGAAAATAGTAACATCTGCAACCACAACAGGCACATCCTCACGAATACCGACAGGTATAGCAGATGATTTATCGGCCATTTGCAAAGATATTTCAGTAGGTGTCAACTTATTCAAATCAAGTCTACAATATAAAGATAGAGGCATAACACTAACACCGGCTCCAAGATCACATAAAGCAGTTTTAGCATAGTTTCTTTTAATGGAGCATGGTATAGTTGGTACTCCAGGATCTCCTGGTTTCTTAGGTATTCCACTTTTAAAAGTATAATTGGCAAGCATGGTGGAAATTTCAGCTTCCGGTATCTTTCTTTTATTTGTAACAATATCTTTCATATACTTAGCGTAAGGATTCATTTTAAGCATATCAGTCAAACGCATATGCAAAAAGATAGGTCTAATCATTTTAGCAAAGCGCTCAAAATCCTCATCATCCTTTTTTGGATGGTTTAGGAGGAAAAGGCATGGGTTTCTGAACCCATGGTTCTCTTTCTTTACCGTGCTTCCTAGCAACGAAGTCTCTCTTATCATAATTTTGATTCTTTGATTGTGGGTTATCTAGATCAACAACAGGTTCAACCTCTACATCATTGTTATTGCTAGGTTGAGCATCATCATGAACATCATCATTAACATTATCACTAGGTTCATGTTCATTACCAAATTGTGTTTCAGCATCAGAAATAGAAATATCATTGGGATTCTCAGGTGTGTCAACAACAGGTTCACTAGAAGCATGCAAAGTCCTATCATTTTTCTTTTTCTTCTTCCTAGAAGGACTAAGTGCATCAACATTAGTTCTCTGAGAATCTTGCTCAACTCTCTTAGGGTGGCTCTCAGGATACAAAGGTTCCTGAGTCATTTTACCTCCTCTAGTCACAACTCTAACAACATTATCATTTTTCTTATTATTTAATTCGTTGAGAAAATCATCTTGTCCTTTAAGCACTTGTTCTACTTTAGTGGTAACCATAAGCATGTTTACTAATAAGTTTAAGGTCACCTTTAACTCTAGACATACAATAACTCAAGTGTTCAACCATAGAAGCTTTACGTTTCAACTGTCTACCAACATAAGCATTGAAGTTTTCTTGTTTAACAATAAAATTATCAAACTCATCCAAGCATTGGCTAGTAGACTTATTATGAGGAATATCACCTTCATCAAATCTATATAGAGAATTTACCTTTACTACCTATGTCGGGTTATTAAGACCATGTATTTCTTCAATAGGTGGTAAATTCTTAACATTTTTAGCTTTAATACCCTTTTATTTCATAGATTTCTTTGCCTCTTGCATATCTTAAGGACTGAGAAATAGAATACCCCTTTTCTTCGGAGTTGGCTTAGGAGTTGGTTCATGAAGTGTCCAATCATTATGATTACTCAATATATTATTCAATAGCAATTAAGCTTGCTCAACAGTTCTTTCCCTAAAAACAGAACGAGCGCAACTATCCAGGTGGTCTTTGGAAGCATCAGTTAGTACATTATAAAAGATATCAAGTAATTCATTTTTCTTGAGAGGATGATCAGGCAAAGCATTAACTAATTGGAGAAGCCTCCCCCAAGCTTGTGTGAGACTCTCTTTTTCAATTTGCACAAAATTATATATTTCCCTTAAGGCAGACTGTTTCTTATGAGCGGGGAAATATTTAGCAGAGAAGTAATAAATCATATCCTAGGGACTACACACACAACCAAGAGCAAGAGAATTAAATCATGTTTTAGCATCACCCTTTAATGAGAACGGAAATAACTTAAGGATACAGTAGTAACGAATGTTTTCCTCATGAGTGAATAGGGTGGATATATCATTCAGTTTAGTAAGATGTGCCACAATAGTTTCAGATTCATAGCCATAAAAGTGATCAGATTCAACCAAAGTAATTAACTCAGGATCGACAGAGAAATCATAATCCTTATCAGAAATACAGATAGGTGAAGTAGCAAAAGCAGGGTCATAATTCATTCTAGCATTCGAAGACTTTTCTTTCAGCTTAGCTAATAGTTTCTTAAGATCATATCTGTCTTTTCAAGAAAAAAGGTCTCTAGCAGTTTCTCCATCCACAACATACCCCTCAGACACATCAGGCAATTCATATCTAGGGGGAGAATCTTCCACATCGCTTTCATCAATATTATCTGTCTCAATAATTTCATTATCTCTAACCCTAGCAAGTTGTTCATCAAGAAATTCACCTAATGGCACAGTATTATCAAGCATAGAAGTAGTTTCATCATAAGCATCATGCATAGCAGAAGTGGCATCATCAATAACATGCGACATAGCGGAACCAATTGTAGGAGTAGGTGTCGCAAGTTTACTCAAAACAGAAGGAGAATCAAGTGCAGAGCTAGATGGATGTTCCTTACCTCCCCTCGTAGCTGAGGGAAAAATCTTGGTTCTTTCATCTTTCAAGTCCTCATAGTGATCAACAGATATTAATCCCAAGTGACTCAAAGAATAGAGCTATGCTACCCGGCAACGACGCTAGAAAATAGTCTTGATAACCCACAAGTATAGGGGATCGCAACAATTTTCAAGGGTAGAGTATTCAACCCAAATTTATTGATTCGACACAAGGGGAGCCAAAGAATATTCTCAAGTACTAGGACTCGAGTTTTCAAATTAACCACACCTGAAAGACTTAATATCTGCAGCAAGGTATTTAGTGGCAAAGTAGAATGGAAGTAATGGTAACGGTGGCAAAAGTAACAGTAGTAGTTTTTGTGGCAATCGTAACAGTGGCAACGAAAAAGTAACTAAGCAAAGATCAATATCTGAAAAGCTCGTAGGCAATGGATCAATGATGGAGAATTATGTCAGATGCGATTCCTCATGCAACGGTTATAACATCGGGTGACACAGAACTAGCTCTAGTTCAGCAATGTAATGTACGCATGTATTCCGAATATAGTCATACGTGCTTATGGAAAAGAACTTGCATGGCATCTTTTGTCCTACCCTCCCGTGGCAGCGGGGTCCTATTGGAAACTAAGGGATATTAAGGCCTCCTTTTAATAGAGTACCATACCAAAGCATTAACACTTAGTGAATACATGAACTCCTCAAACTACGGTCATCACCGGGAGTGGTCCCAATTATTGTCACTTTGGGGTTACCGGATCATAACACATAGTAGGTGACTATTGACTTGCAAGATAGGATCAAGAACTCACATATATTCATGAAAACATAATATGTTCAGATCTGAAATCATGTCACTCAGGCCCTACTGACAAGCATTAAGCATAGCAAAGTCATAGCAACATCAATCTTAGAACATAATGGATACTAGGGATCAAACCCTAACAAAACTAACTCGATTACATGGTAAATCTCATTCGACACATCACCGTCCAGCAAGCCTACGATGGGATTACTCACGCACGACGGTGGGCATCATGAAATTGGTGATGGAGGAAGGTTGATGATGATGATGGCGACGGATTCCCCTCTCCGGAGCCTCGGACGGACTCCAGATCAGCCCTCCCGATGAAGATTAGGGCTTGGCAGCGGCTCCGTATTGTGAAACGCGATGAATCCTTCTATCTGATTTTTTTCTCCCCGAACGTGAATATATAGAGTTGGAGTTGACATCGGTGGAGTCTCGGGGGGCCAACGAGGCAGGAGGCGCGCCCCAGGGGGGCGCCCTGCACCCTCGTGGACAGGGTGTCGGCCCCCTGATGTAGATTCTTTCACCAGTATTTTTTTATTAATTCCAAAACGTGTCTTCGTGAATTTTTCAGGTCATTCTGAGAACTTTTATTTCCGCACAAAAATAACACCATGGCAGTTCTGCTGAAAACAACGTCAGTCTGGGTTAGTTCCATTCAAATCATGCAAGTTAGAGTCCAAAACATGGGCAAAAGTGTTTGGAAAAATAGATACGTTGGAGGCGTATCAGTTATCGACACATATGGTAGCGAACTATATGACATAGAGTCTAAAGATTCCAGACAAGTTGGTTGACGCGTATATTCATCTAGCACTTAATCATTCTGCACGCCAGGGATGCTCCATTTTAGTTGAACTGCACACAAAATTTGGGTGGTTCATTTTCTCAACCGCCTCCTTTCTTGTCTGAAATGTAGAATTTTGGCGAGCTACAGGACCAAGATGAGCCAGTAAACTAGTTGGATGAAACTAGTGGACAAGTTGCTCAAACCTCCCTTGGCACGGGGCCACTATTTGAGGATAAACCTACAAGCAAAGTTCAGATTGTCTGTGCTGCCTCTTATGTACTCGAAAGTTTACTTGTACAAGCATTAATTTTAGCAAGAAGTACCTCCGACCGAACACTGATACGTCTCCAGCGTATCTACTTTTCCAAACACTTTTGCCCTTTTTCTGGACTCTAACTTGCATGATTTGAATGGAACTAACCCAGACTGACGCTGTTTTCACCAGAATTACCATGTTGTTATTTATGTGCAGGAACAAACGTTCTCGGAATGACCTGAAACTTCACGGAGCGACTTTTTAGAAAATATGAAAAATACCTGCAAAAGATGAAGGCCAGGGGGCCCACCACCTCTCCACGAGGGTGGGGGCGTGCCTGCCCACCTGGGGCGCGCACCCTATCTCGTGGGCCCCCTATTGCCTCTCCGACTCCAACTCCAACTCCATATATTGTGTTTCGGGGAGAAGAAATCATCGTGTTTTACGATACAGAGCCGCCGCCAAGCCCTAAAACCTCTCGGGAGGGCTGATCTGGAGTCCGTTCGGGGCCCCGGAGAGGGGAATCCGTCGCCATCGTCATCATCAACCATCCTCCATCACCAATTTCATGATTCTCACTGCCGTGCGTGAGTAATTCCATCGTAGGCTTGCTGGACGGTGATGGGTTGGATGGGATCTATCATGTAATCAAGTTAGTTTTGTTAGGGTTTGATACCTAGTATCCACTATGTTCTGAGATTGGTGTTGCCATGACTTTGCTATGCTTAATGCTTGTCACTAGGGCCCGAGTGCTATGATTTCAGATCTGAACCTATTATGTTTTCATCAATATATGAATATTCTTGATCCTATCTTGCAAGTCTATAGTCACCTATTATGTGTTATGATCCGTTAACCCTGAAGTGACAATAATCGGGATACTTACCGGTGATGACCGTAGTTTGAGGAGTTCATGTATTTAGTATGTGTTAATGCTTTGTTCCGGTTCTCTATTAAAAGGTGGCCTTAATATCCCTTAGTTTCCATGAGGATCCCGCTGCCACGGGAGGGTAGGACAAAAGATGTCATGCAAGTTCTTTTCCATAAGCACGTATGACTATATTCAGAATACATGCCTACATTACATTGACGAACTGGAGCTAGTTCTGTGTCACCCTAGGTTATGACTGTTACATGATGAATCGCATCCGGCATAATTCTCCATCACCAATCCATTGCCTATGAGCTTTCCATATATTGTTCTTCGCTTATTTACTTTGTCGTTTCTATTGCTATCATCACTACAAAATACCAAAAACATTGCTTTTACTACTGTTACCTTTTGTTACCGTTACCACTACTATCATATTATTTTGCTACTAAACACTTTGCTGCAGATATTAAGTTTCCAGGTGTGGTTGAATTGACAACTCAGCTGCTAATACTTGAGAATATTCTTTGGCTCCCCTTGTGTCGAATCAATAAATTTGGGTTGAATACTCTACCCTCGAAAACTATTGCGATCCCCTATACTTGTAGGTTATCAAGACTATTTTCTGGCGCCGTTGCCGGGGAGCATAGCTCTATTCTTTGAGTCACTTGGGATATATATCTGCTTATCATTATGAAGAACTTGAGAGATCCAAAAACCAAGATCTATCCCTCAACTACGAGGGGAGGTAAGGAACTGCCATCTAGCTCTCCACTTGATTCACCTTCTGTTTTGAGTAAACTTGCGACACCTACACCTGCTTCAGCTATTCGTTCTGATATGTCGCATGTTATTGATGATGCCACTTCTGGTATGCATGATACTTATGATGAAACTACTTCTATGCTTGATACTACTGTGCCACTTGGTAAATTTCTCGATGAACAACTTGCTAGAGCTAGAGAAATTGAAAATCTTGAATCTGATGATACTGATGAAAGTGATGATAAAGAATCAGTTGCTATTCCTAAGGGTTATGTTTTTGAAAAAATAGAAATGAACTCAAAAGGTTATTAGCTAAATGGAGTAAGCAATCTCTAAATGCTAGAATGAAGCCTGACCCTGCTTTTGCTACTTCACCTATCTTTGTTACTGATAAGGATTATGAATTCTCTGTTGATCCTGATATAATTATTTTGGTTGAATCTGATCCTTTTCATGGTTATGAATCTGAAATTGTTGTGGCACATCTTACAAAATTGAATGATACAGCCACCCTGTTCACTAAAGATGAGAGAACTCGTTACTTTTACATCCTTAAAATATTTCCATTCTCATTAAAGGGTGATTGAGGGAGTCCTGGATTAGGGGGTGTTCAGATAGCCGAACTATACCTTCGGCCGGACTCCTGGACTACGAAGATACAAGATTGAAGACTCCGTCCAGCGTCCGGGGGGGACTTTCCTTGGCGTGGAAGGCAAGCTTGGCGATACGGATATGAAGATCCCCTACCATTGTAACCGACTCTATGTAACCCTAACCCTATTCGGTGTCTATATAAACCGGAGGGTTTTAGTCCATAGGACGACATACACATCAACGATCATACCATAGGCTAGCTTCTAGGGTTTAGCCGCTTCGATCTCGTGGTAGATCTACTCTTGTACTACCCATATCATCAATATTAATCAAGCAGGGTGTAGGGTTTTACCTCCATCGAGAGGGCCCGAACCTGGGTAAAACTTCGTGTCCCTTGTCTCCTGTTACCATCCGGCCTAGACGCACAGTTCGGGACCCCCTACCCGAGATCTGCCGGTTTTGACACCGACATTGGTGCTTTCATTGAGAGTTCCTCTGTGTCGTTGCCATTAGGAAGGATGCCTCGCCCCGTCTTTAAAGACGGCACCATTGCTAAGGGAGCTTTGGCTGTCGGCCAAACCCTCTGGTTAGGTGGCTTTCTTATGACCGCCTGTTCGGCTTCTGCACCGACGATGACCTCTCGAGCCATCGAAAACAATCTTCATGTCAACTCGGAACTCGCCGAGCAGTTAGATCCAATAGAGCTTTCCTCCATAAACAAGCTCTTGGATCGCTTCGCCGCCCTGGGAGTCGCTACGGATTACGACCAGATTGGGCCTAAAACCGATCTGAGAGAGATTAACTCTCCCCAAGTCACCCATCACGTTGCCGTGGTAGAGGGACAGTGCGGCGACCCCTCATCTATCTTAAGGACTCGCTACGTCCGGATTCCCGATCCCTCCAAGCCCGATACCCGCGGAGGGGAGGATATCACTCAAGACCTAAACTTAGAGTCAGGCGACGGGCTGGATTCATTAGACAACATCCAGGAATCCAAATTGTCGAGTTCAGAAATTCCTCGGCCTCTGAGCCTTAGATGGGGTGAGGCTTCGGATTTAATTCCACCCACCCACCCCAACATATGCGATCTATCCAAAATCAGGCAAGACCCCGACGAAACAGTACATCATTACTGGGCCAGATTCCTCTTAGTTAAGAACAGGCTAAGGGACTGCCGTGAGGAAGATGCAATCTCAATCTTCTGTGAAAATTGCATGGAAAAGGGAATACTCAACGCCATAAGTCGCCGTGATATTACACGCTTCGCTGACTTGGCGTCCATCGTACGAAAGTACTGTGCGATGGAAAGCGCCTGGAAAACCGAAATAAAATTTTCGGACAACCCGGCCCTGAATACAAACCCAGTCTGAAATAAAAGGGTGCATCATCACCAATCACCCGGGTCAAGCACTAAAAAACAAAAACCCTCTACAGGGCATGGAACCGTACTGGAAGGATGGCTTAATGGACCCTGTAAAATTCACAGTACAGAGGACGCCACACCAACTCACAGCCTCAGAGCATGTTGGATACTCCGGCAGGTGGCCAAAATTGGAGAAAATCTCCTAATTCCGGAGGCCACAGAAAGCCACCCCAGAGACACCAATACGGTATTAACAGTCTTCGAGACATTCGCATCAAATAATATGCGAAAAAGGACACTCCGCAGCCTTGCCGAAGTCTACCAAGTAGCAACAATAAACCCATGGAATGACACGGCTATTACCTTTAACGCCAGTGATGAACCTAAATTCCGAACAGCCCGAGCACCAGCCGCATTGGTCCTCAGTCCAATAGTGGACGGCTTTCGTCTTACCAAGGTACTCATGGACGGCGGCAGCGGATTGAACCTCATTTACGAGGAGACTCTTCAAAAAATGGAAATAGACTGGAACCGCATTGAGCGAAGCAGCACAACCTTTCGAGGAATAATCCCCAGTCAGGAAGCGTGCTGTACAGGAAAAATCACACTAGATGTGGTGTTCGGCACGCCAGATAATTACAGGTCCGAAGAGGTCACGTTCCAGGTGGCTGCGTTCAGCAGCGGTTATCACGCTCTGCTAGGGCGGGAAGCATTTACAATCTTCCAAGCAATACCCCATTACGGGTACATGAAGCTCAAGATGCCCGGGCCTAACGGGATCATCACTCTTGCTAGTGATCCAGACATAGCACTCCGCGCCGAAAACAAGACAGCCGCACTGGCCCTTGAGGCACTATCCGAAGCCCTAGCGGCTGAGGAGCTGACTGCGCTGCGCTCTACGGTGAACAGGGACGATGTGGTACTCGACAAAAGATCGAAGTCCACCTCCTTTAAACCGGCGGACGAAATAGTCAAATTCCAAGTCCATCCAACGGACCCCAATAAAACAGCTTCCATCGGGGCACAGTTAAACCCTGATGTCGACGCCGCATTGCGAGAGTTCCTACGAGAGAACTGGGACATTTTCGCCTGGCACCCTTCAGACATGCCAGGAATCCCACGCAGGCTGGCCGAGCATAGCTTAAATATCCAAGCAGGATTCAAACCTGTCAAACAGGCTCTTCGGTGTTTTTCCGAACCTAAGAGACAGGCCATGGGAGAGGAGCTAGCAAAGCTATTGGAGGCCGGATTCATCAGAGATATAAAACATCCGGACTGGCTAGCAAACCTGGTGATGGTACCAAAGAAGGACAAATCCTGGCGCCTGTGTGTTGATTTTAAAGACCTTAACAAGGCTTGCCCAAAGGATCCCTTCCCCCTCCCCCGCATCGACCAAATTATCGACGCTACCGAAGGACACGATTCGTTGTGTTTCCTCGACGCATATTCTGGCTACCATCAAATCAAGATGGCAGAACCAGACCAAGCCGCAACAACATTTATCACACCATACGGGCCATACTGCTTCAACACGATGCCCTTCGGGCTCAAAAACGCCGGCGCAACATATCAGCGCATGATTCAGACATGTCTGGCAAGCCAGATCGGCAAAACAGTGGAGGCATATGTAGATGATGTGGTCGTCAAAAGAAGACATGTTGAATATCTAGTAGACGACTTGAGGCTCACATTTGATAACCTCCGAACATACGTCATCAAGCTCAACCCAGAAAAATGCGTTTTCGACGTTCCAGCTGGAAAGCTCTTGGGCTTCATTGTATCCGGTAGAGGAATTGAAGCAAATCCAGCCAAGATCCGAGCTCTGTCGCAACTGGATATCCCAAAGGACCTCAAACAAATACAAAAGTTAACCGGATGCGTGGCGGCTCTAAGCCGCTTTATCTCCCGCTTGGGAGAAAAGGCCCTACCCCTTTACCGCCTCCTTCGGTGCACCGAACACTTCAAATGGACGGATGCAGCCACGGACGGACTCGACGAAATAAAAGCCATACTGGCAACAAACCCAATCCTGGCCGCGCCAAACATTGGCGAACCAATGCTATTATACATTGCAGTAACACATCAGGTTGTAAGCGCAGTGCTCGTCATCGAACGAGAAGTGGACGGACACAAATTCCCTCTTCAAAAGCCGGTCTACTATGTGGCCACCGTCCTGACTCCCTGCAAATCACGGTACCCGCATTATCAAAAGATTGCGTACGCGGTATTCATGGCGTCCCAGAAGCTACGACACTACTTTCAAGAGTGTTCAATAACAGTAGCCTCGGAAGTACCACTTAACGATATTATAAACAACCGTGACGCAACGGGCCGGATTGCAAAATGGGCCATTGAGCTCCTCCCATTCGACATAACTTACAAGCCATGACGAGCCATCAAGTCACAAGTCTTGGCCGACTTCGTCGCAGAATGGACGGAGGCCAAACTCCCTAAAGAATACGGCACATATTCCAATTGGATCATGCATTTCGACGGCTCCAAGATGTTGGCCGGACTGGGGGCTGGCGTCGTTTGGACGTCCCCCACAGGAGACACTGTTCAATACGTACTACAGATTATGTACACGAACTCCAACAATGCAGCCGAATATGAGGCCCTTTTACATGGTCTCCGCATGGCAGTATCCATGGGCATCCAATGCCTAGAGGTGCGCGGGGACTCGAAACTCGCAATATCCAAAATAAATGGAGACTTTGATGCCAAGGATTCAAAAATGGCAGCTTACCGCAACGCCGTCCTAAAAATGTCAGCTCGGTTCGAGGGGCTTGAATTTCACCATATAGCCCGGGAAAATAATCAGGCGGCAGATGTCCTGGCACGCATCGGTGCAAAACGCGATGTAGTCCCCCCCCAACATCTTCTTGGAGAGGCTGTTCAAGCCATCCGTAGTATGGGAAGGGGAGCCAAACAATAACAGCCTGGACCCAACCGCACTGCCCAACACCGAGCATTCTGACACAATCGGAGGCTCTGCCAATGAAATAACACCCTCAGCCCACGTAATAATGGCCGTCATCGCCCCGTGGATAGAACCATTCCTCACCTACCTTACTAGGCAGGAACTCCCCGAGGAACAAAATGAGGCACGCTGCATAGTGTAGCGATCCAAAGCCTACAGAGTCCACGAGGGAGAGCTTTATAAGAAAAGCACTACCGGAGTCCTTCAAAGGTGCATCTCCGACGAGGAGGGGCAGAACCTCCTGGCTGAAATTCATGCCAGACTCGGCAGTCATCATGTTGCAGCCCAGTCCCTTGTCAGCAAGGCCTTCCGTACGGGCTTTTATTGGCCGACGGCCCGGGTAGACGCTCAGGACTTAGTCCAACGATGCACCGGTTGCCAACTCTTTGCAAACCAAAGCCATATGCCACCCACTGCCCTCCAAACTATCCCCATTACTTGGCCCTTCACGGTCTGGGGGCTTGACATGGTCGGACCCCTTAAAGGCGGAACCCACAAGCAAAAATACTTACTGGTCATGGTGGATAAGTTTACCAAATGGATAGAAGCCAAGCCTATTAAGACGGCCGAATCCGGACCAGTGATAGACTTTATATCCGGGGTTGTACACCGTTATGGCGTCCCCCACAGCATCATCACTGATAATGGCATGAACTTCACGGCCGACGAGGTAAAACTCTGGTGCAAAAACATGGGCATCAAGCTCGATTATGCTTCCGTCTATCACCCACAAACTAATGGCCAGGTCGAACATGCAAATGGTCTTATCATGAGCGGCATCAAACCCAGATTAGTGCGGTCCCTCAAGGAATCTAACACGCACTGGGTAGAGGAGCTCGACTCCGTACTCTGGGGGCTGCGGACCACGCCGAATCGCACCACCGGATACACACCATTCTTTATGGTGTACGGCGCAGAGGCAGTTTTGCCTTGCGACATAATTCATGACTCACCTCGAGTGCGCATGTACGAAGAAAGAGAAGCCGAGCTCGATCGGCAGGACAGCTTGGACGCATTGGAGGAGGAGCGTGACGTGGCAAAAGCCCGTTCCACATTCTATCAACAGCAGGCTCGAAGATACCAAAGCAGAGAAGTACAGGCCAAAAATTACAACGTTGGCGAATTAGTTCTACGACTACCGGACAAGAAAAAGGACAAACTCAAGCCCAAGTGGGAAGGTCCCTTCATAATTGACCAAGTCCTGACTGGTGGAGCGTACCGCCTGTGGGATGCATCGGATAACCGACTCGAGCCAAACCCATGGAACGCAGCCCGTCTCCGAAGATTCTATGCCTAGCGCCGGACTCTGTGTTCGTCTCCTTCCTCTGTCCATTTTTTATATTTTCTGTCTTACATTTCTCTTCTCTCTCTCTCTCTCTCTCTCTCTCTCTCTTATAGTCTCTAAAGGCTCATACAGTGACGCGCTATCCGCGCTCATTAAACCTGGGGGCTTCTTTAAACAGAAGCTTATTCATGAGGGCTTCATGCCCAACACATGTGTCACACTTCCGCATGTACCTTTTATTCACCATTATATGCATCGATATGACTTAAGTTTTGGCCAAGCTGGGTTGCCTGGCTCCTGTGCTTACCCCTACGTTCCCGATTGTTCGGCTAGGTGGTAAAGGGAGCACCTCTGCGATTGTTACTGTCGGGTCAGCCGGACGTGTACCTCAGACTGGGTGAAGCCGAAAGCTAGCGTTCTTAAGGGAATATTCGGTCGGTGAACGAAAGATGATCATTTTTTTATTTTTATCTATACACCCCCAAATGTTTTTCCTGCATTTCTTTTCGCAGCTTGGACATGCACCTTAGGGCATGCCTCCCAGGGAAAGGAACCCCTAACGGAACTATTCTCCCTGGAAGATGTTTCTTACTAACCATGTAATATAACATACCTAGTTGGGCACTTGTCTGTTCACGCCCTAATGACCCCTACGCCTGGTCTCCATGCATTCCCCGGTTCCTATATAACCGCATGGGAATTCAGACACACTCTGGACCGTCAGGTCCCGAGGCTGAAGCGAAAAGGTCGGCCATGACAAATGATCTACAATCCGGCTAGAAGGCATTATAAATGTCAATTAAATTACATAGTCATTTTGACTGGTTGTATTCCTCTTCAATACCATCTAACAGGCTGTCTAATTTACAGTCCTGCTGGGAATACTTTGCGGCCAACTCTACTTGGCCGTATACTAAGCTTACAGGGATCTCCTTCCCATCGGGCCCTACAGGACCGACCTCGGCCATGTGGTTGGGGTCAGCCTTTGCGTACCGCGTCTTTACCATGGCCCAGGCCTCCCTAGCACCTTGACGGCAGGCTGATATCTTCCACAATCGGAAGCGCCACCGTTCACCCTTTAGCTGCTCCGCAAGCTCTCCAAGACCTTCAGGCATGGAGACGGATGGCGACAGGGCCTGGGCGACACCTCGCATCGCCTGCCGAACTCGATCGAGCAGTTGCGAGAGCTCAGGAAGAAGGTCACCCGTCGAACCGGGCATCTCCTCCGCAGGACGACCTGTTAGCATACCTACAGACATTGCTTTGTTAGTCGACTTCCCCGCCGAACTTTCTTTCAAAAGGTTCGCTCAAGCACTTACTAAATAAGCCGCGCCGAAGCCGCTAATTCTCCTTCGCGGAGTCTGACAGCTGGGCACGAACATCTTTCAGCTCGACGTCCAGCTTGGTGTTGGCATCTTGGAGATTGTTCTTCTCCCCCATCACCTTTAGCAGCACCCTCTCACCAGCCTTTAGCTGGCGTAGGAGGTGTTGCCTTTTCAGATTCAATCCGGCACCATCTGCAATTTATTTGTCAGATTCGCACCAAAGCCTTGCTTCGCAAAATACCTATCTTTTGAAGCGTATATTACCAGAGGGGGTCTCCTTAGGCTCCCCTGCCGCGGCTAGTGCGGCCTCAAGTTGGGCTTTGCACTCTTCTAGCTCCTTGGACAGTAGGGAATTCTTTTCCGTAAGAACCTGCATCACAAATGATCCTTAAATCAGTTATTCTAACTGTTTCAAGTGTCGGGGGCTACTGGTATATATATATAATTACCAAAAATTTCTTACCCGTATGTCTTTTACATATTGCTCCGTGGGTCTGGCTAGACCATCTTGAGAGGCACGGAGGTATGCATCTCCCGACTTGAAGGCATCTAACGCCGCTTGGGAGAAACAAGCGTCGTGAAGAATTGTCCGGCGACGCCTATGGTTCATGGCACTCTCCACCTCAGAGTTGGTCGCAGACAATCCGTCCACATCCTCCATCGGAGGAGCGTCCGGCGCGCACCTTGTGTTCGGCCCCGCTTCCGGGCCAGGCTGGTGGAGGCGCGATTGGCGGTCTCTCCGAATATAGTTCGGCGAGGTCTCTCTGTCCTGAAGAGAGCACAAGTGTTAATATGCCTTGAAGGTATAACACCTGGAATAAGGGGGTGCGCCATACCTTTGCGCTGACGCCCCGGTCCGGACTGCACCTCTTTTCTGCCCACGGGGCCCTGCGGCCCCTCGTTGGCTTGTCGCCGCAGGTTCGGCCTCCCGTTTCTGGGAGGCCGGAATTAGCCCTGGATAATCAGCCGTAATGGCCACCAGGGCGCTGTCCTTGCTCAATTGATGGAACACTCCATCAATCAGATCCACCGAAAGGTCCGGATCCTCTTGAGAGTCCGGGTCGAGGGACCGTTCTGGGTCCTTGGGTTGTGGAGGAGGGCTGTTTATGTCTTTGACGGCCTGGCGCAGTTCCTGCGTCGAAATCACTAAGATTGAATATTTAACAATGGGGATATAAAACGGATGGGCAAGATGTGACCACTCACCCAGCTTGGAGGATTGTACATGGAAAATCCACCCTTTGGGTCGACGCGGAGAAAATCCTCCTCTTCTCCGTTGTAGAAAGCGGACAAGGTCTTTATTAGAGCCGCAGCCGAATCCGGCCCCCTACGGCCATAGCGGGTGGTGTCGTCCTCCCCGTTGAAATCCCACATGGGGTGGCTTGTATACTGTAGCGGCTGCACCCCTCGCATGATGCATGCGGCCATGACCCCGATCATGGTTAGTCCGGAATGAGGTAACAATCTTATTCGGCCCATCAGGTAAATGATGTCCCTGTCACTTTCCCTCTGAGGGCTCCGTGGGCGCCAGCTCAGGCGCTTCTTTAAGGGAGCACCGTTGAATTCAGGGAGGCCGATCCGGACAGGATCCGGCAGCGGGACGTCTTCTATATAGAACCATTCCGAGGGCGAGTCTTTGAACACCTTCTTTGGAGTTCCGGATAGGTATCCGGTCCCGGCGATGCGCCACACTTCATCTCTGCCCACTTGATACATTGACCCCTTCTTGGAACGGGGCACGAGGCAAAACAGCTCCTTCCATAGTCCGAAATGATCTTCAACACCCAAGAACAGCTCGCAAAGGGCGACAAAGCTCGCGATGTGCAATATTGAGGCAGGCGTGAGATGATGTAGCTAGAGGTCGTAGAACTCCAGCAGCCCCCGGAGAAACGGGTGGATTGGAAATCCGAGCCCCCTTATTAAGTAAGGGACAAGGCACACCCCCTCTCCTTTGGAGGGATTAGGGGCATTCTCTGCTTGCTCTCCGCCGTTGTAGACGGCAAGACCGGATCGAACCGGGACCATATAGGCCGGGGGGAGAAATCCCTTGGTCTGGAGCGTCACTAGCTCGCTATGCGGGGTTGAACATCTCTCCCAATATCCAGGCTTAGGGCTGGAAGGGCGAGGGGAGGAGTTGCGATGGCTCACCATGGTGGAATGGACCTTTGTGGGATGCGCTCTGATGAACACTTGTGGAAGGGAGGAGGTGTGGATTAGATCTAAATCCTCGTCCCCTTAAATAGCGTGGCTTGTTTACGCGGCTAGGGGTGTGAATGTAAAAACACTCAGACTTTTCATATTCGTTTGACACGTGGGAAGCGGCCATTATTGGGTGTAGAAGCCGAGGAGCGCAACATCTACAAGAAACCGGACTTTATACAAACAGGTGCACGGAATTTGGAGGAGAACCCGCCTTGCAATGCCGAAGACAATCTGCGCGCCGGACTCATCGTCATTGAAGCCTGGTTCGGGGGCTACTGAGGGAGTCCTGGATTAGGGGGTGTTCGGATAGCCGAACTATACCTTCGGCCGGACTCCTGGACTACGAAGATACAAGATTGAAGACTCCGTCCCGCATCCGGGGGGGACTTTCCTTGGCGTGGAAGGCAAGCTTGGCGATACGGATATGAAGATCTCCTACCATTGTAACCGACTCTATGTAGCCCTAACCCTATCTGGTGTCTATATAAACCGGAGGGTTTTAGTCCATAGGACGACATACACATCAACGATCATACCATAGGCTAGCTTCTAGGGTTTAGCCTCTTCGATCTCGTGGTAGATCTACTCTTGTACTACCCATATCATCAATATTAATCAAGCAGGACGTAGGGTTTTACCTCCATCAAGAGGGCCTGAACCTGGGTAAAACTTCGTGTCCCTTGTCTCCTGTTACCATCCGGCCTAGACGCACAGTTCGGGACCCCCTACCCGAGATCCGCCGTTTTTGACACCGACAGTGATGCTAAGATATGGTTTAATTCTCTTGATCCTGGTTGTGTGCGTAGTCCCCAGGATATGATTTATTACTTCTCTGCTAAATATTTCCCTGCTCGTAAGAAACAAGCTGCTTTAAGGGATATATATAATTTTGTGCAAATTGAAGAAGAGAGTCTCCCACAAGCTTTGGGGAGGCTTCTCCAATTACTTAATGCTTTGCCTGATCATCCTCTTAAGAAAAATGAAATAGTTGATATCTTTTATAATGGACTAACCGATGCCTCCAGAGATTACCTGGATAGTTCTGTTGGTTTTGTTTTTCAGGGAAAGAACACCGGATGAAACTGATATCCTATTGAATAATATGTTGACAAATGAAAATAACTGGACACCTCTGGAGCAAATTCCCAAGCCTATTCCTAAACCAACTCCGAAGAAGAGGGGTATTCTATTTCTCAGTCTTGAAGATATGCAAGAGGCAAAGAAATTTATGAAAGAGAAAGGTATTAAAGCTGAAGATGTTAAGAATTTACCTCCTATTGAAGAAATACATGGTCTTAATTTAGCGCCTGTTGAAGAAACATATAATCTTAATCCATTACCTATTGAAGAAACTCATGGTCTTGATAACCAGACACAGGTAGTAAAGGTAAATTCTCTCTACAGATATGATAAAGCTGAAATCCCATTTACTAAATTTGCTAGCCCATGCTTAGATGAGTTTGATAAATTTATGGCTAAGCAAGAAGACTTTAATGCTTATTTTGGTAGACAATTGAAATACAATTCAAATATGCTTGAACACTTGGGTGATTATATGTCTAATGTCAAAGGTGAACTTAAACTTATTAAACATGCTTCTATGGTTACCACTCAAGTAGAACAAGTACTTAAAGCTCAAAACGATTTGCTCAATGAATTGAATAGTAAAGATAATGATAATGTTGTTAGAGTTATGACTAGAGGTGGCAAAATGACTCGGTAACCTTTGTATCCAGAAGGCCACCCTAAGAGAATTGAGCAAGATTCTCAGAGAAATAATATAGATGTACCTAGTTCTTCTAAAAAGAAGAAAAAGAAAAATGATAGGGCTTTGCATGCTTCTAGTGAACCTATTACTGAAACACCTGAGAATCCAAATGATATTTCTCTTTTTGATGCTGAAACTCAATCTAGTAACGAACCTGAAACTAGTGGTAATGTTAATGATAATGTTCATGATGATGCTCAACCTAGTAATGATAATGCCATAGAAATTGAACCTGCTGTTGATCTTGATAACCCACAATCAAAGAATCAGCGTTATGATAAGAAAGACTTTGTTGCTAGGAAACATGGTAAAGAAAGAGAGCCATGGGTTCAGAAACCCATGCCTTTTCCTCCCAAACCATCCAAGAAAAAGAATGATGAGGATTTTGAGCGCTTTGCTGAAATGATTAGGCCTATCTTTTTGCGTATGCGATTAACTGATATGCTCAAAACCAATCCTTATGCTAAGTACATGAAAGATATTATTACAAATAAAAGAAAGATACCGGAAGCTGAAATTTCCTCCATGCTTGCTAATTACACTTTTAAGGGTGGAATACCAAAGAAACTTGGAGATCCCGGTGTACCAACTATACCATGCTCCATTAAAAGAAACTATGTTAAAACTGCTTTATGTGATCTTGGAGCCGGTGTTAGTGTTATGCCTCTCTCTTTATATCGTAGACTTGATTTGAATAAGTTGACACCTACTGAAATATCGTTGCAAATGGCTGATAAATCAACTGCTATACATGTTGGTATTTGTGAGGATGTGCCTGTTGTACTTGCAAATGTTACTATTTTAACGGACTTTGTTATTCTTTATATTCCCGAGGACGATAGTATGTCTATTATTCTTGGAAGACCCTTTTTGAATACTGAAGGGGCTGTTATTGATTGCACTAATGGTAATGTCACTTTTCATGTTAATGGTAATGAGCATACAGTACAGTTTCCGAGGAAACAACCTCAAGTTCATAGAATCAACTCTATTGGAAAATTTTCATCGATTATATTTGGAGGTTTTGAATTTCTTCTTCCTACTGTCAAGAAGAAATATGATATTCTTATTATTGGGGATGTGCATATCCTCGTTGAGGTAACATAGTGTTATTCAAAATTTCTCCGGTTCCATGTTATTCGGAATGAGTTTGTTAACAAGACTTGATCAACCTTGTTAGTGGATCCCTTTTGATGATCATGAGATGGATGAAACTAGAAGGCACAACCTTCTTTACCCCACTTTTACTTTCTGTTATTTATATCAAATAAAATAAAAATAAATATTTTTCTGTCTGTTATTTGATTATTCGTGCAATATAAGATACCTTGAAAATAAAAGTTCTCCAAATGCCCTGAAATTTAAATATGATTTTTTTCTAGAATATTTGAGAATATTTGGCACTGAGAACACAGCAGGGGGGTTGACCACTTGCCACGAGGGTGGAGGGCGCGCCCACCTGCCTCGTGGGCCCACGGTGGCCCTCCACCACTTATCCTTTCACCCATACACTTCCTCTTCCTCCCACAAACACGAATATCCAGCTCAAGCACGAGTTCTAGCTCACTTTGCTGCCATTTTTGATCTCCTTGCTCAAAGCACGTCTCACAAAACTGCTTAGGGAGATTGTTCCTTGGTATGTGACTCCTCCATTGGTCCAATTAGTTTTTGTTCTAGTGCTTTATTCATTGCAAAATTTTGCTGCTTAGGTGACCCTGTTCTCGAGCTTGCATGTCAAATTTATATGGTCAAAAGTAGTTTTGATGCATGATATAGGCTCTAGGCACTTGTAGGAGTAGTTGCTATCAGTATTACTGAGTTTGGTTCACTTTTATTTTTCAGAGGAAGAAATATGCTTAGGAAAATGTTCCAAGGTGGTTCTTTGAGGAAGCAAGGACCCAGGCTTGCAATGCGTGATGCTGATGACGAGCCACCAAGAGACGCTTAGTGCGTCCTTGTGAATGGCCTTCTGAGAACTTTATGGATCGAGCGGGAATTAAGGAAGAATTCAACGCATATTTGTGTAACGCTGATCTTGTGAGCTTCGAGGAAGAGAAGTGCAGCCAGTACCACAACCTCACCAGTACCTTTGTGAGGAGGTTTGAATTTTCAGCTTCACGTAATTCTCCAACTGTCCTGTTTGATCTTTACGATAATTCTTACACTATGGACTTAGAGGATTTTACCACTGCTTGCAAACTTCCACAATGGGGTAGTATAAGGGATCCTTGCAAATCTGAATTTAGAGATTTTCATGCTAGCATAACTGTGGGAGAATCTAGAGATATAACACAAGCACTACAGGAATCAGCTACTTTGCCGTCTGCCATGGCGGACGGCAACGGCATGAACGGCGGTCGGCAAAGACCTTTGCCGTCAGCCGCGGACGGCAAAAGGCTCCGGCAAAGTAGGCTACGGTAAACAGCTACTTTGCCATCCACTACTGATGGCAAAGTCTTTGCCGTCTGCGGCGGACGGCAAAGAGAGCGGACGGCAATAATTGCGCTGTCAGTCCGTTAAGTGGCTAACGGCAGGCCTTTGCCGTCCGCCGCTGACGGCAAAATTTCTAGTGTCTTTGCCGTCCGCCGCTGATGTCATCTACACGTCACTACATGGCAGGTTCTTTGCCGTCTGCCACTGATGGCAAAGTGCAGGTTCTTTGCCGTCTGCCACTGATGGCAAAGTCTTTGCCGTCTGCCACTTTAGGCAAACTGACCAAATGGGTCAGCTCCCAGGAAGCACAGCTAGATGCCACGTGTCTTCTTTGCCGTCCGCGGCAGACGGCAAAGAGCCCGTTGCTGTCGGTGGCAGACGGCAAAGAGCCTGCATATTGGCTCTTTTATCTGTTATTTATTAAATCCAACAATTTTCATCACAAATATATATGACATATATAGATACATTTCAAAAGGCCATTACAGAGCAAACATATAAGATATCCAACACATAACTTCATCATCCAACCATATATATTACATGCATAGTTCCATCATACATAACAAGTTCAACATAGAGGCATCCAACCATATATATTACAATAGTTTCATCCAACGATACATGCATAGTTCAATGATACAAAAGAAACAGAGAAAGGGATAAGGAGCACTCCATCTATGCAAGCTTTCGTCAAGTGAATGAAATCTGCAAAATGAAAAATAAGAAAGTTAGAACAAGAAGAGTAGAACAAGAAGAAGACTAGAACAAGAAGAGTAGAATAAGAAGAAGACTAGAACAAGAAGAGTATGTCATTTATGAGCTAACTTACGTGAAATGGATCATATATGAGCTAACTAAGTCGTAATGGGTCGTTTATGAGCTAGCTAAGGTGAAATGGATCATTTATGAGCTAACTTAGTTGAAATGGGTCGTTTATGAGCTAACTAAGGTCAAATGGATCGTTTTTGAGGTAACTAAGGTTAAATGGATCGTTTTTTAGCTAACTTAGGTGAAATGGATCATTTATGAGCTAACTTAGTTGAAATGGATCGTTTTTGAGCTAACTTAGGTGAAATGGATCATTTATGAGCTAATTTAGTTGAAATGGATCTTTTTGAGCTAACTTAGGTGAAATGGATCATTTAAGAGCTAATTTAGGTGAAATGGATCGTTTTTTAGCTAACTTGGTGAAATGGATCGTTTATGAGCTAAATTAGTTGAGATGGATCGTTTATGAGATAACCTAGGTAAGATGGGTCATTTTGGAGTTAACCTAGGTGAAATGGGTCATTTTAAAGCTAATGTAGGTAAAATCTAGGTAAAATGGGTCATTTTTGAGCTAACTTGGATGAACTGGATCATTTATAAGCTAACCTAGGTAAAATGGGTCATTTTAGAGCTAACTTAGGTAAAATGGATCGTCTATGAGCTAACTAAGCTAATTATGCAATTTTTGACATAAGTAAGCTAAGTACAGATCGTTTTAGAGCTAACTTAGGTAAAATGGATGGTTTTGGAGGTCAGTAAGCTTATTAAGTCATTTTGGAGGAGAAGAAGGTAAGTCTAGGTCATTATGGTAAGCATTGGAGGAAATAAAGCTAAGTCTAGGTCTTTATGCATGTGTTAAGCACAACACTAGATAAACATACCAAGATCCAGGAGGTGTAGGAGCGGGGTGGCTCGTGTCGGTGGCTGGAGAAGGATCGTGCGATGCTTGTCTAGAGTTACGCTGCACCAAAGATAATTTCCAATGTCTTGTTAGCATGATGACACTCAAATGTTAAGACTAGCAAGTAATGTCCATTCAAATAAAACTCACCGTGGTCCTAGGAGCAATCACTGGATCGGCGGAGCGGTCTGACCTGTCTTCTCGCACACAGACTGCACATTTGGTTTTGACGACTCAGTCATACTAGTTAGTAATGAGACAAACACTACATGAATGTTTTGGCTAATCTGCAGAAGAAACTTACCACAAGGAGCTCGTACATGGCCCTTGCCTGCATGTCATTCCGTGCCCTCTCCTCCTCCATCATCTTTGTCGTCCTCTCCTCCAACTCCCGCTGCCTCTCCGCCGCCTCCGCCAGTACTAGCCATTCATCCTCAGGGATGAAGCCACGCAACATCACCGGCATTACCCGCTCAATCCATATGTGCCAATCATGACTCTTGAGACCAAATATCTTCAGTTTATCAAGATTCACTCCCCTCTTTAGATTCGCTGCATACCCATCGGGGAACATCAACTGCTGTTGCATCCACAAGAGAATTTCCCTCATAGCTGGCCTTCCAAGATTGAACCATGCCTTTGGCTTCGTCCAGTTCTGCTTTCCTTTCGGTTCTTTCATGTTTTGTAACGGCCTATCACATAGCGCCTCCAGATCGACTCTAGCCTTAGTATTATTCTTTGACTTCCCATCTATGCCGAACAATGTACCAAAAAGTGCCTTAGCGATATTTTTCTCAGTGCGCATCACGTCGATGTTGTGTGGGCAAAGGAGGTCTTTGAAGTAAGGCAGATCCCATAAGCATGTTTTGTGAGTCCATGCGTGCTTAGTATTATACCCCTTGAAGTACCCTGGACGTTGTGGATCTGGCTCGAGAGCGTTTAACTGATCCAGGGTCTGTTGGCCTGTCAATGCAGGTGGTGCAGAGTTTTTGACAACTCTACCCCTGATGAAGTTCTTCTTGTCTTTCCTGAACTTATGGCGAGGATCCAGGAACTGTCTATGCATGTCGAAGCAAGAAAACTTGCGACCGGCCTGAAGCCAACGAAACTCAAGAGCTCCCTTGCATGTGGGGCACGGGAACCTTCCATGCACACACCAGCCAACGAATAGCGCATACGCCGGCAAGTCATGTGTCGAGTACATGTACCAAACACGCATTATGAAGTTCCGTTTGCTAAATGCGTCGTATGTCTTGAACCCATTATCCCAGGCTTCTTGCAATTCGTCCTTAAGCGGCTGCATGTACACATTCATATTTTTGCCCGGATAGTTGGGTCCTGGAATTATCAACGTCAGGAAAATGTTCTTTCTTTGCATAATCTGTCCGGGGGGGAGATTGAGTGGAAAGACAAATACGGGCCAACAACTGTATTGGGCTGCCGTCATACCAAACACACTGAACCCATCCGTGCTGATGCCGACTCGAGGATGCCTCGGATCTGCCGCTTTGTCAGCATGTAATTCATCAAACTTTTTCCACGCAACACCATCCGATGTGTGTACCATCATCAGATTCCCATCTGCATCTAGTTCGGTTCTTTTGCCTGTTTTGTGCCATGTCATCTGTCTGGCCGTCTCTTCGACCATGAAAAGACGTTGAAGTCTTGGTACGATTAGCATATACCGAAGAACACTAACGGGGATTTTGGTCTGTGTCTTCTCACCCATACCGTTGTCTACCACAATATACCTGGAAGACTTGCAAATGGGACAATAGTTCAAGTCCGCATAGTCAAGCCTAAATAAGGCACATCCTTTCTCACAGGCATGTATCTTCTCATAGGGCATCTTAAGTGCACGGAGGATTTTGTCCGACTGGTACAGGTTTGCAGGCATTACATGGCCTTTGGGTAGAAACCGTCCAAATACTATCATAATTGCGTCATAGCATTCTCTGCCCAAGTTGAACTGAGCCTTCAGAGCCATTACTTGTGAGATGGCATCCAACTGACAAAGCTCAGTGTGCTCGTGGAGCGGACGTTTCGAAGACTCCAACATTTTATTGAAGGCCTTTGCAGATTCCTCCATCTCCTCGTCCGAATCCCGAGCATCATCATAGCCTTGCACCATGTTTTCCATCCCGGTACCATGCTCGTCGGTGCGACGACGATCCACCTCAGCTCGGTCACGTTGGGCAGATTCACCATGAAATGTCCACACCGTATAATCGGGCGTAAAACCACTCTTCTGCAGGTGTTTGCCCGTTTCAGCCTCTGTGTTCTTTTCCCAATTGCCGCACCAGAAACAGGGGCACCAGGTTTTCTTTTGGCCATTTGCAAATGCGGCTTGCACAAACCCCTTGGTTTTTGTGAACCATTCAATGCTCCATTTGTTCTGACCAGTGTGACCGGTATACATCCAAGCACGGTCACTCATCTTGACTTTCAGAGCTACTGGACACACAACAATTATATATGTAATTCACCATGTATATATTCATTAGTTGATCTACTTTGTCAATTTTATTACGTCCATCCAACCTACACTCTAATAGGTAATGATAGGTCCTAATCCCACCCGTGTATGTGTAGATTGGGTTCATTTTCCCATGCTATGCTCCGGATTCGACGCAAAATTTCGGCAGCACCTCCCCACTGTTCTCCTGATACACGTCTCTGCAATAAACAGAGAGGATGTGTACCCGGAGAACAACAGGGGAGGCACTGACGAAATATATGCGTCGGATCCGGAGCAAAGCATATGGGAAAATGAACCCAATCTACACATACTCGGGCTGTCCATGGATAGCGTTGGACAATTCAAAAGAATCAAGGTTATAAATATGCAAATGCGTGCATATTTATAACTATGACGCTTTCGAATGGGAGACACATATTGGTTACGCATACTGATGATTCAAGACACATATCTAGCTAGCTATCAAGTTTCATCGGAATAGATCAAATAATTAATGGGGGAGGAGGACTTGTCATTTGTGCTCACCCACGAACGAAGGGGCAGAGCTCGTTAAACGCACGGCGAGGTCGTCGAACACCAAACCTCGCAGCGATGAAACAACTACACATTTAAAACTACACGATCAACACAATTATATATGATGTTTTTCATAACAAAATCGAAAAATATATGACCCCGTCGGCCTATCGAAGGCCAAAGAACACCTTTTCGGGAGGTGTCGGTGGTCGGGGTGTCCTGTCGGTGTCGGGGTGCCGTGTCGGGGTCGGGGTGCTGTTTCGGGGTCGGGGGGTCGGGGTGTCGTGTCGATGTCGGGGTAGTGCCGTGTCGGTGTCCGGGTGTTGTTTCGGGCTCTGGGTGTGGTGTCGGGGTCAGGGTGTCGGGTCAGGCTCGGGGTCGGGGTGTCAGGTCAGGCTCGGGGGGTCGGGGTGTCGGGGTCGGGGTCGGGGTGTCGGGGTCGGGGTGTCGGGGTCAGGGTCGGGCTCGGGGTGTCGGGGTCGGGGTCTCGGGGTCGGGGTGTCGTGTCGGGGTGCCGGGTCGGGGTCGGGGTGTCGGGTCAGGCTCGGGGGGTCGGGGTGTCGGGGTCGGGGTCGGGGTGTCGGGGTCGGGGTGTCGGGGTCGGGGTCGGGCTCGGGGTGTCGGGGTCAGGGTCTCGGGGTCGGGGTGTCGTGTCGGGGTGCCGGGTCGGGGTCTTTTTTCCTTTTCTTCTTCTTCCTCTTCTTCCTTTTCTTCCTTTTCTTCCTTTTTTTCCTTCTTCTTCTTCTTCTTCTTCTTCTTCTTCTTCTTCTTCCTCCTTTCCTTTTTCCTCTTCTTCTTCTCCTCCTCTCCTTCTTTTTTCTTCTTCTTCTTCCTCTTCTTCTTTTTTCTTCTCCTCCTCCTCTTCTTCTTCCTCCTTTCCTTTTTCCTCTTCTTCTTCTCCTCCTCTCCTGTTTTTTTCTTCTTCTGCTTTTTCTTTCCTAAAACAGAACTAAACCTAAAACTAAACCTAAATCTAATCTAAACATAAACCTAAAACTAAAAAAACAGAAAAAAGGAAAAAACTAAATCTAAACCTAAAACTAAACTAAGACTAAACCTAAACCTAAAACTAAACCTAAAACTAAAACTGAAACTAAATCTAAACTAAACATAAACCTAAAACTAAAAAACAGAAAAAAGGAAAAATAGAGGAGAAGTAGAGCTCACCTGGGCCGGTGGAGGAGGTGGCCGGTGGAGGAGGGGGGCGGGGCGGCCTGGGGCGGCGGCGCCGGGCCCAGGGCGGTGGGGCGCGGGGGGGCGGGGGGCCGGGGCGCGGCGGCGCTGAGACGGGGGGCCGGTGGAGGAGGGGGGCGGGGCGGCGGCAGTGGTGACGAGGCGGGGGGCCGGTGGAGGAGGGGGGCGGGGCGGCGGCGCCGGGCCCAGGGCGGTGGGGCGCGGGGGGGCCGGGGCGCGGCGGCGGCGAGTGGTGGTGGCGGCGGCGCGCGTATGGGAGGAGAGAAACAGAGAGAGAGGGCGCGGGGTGGGGGCGGGCCGTTAGATATGTTAAATCTTTGCCGTCCGCCCCCCTTTGCCGTCCGCTTATTTGCTCTTTGCCTTCTGCTAGCAGACGGCAAAGAGGGGGGCCCGTTAAGTTTTTTTTAACCAGCTCCTCATTGGGGCCCCTCCCTCTTTGCCGTCTGCTAGCGGACGGCAAAGAATCTTTGTCGTCAGCTAGCGGACGGCAAAGAACTGGCTGATGGCAAAGGCTTTCTTTGCCATCAGCCAGTTCTTTGCCGTCTGCTTTCGGGTAGCTGATGGCAAAGGGCTTCTTTGCCGTCTGCTAGCAGACGACAAAGATCTAGCAGATGGCAAAGTAGCTGATTCCAGTAGTGAAGCTACCATAGGGAGCATTCACTTTCCAGCTATACATTACTTTGCTCTCTTCATAGGTAGATGCATTAATGGTAAAGATGAGGCATGTCACATGTGTGTACCTGACCTTAGTATTCTTAGGAGTGCTGTGTTAGGAGATAAATCTTATAATTTGGGAGCCATTGTTGCATGTAGGTTGCATCTTAATAGATTTAATGGAGATTTCTTTGGTGGAATTTATGCAACCCCCATAGCTAATTTTCTTGGTGTAGCCATACGCGAAGATGATATTGAATTACCTCTTGCTTATCTAGATTTTAATGTTATGGTTCACCACCAGTTTGTCAAGAGGAACGAATCACCTCTCCAGTATCGACTAATCTTTGACAGATGTTGTGATGTCCATATTACTCTCCCTGCTCCTGCCTTCTTTGATTATCAGGCAAGAGGAAGATATACTATTACCAGAGAGGAGGCAGATGAGTACGAGAGGAGAGCGTAGGCCGCTCGTTGCCACGCTGCAGCTCAGCAGGCAATAGCCGCTGCATCGCAGTACGACCCCAGCTACTATTATGGATATCCGCCAGGCCACCCGTGGCCATAGACCAACTTAGGCCAAAAGCCTAAGCTTGGGGGAGTACATATTTCCCACCGACATTACATTTATGTTCACACACTCATTACTAGATGTCAGTGCTCATACTTTTTCATTTGTATCATCCATGCTAGTTTATTTCATTTTTATGCTTTCTTCTTGTGTGTTTAATAAACCTTAAGAAAAACCAAAAAACCATCCTTGTAGTAGTAATTAAAAAGAAAACCCAAAAATATTTCCCGTTCTTCTTTTGCTTGTTGGGAGATTTCCCATGTAAATAGTTTTACTTCTTTTATCTTCTTTGGGGGTCGATAGGAGAAGACCATAATTAAATTGTTGAAGTGGCTCTTATATGCATTATTGTTTATTTGACAAAAGAGCCCATATTGCCTTGTCTTCTCCTGTTTATTGAATGCCTGCAGATTCCAGCTTAGTCCAATGCACATGCACTATTATTATTATTCACATCGTTCGGTCGTGCAAGTGAAAGGCAATTATGATGATATATGATGGACTGGCTGAGATGAGAAAAGCTGGTATGAACTCGACCTCTTTTGTTTTTGTAAATATGATTAGTTCATCGTTCCTGATTCAGCCTATTATGAATAAACATGTTTGCAATGACAACTAGAGATGATAGTTTCTTGTGCCATGCTTGATTACCTATGAGTTATAATGGTTTACCTTGCGTGCCAACACGCTATTGAGATAGTTATGATGTGGTATGATAGGGTGGTATCCTCCTCCGAATGATTTAAGTGACTTGACTTGGCGCATGTTCATGCATGCAGTTGAAACAAAATCAACATAGCCTTCATGATTTTTATGTTCATGGTGGATTATATCCTACTCATGCTTGCATTCGGTGTCGATTAATTTTAATGCATGTTCATGACTGTTGTCGCTCTCTAGCTGGTCGCTTCCCAGTCTTTTGCTAGCCTTCACCTGTACTAAGCGGGAATACTGCTTGTGCATCCAATCCCTTAAACCCCAAAGTTATTCCACATGAGTCCACTATACCTACCTATATACAGTATCTACTTGCCATCCCAAGTAAATTTGTATGTGCCAAACTCTAAACCTTCAAATAAATATCCTGTTTTGTATGCTCGAATAGCTCATGTATTAACTAGGTTGTCCGTATCTTCCATGTTAGACGGGTTATTCTCAAGAGGAGTGGACTCCGCTCCTCACTCACGAGATAAATGGCTGGTCAACGGGATGCCCAGTCCCATGATTTATGCAAACTAAATCAAAATAATTGCAAAAAAACTCCCCCTGGGACTCTTGTTAGTTGGAGGCACTCGTTGTTTCGAGGAAGCCATGGATTGATGCTTGTTGGTGGAAGGGGGAGTATAAACTTTACCATTCTGTTTGGGAACCGCCTATAATGTGTGTAGCATGGAAGATATCGCCATCTCTTGGTTGTTATGTTGACAATCAAAGTATACCGCCCAAAATATTATTCACCTCTGTTTCAAAACCGAGCTTTGGCACCTCTACAAATCCCTGCTTCCATCTGCGAAGGGCCTATCTATTTACTTTTATGCTGAGTCATCATCCTCTAATTAAAAAGCACCAGTTGGAGAGCACCGCCGTCATTTACATTCATTATTGTTAATTTACAATGAGTATGACTTGACTGGATCTCTTTTACTATGAATTACAATGTCTAGTCAGTCCTTGGTCTTTAAAGGTGCTCTGCATTTATGTTTTGCAGTCTCAGAAAGGGCTAGCGAGATACCACCTTGTTATATCATGTTATGATTGTTTTGAGAAAGTGTTGTCATCCGAGATTTATTATTATGGCTCGCTAGTTGATTATGCTATTAATATGAGTAAACTTGAGACCTATGCGTTATTGCGAATGTGGTTAGTTATAATCTTTGCTGAAAACTTGAATGCTGACTTTACATATTTACAACAACAAGAGCAAACAGAGTTTCTAAAAGTTTTTCTTTATCACTTTCAGTTTGTCAACTGAATTGCTTGAGGACAAGTAAAGGTTTAAGCTTGCGGGAGTTGATATGTCTCCAACGTATCTACTTTTCCAAACACTTTTGCCCTTATTTTGGACTCTAACTTGCATGATTTGAATGGAACTAACCCAGACTGACGTTGTTTTTAGCAGAATTACCATAGTGTTATTTATGTGCAGGAACAAACGTTCTCTGAATGACCTGAAACTTCACGGGGCGACTTTTCAGAAAATATGAAAAATACCTGCAAAAGATAAAGGCCAGGGGGCCCACCACCTCTCCACGAGGGTGGGGGCGCGCCTCCCTACCTCGTGGCCCCCCTGTTGCCTCTCCGACTCCAACTCCAACTCCATATATTGTGTTCCGGGGAGAAAAAAATCCGGGGGAATAAATTGTTGACACCAGATTTTGGCATGGTCATGAATCCGGGTTCGTATGCAAAAGTTAGAGGCAACACTTCGCGGGCCGGCCCTGAGTGAGAAAGTATTCGGCCTTTGACGGCTGAATGAAACCTTGCCGGGGTAAAACCTTGCCGATGTGAGGGCTTGCCGACGTGGAAAGCTTGCCGGCGGAGAAGCTTGCCGGCGTGGAAAGCTTGCCGGCGGAGAAGCTTGCCGGTGTGAAATCTTGCCGAGGGAGAAACCTTGCCGAAGAGGAACTCTTGCCGGGGTAGAAACCTTGCCGAGGAGGAACTCTTGCCGAGGTAGAAACCTTTCCGAGATAGGGAGAACCCTTGCCGGTGTAAAAACCTTGCCGGGGCGAAACCTTGTCGGTGCGGAAAGCTTACCTGGGTGGAAGGTCTGCTCAGGGTAGAGGTTGTGATAGTCAATCCGACCAGAAGCTGAAGATGGGTTCAAATGATTATCTAGATGGACTCAAATGGAGAAGTGATCTACATGAAAGAGTTTTGTATTATTGATATGAACATATTTGAAATTTGGGTCATCGCCGTCCGATTTCATCTCGAAGGCCGAAACTATGCTCGAATTACCAAGATCTTATATTCAAAGTACAGTGTAGCCGATTAAGCCCCCAAAACGACCTCAAATGAAAAAATGATCTACACGGGTTGTCTTCGTCTCATCGAAACGATCGGTTTTGATATAAAAATCGTTCAAGTCCGAGTTTGTATGCAAAAGTTAGAGCAATCGGAGTGCAGCCCTGTCACGATGCGAGATGTGGCGCGCACCACCAGACACATGTCTGACGGGTAGCGCGAGGAGATAGCCTGTGTTGCGAGACCGATCTGACCCTCAAGATGATCTCTGATCAAAAAACCTTCAACATGAAAGTTGTTCATCTTGTCGAAACGGTCAAGATTGCTTTTGGACTTGTTTTCATCCGCAAGGTGCAGCCAGTTTAAGCCGAACAGTTTTGGAAAGTTCGGATAAAACCAGTCCGAATTTGACTAGGGTTTTGGACATGATTGATGTAATTTTCTTGTAAGGAAAGCCTAGATAAATCGTTTGCTTGTACGGGAAGTCCAGCCGCCTCTTATATATGTTGGGGGTGACAGCCGATTGAAACAACACACAATCGAACAAATCAATATACTAATTTTTCATCTACGTTTTATCTCTCCACCGTTTTTCTCTCTCGTTCTTCGCTGTTCTTCATTTGAGAGCTGCGAATTCCAAGGCTATAGGGGCGAGCGAATCGACCTAGGGCAGCCCATAGCCTCCGCACTCCCTGACGGGGTCCCTCTCGAGGGTGTGGGGTTTTCGGGTCTGCAAAAGCGCCCGTCGACTGTCTTGTGTATCGCGCTGTCGGTCGGGTCTCCTTCGACGTGAGCTGCGGTGCATCACCCCCGGTGTTGAGGGTACACGTGACGTGTTCATGCGTCAACACACTTTTTGGCGACTCCGCTGGGGATCGAAGATCAATCGCCATCATCCACCATGTCTGATATTCCCAAGCCATCTAAGGTAGACGCCGATAACATCATTAAGCCCAGTCTTGATGAGATATCGGCCAATCATCGCCAACTTTATGAGGAGTACAAGAAGGCACGCGAGGAGAATGACTTGCAGGAGTTCCTTGCAAAGTTCAAGAAGGATCGCCAAGGCAACATCACTCCGATTGAAGAAATCAAGTTCCCTCCTCTTCAAGCCGAGCAAGTTAAACCCTCTATAAGTACTACCTTTTCTCCTGAGTGCAGTGGGTTGAGATTGAAAGTCGTATTGCTGATGGTAACAATCTAGTCTACCAAACTTTCATACAAAATACTAATGCTCGGAAGAATACATCTCAATCGTCTAGTGGTAATGATGGTGTAGCTGCTAGTGTGCAAAACCCTAATCGGGCTTTACCTGTTCCATCGGCGCCTGCCATGCCGATGGCTTATTACCCTACCCATACAAATCAAATTGTGGCTGCACCCATTAGTCCTATCATGAACATGCCAGGTTCGGTGGCAACGCCGAACCAAACCCTACCTACAGCTACAACCACTCGACCACTACCAAATTATGGATCGACATACATGCCACAAGTCTTACCTACAGCTAGTAATCCTACTCCTCCTATGCCACTGCCACAAGCTTCATCCTCCACTATGGATGATGGTCTAGCTAATCTTAGAGAGGAGATGGCTAAGATGCTTCGAGAGAATTTTGGAGTTGAGTTACCTTGGAATCGGATTTACCAAAAGCTGTACCCCGAGTAGTTTGATGCCATCCAGTGCCCTCCAGGATATAAAATTCCAGATTTTGTTAAGTTTAATGGAGAAGGCACAAAAACCACATGGGAGCATGTTAGTCAGTATTTATCACAATTGGGTGAGGCCGGCTCATTGAATGAATTGAAAGTGCGTTTATTTCCTTTATCATTAACTGGTACCGCATTTTCATGGTTTTCTTCTTTACCCCACGGTTCCATTCGGGTTTGGTCGCAGCTAGAGCAGAAGTTTCATGATTACTTTTATAGCGGCGACAATGAACTCAAGTTGTCACATCTAACATCGGTTAAACAGAAGAACGATGAATCGGTCTCCGATTACGTCAAGAGATTCAGAGAAACAAAAAATCAGTGTTTTAGTTTGGTGATAACCGAGAGGGACTTGGCAGACCTAGTGCTGAGTGGTTTGAGAACTCCCATTAGAGAAAAGCTAGATGGCTATGAGTTCTTAAATATCAACCAAGTCTTACAAAGGGCTTTGGCGCAGGAAAGCCGAAGCAAAGACCTCAAAGAAGTGCATAGATACAAAGCCAATCGTCCAAAGATGAATATGGTGGAATATGATAGTGATCACTCGGACGATGAGGGTGATGTTTTTTCTACTGAATTTGTTTGGCCATCTAAGGCCAAACCCTTTACTTGCAATGATCTGAAACCGATTCATAAGAATCG
Organism: Triticum aestivum; assembly: GCF_018294505.1. Lineage (NCBI taxonomy): Eukaryota > Viridiplantae > Streptophyta > Magnoliopsida > Poales > Poaceae > Triticum > Triticum aestivum. The sequence continues at coordinate 244,256,924 of NC_057803.1, forward strand.
TGATAAGGAGATGAAGTTTACTTTTAACATTGCTAAGTGTGATAGAATATTTGACGCTTTGCTGCAGGCTAAGATTATTAGAATATCTCATACATTACCGCCGTTTGAAGAGCTGAAACGGCGCGCTTATTGCAAGTATCATAATTCTTTTTCTCATGCTACTAATGATTGCAATGTTTTTCAACGTCAGATACAATCGACCATTAATGACGGACGATTGAACTTTTCTGAGATGCAAGTTGATAAACAGCCTTTTCCGATGAATACCATGGATTTGGAGGGAAAGAAGCTACTCATTCGGCCGGAGGTTGCCGAATTTGCTAATAAAGCTAATGTTATTGTTGGTGAGCCCAGGAAAGACAAGGAGGGCGACAAGGTCTTGGGGAGACAGGTTGTGCTTGACAAGCAACCCTGTGGCAAGGAGACAATCAAAATCACCATCAAGAATCCTACACTCGGGGGGCAACCGCAAGCGCAAGAAAATACTCGTGTTAAATTTGTCAAGCCCAAAAGTCCAGAAGTTGGCAAGTGGAAGAGATGAAGCTAAAGTGCAGTGTAAGAAAATCAAGCCAACTTTTGATATGTTGCTGTCCAAGTATGCCAATCATGCAGCCGGTTCTAGCTCTAACCGGTCACCAAATTTGAAGCGCTCAAGGTCACCTCCTCGGGAAGAATTTCAGCATCATGCAAGGCCATATGGGTCATGGGCGCAAGGACCATGGATGCCGCCACCCCCCTATGTGCCATACTACATGGGGGATTTCAATGGAGGATGGAGGCAGCCCCCAATGGCCCCTTATGCTTTTCATCCGGGTTGGGCAGAACAAAGGAGGCCCGTTCATGAGAGACTTTCTTATCCACGAGGCCGTTTGAACAATGGTGTCAATCGGCCAGTGCAAGATAATCAAAAAAGGGTCGGCAAGCAAGAATGGCGTGTTAAATCGCCAAGTGTTGCAATGGTCGAGTCAAGCAAAGGCAAGAAAAAAACTGATACCAACTCACTCATCTTGGGCTCCGAAACATTCGCCATACAACAGCCGGTTATGCATAACGATCCGACTGAGCCGATACTTGCTATCGCGCCAAAGTACTCGGCTAATGACCTTGAAGGAAACACCAGCCAAGTAAAGATGAGAGATCCTAAATACACTCAGCCAAAGTGGTGTCCTCCAGGGCTGACAAAAACGCGAAAGAGGAAATTATAGAGGTTAAGGAGTAAGAGATGACAAAACAAGAAGCTGAGAAGCAGAGGGATAAGTTGTTCAATGACACTCGGCCCATGGTGCCTACAAAACAAGTGTGGAGGCCTAAACAAATACAAGATGCAGTCGCTTCTACACCTATCACAGCAGCACCTGCGCCACCAAAGGAGGACGATGCGACAGCTATTACATCGTCTACGACACTTCTTACTTCTCCTTCACTTGGACAAATTTCAGAATCGGTAGATGCAATTGAAGAAGAGGATGATATGTTGGACTATGAGTCTACGCCGGTTCATGAAGGTATGGATATCAATATGGTGCATTACTTACCTGCTGAGTTTCGAGCTATAGATGAGGAAGGGGAGGTGGCTCAGCTGGATTTTGGCCCTAAAAATGCAATATCCGAGAAGCCAAAAGACCCAGTAACGCATCTGAAACTGTTGTATCTCAGAGGTCATATCAATGGATCACCGCTCACTCGGATGCTTGTTGATGGTGGTGCTGTGGTGAATCTTATGCCGTATTCGGTCTTCAAAAAATTGGGGCTGCATGATGAAGAGTTGATAAAGATCAACATGGTGCTCAATGGATTTGAAGGCAAAGAGAAAATTGAAGCCAAAGGTGTGATGTATGTGGAGCTCACGATGGGAAGTAAAACTTTGGCTACTGCATTCTTTGTCGCTGAGGTGCAAGGTAATTACAATGTCATACTAGGCCGTGATTGGGTTCATGCAAACCAGTGTGTGCTGTCCACTATGCACCAGTTTTTGATCCAGTGGGTTGATGATGAAGTGGAAGTCATTCATGCACATAACTCGGCATGTGTTGCTTTGGCCGAGGCATCAGTGGATTGGCAACACCCAAATGCTACTTGCTTGATGGGACGTGACTTGTCAGAGTTTGATTTCCTCAACGCAACCAAGAATGGTTGCGTGCCCGTCTCTTTAAAGCCGACTGAATGCAATCGGCTCCAAGGTATGATATGTTTAAATGGCTCTTAACTCAGAGTGGTTACAAAAGCGACTTGTAGAATATTGGTCCAATGAGAACAATATGTATGAGTCCATAGAAGAGTTAGATGATATGGATAAATTAGGACAAGGTTTTACATCGACCGATCCATTAGAAGAGATAGATATAGGAGATGGTCAACTCGTAGGCCGACATTTGTAAATGAAAATTTAAGAGACGGTCATAAAGCTAAGTTGATCGAGTTATTGAAAGAATATGTTTGTTGCTTTGCATGGGAATATCATGAGATGCCAGTTTAAGTCGAGAGCTAGTGGAGCATCGGTTAGCTATAAAGGCTGGTTTTAGACCATATATACAATCGGCCAGAAAGTTTAATCCAAAAACATATGACCGGATCAAGGAAGAGGTCGGTCGTTTGCTTAAAGCTAATTTTATTAGACCTTGCAGGTATGCCGAGTGGATTTCTAACATTGTCCCAGTGGAAAAGAAAGGATCTGGCAAGTTGAGGGTGTGCATTGACTTCAGAGATCTGAATAGGGCTACACCCAAAGATGAGTATCCCTTGCCAATAGCCGATATGTTTATTAATGATGCTTCTGGACATAAAGTTATTAGCTTTCTAGATGGTAATGCCAGATACAATCAAATTTTTATGGGCGAAGAGGACATGTCCAAGACAGCCTTTCGTTGCCCTGGTTTTCTTGGTTTATTCGAGTGGATAGTGATGACATTCGGACTAAAAAATGCTGGCGCCACATATCAAAGGGCTATGCATTTGATTTTTCATGATTTACTCGGTGTCATACTTGAAGTCTATATTGATGATATTGTTGTCAAATCGGACGCTTTTGAATCTCACTTGGCCGATTTGCGTTTAGCTTTTGAAAGAATGAAAAACTATGGACTAAAGATGAATCCTTTGAAGTGTGCATTCGGTGTGTCAGCTGGTAAGTTTTTGGGCTTCATTATCCATGAAGATGGCATAGAGATTGATCCCAAAAAGATAGAGACCATACAGAAAGTGGAAGCTCCAACATGCAAGAGAGATATGCAAAAGTTCCTTGGCAAGGTCAATTACTTGAGGAGGACCATAGCTAATCTATCAGGGAAGGTTGATGCGTTTACTCCTATCCTTCGGTTAAAGAATGATGTTGATTTCACTTGGGGGGCAAAAACAGCAAGAAGCATTTGATATGATCAAAAATTATTTGTGCACTCCTCCGGTGATGAAAGCACCCAAGCATAGGGAACCCTTCAGGCTTTACATTGCAGCAGAGGAAGGAGTTATTGGTGCTGTTTTGACTCAAGAAACGGAATGAAAAGAGCATGCTATTACATATTTGAGCAGGCGCTTATTGGACGCCGAGACAAGGTATACATTTATTGAAAAATTATGTCTATACTTATATTATGCTTGCACAAAATTGAGACATTATTTAGTGGTGAGTGCTTGCGTAGTAGCTTGTCAGACCGATGTCATTAAATACATGTTGCATAGGCCAATTCTTAGTGGTAGAATTGGCAAGTGGGCTTATGCTTTGATTGAATATGATTTGGCTTATGAATCTCTAAAATCCATGAAAGGCCAAATCGTTGCTAAATTTATTGTTGAACATCGGATTGATGACAAGTATGACATTGATATAAACCTTGTCTCATTAGTACCGTGGAGATTATATTTTGATGGTTCAGTTTGTAGCAATGGCCAAGGTGTTGGTATTGTTTACATATCTCCTCATGGTGTTGTTTTTGAAGCCTCATGCTGCTTAGAATATTTTTGCACAAATAATCAAGCCAAATATGAAGCATTGTTATTCGGTTTAGAGATGTTGCTTGCTATAGGTGTTACACATATTGAGGCTTATGGTGATTAGTTACTAGTGGTGTAGCAAATATCCAAAGTCTTTCAGTGTTTGGACGAATCACTTAATGTTTATCTTAATAAATGTCTAGATGTAATTTCTACTTTGGATTGTTTTAGCATTGCTCATATATCTAGACATGACAATTGGAAAGCAAATGAGTTGGCACAACAAGCATCCGGCTACCATGTTGATCATGGCGTGTTTCATATTTCTGAAAAGCCGATGTCTAGTCTTGCCGACGTAGGGGAGGCCGAACCGGAGCCCACCGTTTCGGCCACTAATGAAATATTCAATGCAGGAGAAAGTCAAGACTGGAGGAAATTGTTGATTATTTGTGTGATCCTAGTAGAAGGGTGGACAGGGCTGTTCGGCGGATGGCTTTCAAGTATATAATGAGAGATGATCTCTATCACCGAATGGTTGATGATGTTCTTCTAAAGTGCTTGGACGAGGACCAAGCGAGAGTTGCTATGGGGGAGATCCATGAAGGTATTTGTGGCACTCATCAATCGGCTCCCAAGATGAAATGGTTGCTACGACATGCTGGATTTTATTGGCTGACTATGAGTAATGATTGCTTCAGATATTACAAAGGGTGTGAAGCTTGTAAAAAATTTAGTGATATTCAGTTGGCTCCTGCTGCTATGTTACATCCCATTATCAAGCCGTGGCCTTTCAGAGGATGGGGTTTAGACTTTATTGGACAAATTCATCCGTCTTCCTCAAAGGGGCATCCGTTCGTATTGGTGGCAACCGATTATTTTCACTAAATGGTCTGAAGCAGTACCTCTCAAGAACATGACACATACGGAGGTGATTAAATTCATAACCGAGCACATTATTCATAGATTCGACATTCCTCAAACATTGACTACAGATCAATGCTCCTCTTTCATGTCACACCAAGTTAGAGAATTTGCCGAATCTTATAACATAAAATTGCTCAATTCCTCTCCATATTATGCCCAAGCCAATGGACAAGCTGAGTCTAGCAATAAAATTTTAATTAAGCTCATCAAGAAGAAGATTTAGGATAATCCAAGGAGATGGCATGAGTTGTTGTCTGAAGCTTTATGGGCACATAGGATCTCAAGGCATGGTGCTACGAAGGTGACTCCATATGAGCTAGTATACGGTCAAGAGGCTGTTTTACCAGTGGAAGTGATTTTGAATGCTTTGAGAATAGCCAAACAAATTGATTTATCGGCAGTAGACTTTTATAACTTGATGATGGACAATATTGATGAGGTTGTCGATAAACGTTTGGCTGCTTTGAAGGCCATAGAGAGGGACAAGTTGAGGGTAGCAAGGGCTTACAATAAGAAGGTTAAGTTGAAGAATTTTCAAGTTGGCGATCTCGTCTAGAAAGTAATTCTCCCGATTGGTTCAAGGGACAGAAAATTCGGGAAGTGGTCTCCAAGTTGGGAAGGTCCTTTTAGAATTGCAAGAATAGTTCCCGGAAACTCTTATTTGGTGGAATCCGTACAAGGGGCACTGTTACCTCGAGCTCTCAATGGCAAGTACTTGAAGAAATACCACCCAAGTGTGTGGCAAGAAGCCTAAGTGGGCAATGGACGATATATGACTATCGCCCTTAGCACAAACATGGCCGATACCTGATTATCGTCCTGAGGAAAATAAATGGCCGATGGAGTGTTGACATCGTCCTTAGCACAAACACAATACAAGTTATTTTTTGGCACACAAGCTTTGCCGAAAAATAGGGGGGCATGTATTGACACCAGATTTTGGCACGGTCACGAATCCGGGTTCGTATGCAAAAGTTAGAGGCAACACTTCGCGGGCCGGCCCTGAGTGAGAAAGTATTCGGCCTTTGCCGGCTGAATGGAACCTTGCCGGGGTAAAACCTTGCTAATGTGAGGGCTTGCCGACATGGAAAGCTTGCCGGCGGAGAAGCTTGCCGGCGTGGAAAGCTTGCCGAGCTAGGGAGAACCCTTGCGGGTGTAAAAGCCTTGCCGGGGTGAAACCTTGTCGGTGCGGAAAGCTTACCCGGGTGGAAGGTTTGCTCGGGGTAGAGGTTGTGATAGTCAATCCGACCAGAAGCTGAAGATGGGCTCAAATGATTTTCTAGATGGACTCAAATGGAGAAGTGATCTACATGAAAGAGTTCCGTATTATTAATATGAACATCTTTGAAATTTGGGTCATCGCCGTCCGATTTCATCTCGAAGGCCGAAACTATGCTCGAAGTACCAAGATATTATATTCAAAGTACAATTTAGCCGATTAAGCCCCCAAGACGACCTCAAATGAAAAAATGATCTACACGGGTTGTCTTCGTCTCGTCGAAACGATTGATTTTGATATACAAATCGTTCAAATCCGAGATTATATGAAAAAGTTAGAGCAATCGGAGTGCAGCCCTGTCACGAGGCGAGATGTGGCGCGCCCCACCAGACACATGTCTGACGGGTAGCACGAGGAGATAGCCTGTGTTGCGAGACCGATCTGACCCTCAAGATGATCTCTGATCAAAAAACCTTCAACATGAAAGTTGTTCGTCTCGTCGAAACGGTCAAGATTGCTTTTGGGCTTGTTTTCATCCGAGATCGTTTACCGCCGCAAACAGGACACACAAGTTGCAGCCAGTTTAAGCCGAACAGTTTTGGAAAGTTCGGATAAAACCAGTCCGAATTTGACTAGGGTTTTGGACATGAATTGATGTAATTTTCTTGTAAGGGAAGCCTAGATAAATCCTTTGCTTGTACGGGAAGTCCAGCCGCCTCTTATATATGTTGGGGGTGACGGCCGATTGAAACAACACACAATCGAACAAATCAATATACTACTTTTTCATCTACGTTTTATCTCTCCACCGTTTTTCTCTCTCATTCTTCGCTGTTCTTCGTTTGAGAGCTGCAAATTCCGAGGCTCTAGGGGTGAGCAAATTAACCTACGGCAGCCCATAGCCGCCGCACTCCCTGACGGGGTCCCTCCCGAGGGTGTGGGGTTTTCGGGTCTGCAAAAGCGCCCGTCGACTGTCTTGCATATCGCGCTGTCGGTCGGGTCTCCTTCGACGTGAGCTGCGGTGCATCACCCCAGCGTCCAGGGTACATGTGACGTGTTCGTGTGTCAACAGAAATCATCGTGTTTTATAATATGAAGCCACCTCCAAGCGCTAAAACCTCTCGGGAGGGCTGATGTCGAGTCCGTTCTGGGCCCTGGAGAGGGGAATCTGTCGCCATCATCATCATCAACCATCCTCCATCACCAATTTCATAATGCTCACCGCCGTGCGTGAGTAATTGCATCGTAGGCTTGCTGGACGGTGATGGGTTGGATGGGATCTATCATGTAATCGAGTTAGTTTTGTTAGGGTTTGATCCCTAGTATCCACTATTTTCTGAGATTGATGTTGCTATGACTTTGCTATGCTTAATGCTTGTCACTAGGGCCCGAGTTCCAAGATTTCAGATCTGAACCTATTATGTTTTCATTAATATATGAGTGTTCCTGATCCTATCTTGCAAGTCTATATTCACCTATTATGTGTTATGATCCGTTAACCCCGAAGTGACAATAATCGGGATACTTACCGGTGATGACCGTAGTTTGAGGAGTTAATTTATTCACTATGTGTTAATGCTTTGTTCTAGTTCTCTATTAAAAGGAGGCCTTAATATCCCTTAGTTTCCGTAAGGACCCCGCTGCCACAGGAGGGTAGGACAAAAGATGTCATGCAAGTTCTTTTCCATAAGCGTGTATGACTATATTCGGAATACATGCCTACATTACATTGACGAACTGGAGCTAGTTCTGTGTCACCCTAGGTTATGACTATTACATGATGAAACGCATCCGGCATAATTCTTCATCACCAATCCATTGCCTACGAGCTTTCCATATATTGTTCTTCGCTTATTTACTTTCCCGTTGCTATTGCTATCATCACTGCAAAATACCAAAAACATTGCTTTTACTACTGTTACCTTTTGTTATCGTTACCACTACTATCATATTTTGCTACTAAACACTTTGCCGCATATATTAAGTTTCCAGATGTGGTTGAATGGACAACTCAGCTGCTAATACTTGATAATATTCTTTGGCTCCCCTTGTGTCAGATCAATAAATTTGGGTTGAATACTCTACCCTCAAAAACTATTGCGATCCCCTATACTTGTGGGTTATCAAACACCATTTACCAGTCTGTACCCTAGGTATTTAAAGTTCGTCCATGGATGATATTGGCTGCGATCTCAATCATTTGGATGCATAAACATATTGAACGTGTGTATATCTGAATCTTTTTGTGAATTATCTATCAATATTGTCGTGTGATCTATCAATCATTTGGATGCATAGACATGCTGAACTTGTGTATATATGAATCTTTTGAGTTGTTGATTGTGAATGTTGGCTATGAATATGAACGTGTCCTGTGAACCTGAGTTTGATACAAATGTTTACATTTTCTGTTGTACTTGTGTGTGAACATGTTAGTATGAATAATGTGGGATTTGTGACGTGTGGGTGTTAATGACACACCTTCTTCCCGAGAAGAATTGCACCTGCTTTGTTAGGTTAGCAATGGTGCATCAGCTCTTTTTAATATTTTTGCTATGTCTTCCCCCTCCCCCGCTCAACCCCTGCCGTAATGTTTTTGGCCTCAAAACAAACATAGTACTACGTTGTTTTGGGGGCTTGATGAAAAATCGAGTGATGGTTTCTATTGTAGCGACCAGACCTCAAACGGTCCGATCTCCATGCTTCAGTGTCATCCCTGGATCAGTAATGCTGACACGCACAGTACTTGAAGGATTTATAACAGAGTAGCAATCACACACTTAGTACATCGAATGTCTCAAAAGAGAACTTATTACAATAAATATTGCTTAAGGCCATCTAATAACGATAACAGCGGAAGGCTTGGAAGATAAGTGAGTCCATCAACTCCAACGGCATCACTGAGTATAGAACCACGACCTAAAAGCACCTTACTCGTCGTCTGAAAAGATTGCAACATGAACGTTGCAGCCTGAAACGGGTCAGCACATGGAATATGCTGGCAAAGAAACACATAGAGAGTAATGAAAGAATAAGGCTATACTACATGCATATTTGGCTGGTGGAAAGCTCTATGGTTACAGTTTTGCGTGAAGCCAATTTTTCCCTACTGCAAAGGAATAATTTTTATTTAACTATCATGGTAGTTGTTAAACATTGAGAGTGTAGATACCCTCTCAATCCCAATTAAGCATCATATATATATAACCCAACAATATTAATTAGAGTAACATGATGAGATTCACATGATAATCCAAGTACTAGATACTCAAGATGTCCATAACCGGGGACACAGCTAACCATGATTAGTTTATACACTCTGGAGAGGTTTGCGCACTTTCCCCACAAGACTCGATGTCCTCCGTTGGGGTTCTCGCACTACATGATGTTTGAGAAACGGATGACCGAGACATAGTCTTTCAGAAGCACTAGCACCTTACGAACGGGTAGACCGTTACACCTACTTTCCCCTACATCTGCTAGTCTACCACTGTAAGAGTTCGCACGACTTAATCAACTATGCTAGAGCCCATAGTAGCTTGTGGCTGCACACGGAAGTTTCTAGTATGAATGATCTCATGATCCCTTTGAGCCTAGGTGGCGGTCCATAAAGAAAAACAGGCAATCGCCGGAATACCCAGGTGTCTCAATCCACCCAGATGTGTGTTTAAGTTGCCACCTTAAATAAACCATTAATTTAACAATCTCACATCTGTCATGGATACACTCACCCAAATCCACGTCTACAAGCATAGCATGGCAATATAAGCAACGTAGAAGTAACTCCCAAGGGTTTGATAATAAAATAGGTAATAGGTACTACCTCATCTACTTCCCAACCCACAATTTAATTAGATCCTAATCATGCAATGTTTGAGGATTGATCTAATGCAATAAAAACTGGGTAGTAGGAGGTATGATCAAAGTGTCACTTGCCTTGCTGATGATCCGTGAAACCTAGCGATTCGAAGTAGCAAGTGGCGCACTCCGGGTACTCTATCGCAAACAAACAAGCATACAATAAGTAGTCATCTAATGCACGTGTAAAATTCAAATAAGATATCTAACCAGAAAGTTCAACTTAACAACTCCGGTTTCCAAAAAGAATCAAATCGAACGAAGCAATGAAAGTCAAACGGCAAACGAAACAAGCTTTGTTTACTAATCTGGAATAAAGTCAAATTTTATAGAGGCAAAAACTTGTTTGAGTTGGTTAAATGGAAAGAGGGTTTCGAGACGAAACTCCAGGCGCTTGAATCACCTGATTCCGATAAACGAGAGAAAATATATACTAGAACGAAAATCGGATCTGAAATCGCGATCAGAAATAATCGCGGGAAATCCGAGAAAAAGAAAAACGACGAACAGATTAACGAACGAACGTTCGTTTTCTATAACTAAACGATGAACGCGTCCGTTAAAATGAACGAACGAGCGAACACTCGCTAAATAAACTAAACTAGAAAAAAACCGATCTATCTGAAAAACGGATCTAAAAAAACCGATCAAAAACCGGTGAAAACCGAACAGTTTTTAGGAAAAACCAGCGGCGTCAACCTCGGCGGCGGCGGCGTGGGGCGGTGGCGCGGCGGGGCGGTGGTGCGGCAAGGCGGCGGAGCAGCGCGGCGTGGGCGGCGGGGCGGTGGCGCGCGGCAGGGGCGGTGGCCTAGGGTTAGGGTTCCGGTGCGGGGCCGCGGCTGGGCTAACGGGCTCGGGGTCGGCGCTATATAAAGGCCCGGCCGGAAGAGTCCGGGCTGAAACCGGCTCTAGGTCGGTTGCGTTTTAAAAAGAAATATTACGCGCAGAAAAATAAATAAAAAAAATACTAAACAGACTCCAAATATCCCGAAATAAATTTTCTCCGGCTTCTAAAATCAAGCCGAACAGGATGAACATTTATTTGGGGCCTAAATGCAATTTTGAAAAACATGCATTTATCCTAAATTCAAATAAAATAGCAAATAACTCCAAAATAAAATCTTATTTGATTTTATTATTAAATCCTCAATATTTCTTTATTTTGGGAAAGTCATTTTATTCCCTCTCTCATATTTTTGTAATAGAAATAATTGAAGATAAAATAAATAAAATCACATGATCCAGTTTTCAAAATTTGAGAAAACTCAATTATGAAAATCATGAAATCCCCAACTCTCTCTGAGGGTCCTTGAGTTGCGTAGAATTTCTAGGATCAAGCCAGAAGCAAATAAAATATGATATGCATTGATGATCTAATGTATAACATACCAAATTGAAAATTTGGGATGTTACAAACCTACCCCCCTTAAGATGAATCTCACCCTCGAGATTCGGGTTGGCTAGAAAATAGGTGAGGGTGGTCCTTCAGCAAATCTTCCTCTCGTTCCCAGGTGGCTTCATCCTCGCTGTGATGGCTCCACTGAACTTTGCAAAACTTGATAACCTTGCTGCGGGTGACTCGGCTGGCATACTCAAGAATCTTGACTGGTTTCTCCTCATAGGTCAAATCACTGTCCAACTGAATCGCTTCCAGCGGCACTGTATCTCTCAGCGGTATATCAGCCATCTCTGCGTGGCACTTCTTCAACTGGGAAACGTGGAATACATCGTGAACTCCTGACAATCCTTCAGGAAATTCCAACTTGTAGGCTACTTCTCCCATATGCTCCAAAACCTTGTATGGTCCTACAAAACGTGGCGCTAACTTCCCTTTGACACCAAAGTTCTTAAGTCCTCGAAGTGGAGATACTCGAAGATAAACTCGGTCTCCGACTTCGTAAATTGTCTCCTTGCATTTAGAATATGCGTAGCTCTTCTGCCTAGACTGGGCTACCTTGAGCCTATGCAAATCAATTTCACCTTCTGTTCAGACTCGTTAATTAAATCTGGTCCAAACAACTGGCGGACTCCAACTTCATCCCACGACAACGGGGTCCTGCACCTCCTTCCGTACAAGGCTTCAAAAGGGGCCATCTTCAAACTGGATTGATAATGTTGTTGTAGGGGAACTCTGCGTATGGAAAATTCTCGTCCCAACTAGATTCGTAATCTAGCACGCAAGCTCTCAGCATATCCTCCAAAATCTGATTGACTCTCTCGGTCTGTCCATCTGTCTGTGGATGAAAAGCTGTGCTGAACTCTAGCCAGGTACCCAAGGTTTCGTGCAACTGATTCCAGAACTTTGAGGTAAACTGGGTTCCTCTATCTGATACAATACTCCTTGGAACTCCATGCAGACATACGATCCTGGTTATGTATATCTTTGCCAACTTAGCACTAGTGTAGGTAGTCTTCATTGAGATGAAATGAGCTACCTTTGTCAAACGATCGACTACAACCCAAATCGAGTCATAGCTTGAATGAGTTCTGGGAAATCCATAATAAAATCCATGCCTAGCTTATCCCACTTCCATTCGGGTATTGGCAATGGCTGTAACAACCCTGCTGGCTTCTGATGCTCTGCCTTTACTCTCTGACATACGTCACAAATTGCTACATACTCTGCAATATCCTTCTTCATTTTGGTCCACTAGAAAGTATCCTTCAAATCCAAATACATCTTGGTATTTCCTGGATGAATTGAATATGGTGAATTATGGGCCTCCTGCAGAATTAACTTCCTGATCTCTGGGTCGTTAGGCACATAAACACGGTCTTCAAACCATAGGGTATCGTGCTCATCCTCAAGAAATCCTTTAACTTTTCCTTTGCTCATCTTCTCCTTTATAGAGGCAACCTCCCTATCAGTCTTCTGAGCTTCTCTGATCTTATCCATCAAAGTAGACTGAATCTCCAATGCTGCCACATAGCCTCTTAGAACTATCTCCAAACATACCTCACGAAGGTCCTCGGCTAACTCCTTCGGTAAATCTCCCGTCATTAGGGTGTTGACATGGCTTTTACGGCTCAGCGCATCGGCTACTATGTTAACCTTTCGGGGATGATAATGCAATCTCATGTCATAATCCTTGATGAGCTCTAACCATCTTCTTTGCCTGAGATTTAGCTCCTTCTGTGTGAAAATGTACTTCAAACTCTTGTGATCCGTGTACACCTCACAATGGTTTCCAATGATAAAATGTCTCCAAGTCTTTAAGTCATGAACTACGGCTGCTAACTCTAAATCATGCATGGCATAATTCAACTCATGAGGCTTAAGCTGTCGTGAGGTATATGAAACAACTCTTCCCTCCTGCATAAGCACCGCTCCAAGTCCTCGATGTGAAGCGTCGCAATACACCTCATAATCCTTGTTCTGATCCGGCAAAATCAACACTAGTGATGTAACCAAATGTTTCTTCAACTCCTGGAAACTGGCCTCACATTCCTTAGTCCATATGAACTTGGTATCCTTTTTCAAAAACTCCGTCATAGGCTTCGAAATCTTCGAGAAATTTTCAATGAATCTCCGCTAGTATCCTGGGAGTCCCAGAAAACTCCGGATTTCTCCAACTGTTGTTGGGGCTTCCCAATTTGTCACAGTGTCAACCTTGGTGGGATCTACTGCTATACCTTCTCCGGATATAACGTGTCCGAGGAGTCCAACTTCTTTCAACCAAAACTCACATTTGCTAAACTTGGCATATAACTGATGTTCTCTGAGCTTCCCAAGTACCAAACGCAAATGCTCCTTATGCTCCTCTTCATTCTTCGAGTAAACCAGAATATCATCAATGAACACTACGACGAACTTATCCAAAAACTCCATAAACACCTTGTTCATCATGTTTATAAAATAGGAGGGTGCATTAGTCAGACCAAATGACATAACGGTATACTCGTACAGCCCATACCTGGTGGTAAAAGCCGTCTTAGGTATATCCTGTTCTCGAATCTTCAACTGATGGTATCCTGATCGCAGATCGATCTTGGAAAATACCTTGGCTCCTTGCAATCGATCAAACAGATCATTGATCATCGGTAGTGGGTACTTGTTCTTGATTGTTACTTCATTCAATCCTCGATAATCGACAACCATCCTTAACGATCCATCCTTTTTCTCCACTAGAAGTACTGGTGATCCCCAAGGCGAAGAACTTGGGCGAATATAGACTTTATCCAGTAACTCTTTAATCTGCTTCTTAATCTCCTCCAAATCTTTTGCGAGCATCCTGTATGGTCTCTTAGATATTGGCCCTGTGCCTGGCAAAAGCTCAATCAAAAACTCAATATCTCTATCCGGTGGCATGCCTAGTAACTCCTCTGGAAATACGTCAGGGAAATCCTTCACCACTGGTACTTCCTCCTGTACAACTCCTGTTAGGGAGTTTACTTGAGTCCTCTTTGGCACATGTCGGGATACATACTTTATCCTTCTTCCTTCTGGGGTGGTAAGAAAAATCGACTTACTGGCACAATCGATGTTTCCTCCATACATCGACAGCCAATCCATACCCCGAATTACATCCAAACCTGGCGATTCCAAAATGATCAAATCCGAGGGAAACACATGCCTACCTATACTCAATGGCACTTGAAAACACCCTCGGCTGGCCATATACTCCGCTCCTGGTAACCTTACTAGCATAGGTCTTCTAAGAACCTTGGTGGGCAGGTTATACTTATCCGCGAATCCCCGTGAGATGTATGAATGCGATGCACTAGTATCAAAAAGAACAATTGCAGTAAAAGACTTAACCAAAAACTTACTGATTACTGCATCCGGCTGTTCTTCAACCTCCTCCACGTTTACGTGGTTCACCTGTCCCCTGTTGAAAGGGTTTGGCTTCTTCCCAGAGCTTTGGTTGCCATTTCCATTCTGGGATTCAGGACATTCATTGGCATATTGTCCGGTCTTCTGACACTTAAAGCAAGTGACTTGGCTCAGGTCTCTCTTGGCTGGGGTTGACGGGTTGGTACGGTTCTGGCTGTTGCTTCCTCCATTCCCATTACCATTCTTGGGGCCATTATGATTATGCGAACTTCCTCCCCCATGGGTATGCTGAAAATGTCCTCCTGGTTTAGGGGTAAAACGCGGCTTCTGTTGAGCTCCAGAGTTGTACTTCCCTTGTCCATGCTTCCTCTTACGGTTTTCAATCTGTTGCTGCCTCCCTTCAATCATAAGAGCACGATCTACCAACTCCTGGTAGTTGTTGAAGCTTGCTACCATCAATTGCATGCTCAACTCATCATTCAGTCCTTCTAGAAACTTCTCCTGCTTAGCTGCATCCGTAGCAACGTCATCTGGGGCATAACATGCTAGCTTACTAAAGTCATCCACATATTGGCCAACTGTCCGTCCTCCTTGGCGCAAGTTGCGAAACTCACGCTTCTTCATGGCCATAGCTCCTGCTGAAACATGGGCAATACGGAAAGCCTGTTGAAACTGGTCCCACGTGACAATGTCGATAGGGTAAGTGGCTGTGAAATTTTCCCACCATGATGTTGTGGGTCCATCCAACTGATGTGTGGCAAATTTCACCTTTTCCGCATCTGTGCATCCTGCCGTGGTCAACTCCCTTGCTGTCTTGTGGAGCCAATCATCTGCTACTATAGGCTCGGTGCTACTGGAGAACACCAGGGGATTCAGCCTAAGAAAACGGGTTAAGTGATCAACAGGTGGTGGTGGTGGTGGGTTGTTGTTGTTGTTGTTGTTCCCCTGATTCTGATTCTGGACTAGCAACTGCATCAACATATTCTGCTGCTAGATCAACAGAGTGTGCTCCGGTGGGAAGGTAAATCCGGGGTCACGTCTCGAAGGCATCTGATGGGTTTAGAAAAGATGAGATTTAAGAATAGAGAGAGGTCTAGAGATAAATCACTACCCATATGCACATGAGGCAAATGCACACAAAATCACTTCATTCAATCAAACAAGGGCATACAATAGGTCTAACTATCGCAAAAGTGCTCGGACTACTATATTTACATGGTGTAATACTACTACTGATGGGGTGGTCTACTAGAAATATTCTTCGGTTGCAGACTCCATGATATCTGCTCCAGCTTCATCAACATAGTCATCATCACTATCGTCTGGGTCCGAGTCGGTGTCGTCGATGATGATGTAGTCTTCCAGGCGAATCTCCTTGGGTTCTTCGTCTTCTTCTACTGATGTAGGGTCTCCCATGAATATTCCGATCTTCTTGATCAGGTCGTCATTTTTCTCCACTAATACTTTGATTTCCTCCATATAATATTCACGTGTGGCCTTGAGTTCTTCCTCCAGTTGTATGATTCTTGTCCACGCCTTCTTCAGATCTATCATGTCTGCGTACATCTGGTTCTCCTGACGTCGAAAGTGCTGGTTTAACTCCTGGATGAAAGATGCGACTGATCTATCCTTCTTGGTGCTGATCATCTCCCAGTGCTCATCTCGACGCCCACAAATCTGGTAGATAGTATCCTTGAGATCATTGCGGTAAACTTCTTCAATATGTCCCATGGCGATGTGAGCTGCCATGCTCTTTCCTAGACTCCAGGTTGGTGCATCAAAGGAAAACTATATGGGCTTAGTGACTGGCATGAACGTCCTTCCTAGAACTTCAACTTGAATCATCCAGCGCTCCTCTTCAGGTAAAGTGGCGTTGTAGGTTCCAGTGAAGCTTGGTACTTCGCTGTTCAGGTATCTAGTGACTTCCTTCAAGTGACGTCCAAAGGGTATATCTTCATCCGGTTGCGCGAACTTGTTCCTTGCATCCGCCATCCTAAAAGAGTAGAAAAGATGAGAAGTCAGAAATGAGAAGAGTGAGTAGTGATCTAGGGCTTTAGCTTAGTGGTCGTGTCCTAAAGTGAGCGTGTGCTCTGATACCATCTTGTAGCGCCCAGACCTCAAACGGTCCGATTTCTGTGCTTCAGTGTCATCCCTGGATCAGTAATGCTGACACGCACAGTACTTGAAGGATTTATAAGAAAGTAGCAATCCCACACTTAGTACATCGAATGTCTCAAAAGAGAACTTATTACAATAAATATGGCTTAAGGCCATCTAATAACGATAACAGCGGAAGGCTTGGAAGATAAGTGAGTCCATCAACTCAAACGGCATCACTGAGTATAGAACCACGACCTAAAAGCACCTTACTCGTCGTCTGAAAAGTCTGCAACATGAACGTTGCAGCCCGAAACGGGTCAGCACATGGAATATGCTGGCAAAGTAACACATAGAGAGTAATGAAAGAATAAGGCTATACTAAATGCATATTTGGCTGGTGGAAAGCTCTATGGCTACAGTTTTGCATAAAGCCAATTTTTCCCTACTACAAAGGAATAATTTTTATTTAACTATCATGGTAGTTGTTATACATTGAGAGTGTAGACACCCTCTCAATCCCAATTAAGCATCATATATATATAACCCCACAATATTAATTAGAGTAACATGATGAGATTCACATGATAATCCAAGTACTAGATACTCAAGATGTCCATAACCAGGGACACGGCTAAACATGATTAGTTTATACACTCTGCAGAGGTTTGCGCACTTTTCCCCACCAGACTTGATCTCCTCCTTTGGGGTTCTCGCACTACATGATGTTTGAGAAACGGATGACCGAGACATAGTCTTTCAGAAGCGCTAGCACCTTACGAACGGGTAGACCATTACACCTACTTTCCCCTACATCTGCTAGTATACCACTGTAAGAGTTCGCACGACTTAATCAACTATGCTAGAGCCCATAGTAGCTTGTGGCTGCACATGGAAGTTTCTAGTATGAATGATCTCATGATCCCTTTGAGCATGGGTGGCGGTCCATCAAGAAAAACAGGCAATCGCTGGAATACCCAGGTGCCTCAATCCACCCAGATGTGCGTTTAAGTTGCCACCTTAAATAAACCATTAATTTAACAATCTCACATCTGTCATGGATACAATCACCCAATCCACGTCTACAAGCATAGCATGGCAATATAAGCAACGTAGAAGTAACTCCCAAGGGATTGATAATAAAATAGGTAATAGGTACTACCTCATCTACTTCCCAACCCACAATTTAATTAGATCCTAATCATGCAATGTTTGAGGATTGATCTAATGCAATAAAAACTGGGTTGTAGGAGGTATTATCACAGTGTTACTTGCCTTGCTGATGATCCGCGAAACCTAGCGATTCGAAGTAGCAAGCGGTGCACTCCGGGTACTCTATCGCAAACAAACAAGCATACAATAAGTACTTATCTAAGCACACGTAAAACTCAAATAAGACATCTAACCAGAAAGTTCAACTTAAGAACTCAGGTTTGCAAAAAGAATCAAATCGAATGAAGCAACGAAAGTCAAACGGCGAAAGAAACAAGCTTCGTTTTCTAATCTGTATCTAAGTCAAATTTTACAGGGGCGAAAACCTATTTGAGTTGGTTAAACGGAAAGAGGGTTTCGAGACGAAACTCCAGGCACTTGAATCTCCTGATTTCGATAAACGAGTGAAAAGTTATACTAGAAAAAAAATCGGATCTGAAATCGTGATCATAAATAATCGCGGGAAATCCGAGAAAAAGAAAAACGACGAACAGATTAACGAACGAACATTCGTTTTCTGTAACTAAGCGATGAACGCGTCCGTTAAAACAAACGAACGAGCGAACGATCGCTAAATAAACTAAACTGAAAAAAAAACCGATCTACAAAAAAACGAATCTAAAAAAAACGATCGAAAACCGGCGAAAACCGAACGGTTTTCTAGGAAAAACCGGCGGCGGCGGCGGGGCTCCGGCGGCGGGCGGCAGCGTCGGCGGCGGCGCGGGGCAGTGGTGCGGCGGGGCGGTGGTGCGGCAAGGCGGCGGCGCGGCGCGGCGTGGGGCGACGAGGCGGTGGCGTGCGGCAGCGGCGGCGGCGGCCTAGGGTTAAGGTTCCGGTGCGGGGCGGCGGTTGGGCTAACAGGCTCGGGGTCGGCGCTATATAAAGGCCCGGCCGAAAGAGTCCAGGCCGAAACCGGCTCTAAGTCGGTTGCGTTTTTTTAATTACGCGCAGAAAAACAAATAAAAGAAATACTAAACGGACTCCAAAAATCCCGAAATAAATTTTCCCCGGCTTCTAAAATCAAGCCAAACAGGATGAACATTTATTTGGGGACTAAATGCAATTTTGAAAAATGCGCATTTTTCCTAAATTCAAATAAAATAGCAAATAACTACCAAATAAAATCTTATTTGATTTTATTATTAAATCCTCAATATTTCTTTATTTTGGGAAAGTCATTTTATTCCCTCTCTCATATTTTTGTAATAGAAATAATTGAAGATAAAATAAATAAAATCACATGATCCTGTTTTCAAAATTTGAGAAAACTCCAATATGAAAATCATGAAATCCCCAACTCTCTCTGAGGGTCCTTGCGTTGCGTCGAATTTTTAGGATCAAACCAGAAGCAAATAAAATATGATATGCATTGATGATCTAATGTATAACATACCAAATTGAAAATTTGGGATGTTACATCTATATGTTGGCCAGCCCAGCAAATGGGTTGCTAGTCCACCATGGACCGGGAGGCTAAAACTACAAGTTGTATGGTGCAGAGGCAAGTAAAAAAGCCATCGAGAGCCATCCACTGAAGAAAAAAATCGCTTCTGATGTGCTTCTTCAATCGTGCTGCCGCCCCCCTCTTTAATCTAGTTCGCTCAGGGATCTAGCTGGTATCATTTTTTTTCATAGGGCGAACAAGTATCAGCTAGGCCTAGGTTTTGTTTTTTAACATGCGTAGCCCACGACATACGGAGACAGTGGTTTCAACTAATTTTTTGAGGTCCATAACGGCCTATGGGCCTGCCAGCGTAGGTTTTACTTTTTCTTATAGATTGGCAGCCCAATGTATTTTTTTTAATAAAACACAGATCTCTGTTCTATTTATCTGTATATAAGAATAATAATGTTGTGTCCAATTTATGTTTTCCTTTCTAACCACATTATATATATATATATATATATTTATATTATTACTATTATCGTATATTTTATAGAGACTTATGTATAGATTATAAAACATCCCACTGTTATTAACTTACAAAAGTAAATGTTTAACGGAAGTTGGCAAGGAAAATCTTGGTTGTTTTTTACTCACGGGCAAAGAAAATCCAGGTGATTGCGTACAAAAGCTTGCGAAGATTTTAAGGACCAATGTAATAATTACGCGCTCATTTTTAGTTTGAGCAATAACTCGTTAATTTGTTAATTTTATATATAAAAATGTGTCGCTACGATTTATTTTTTGATATTAATTGCTCCTTCTAACCTAACATTATATGTAGAACGAGCCCACCTAACTCATGTATTTCAAGAAAGTGCAAATGGTCTGGGATTTTTAGAAAATATTAAATGGGCCGCATTGACGTGAAATTATTTGTTCAACTAGCCCAGCAAATGGATTGTACATTCTAGACAACATGGGTTAAATATATTGCACATTTTTGCAGGCTCGGCCAATAGGTCAAAGCCCACACAGGGTGTTGTCAACTTGGTTAAAAATGATTATGACATCCACAGCCATTGGATTTATATCCAACGGCTGGCATGCACCTTCAATCTCTCGTCTTCTTCCTCCAGCGTCACCGGGACCGCCTGGTCCGGCCTCCGACAACTAGCTGCTCTGCTTAGCACGCATCGTTGTGAAGCGCTACCCCACCACGCGGCCAGGCTATCACTCCACCCCTCCAAACCTCCTATTATTCTCCACCGACTTCAGCCCCATGCCACACTAGAAACAGTTATAACCCTTGTACTCCTCCCAATCTACGACTCCACTGCCGCGCCTTCCCATCTTCGGGTCGTTCCCGTACAGGGCCTCGCCATCGTCCACCGCCTCGCTGCGCTCGGTGCGGCATTGTCAACAAACAAGAGTCATCGGAATAGGACTGTACGTGGTGATCCTAAGGCTGGGATCCCTGAGGTCCATGGTCACACGCAAGGAAAGTTCCTCCTTATTAAGATGAAAAAAATGTCTCCTCCCCCCGATAGCTGGGACCCACCGTCTGTATCTTCGCATGAAAGGAAGTGCCTCCTTGTTATGCGAAAAAAACTATTCCTCCCATTGACAGCTAGGACCCGACAGATTTGGTGGCTGACTTGTGGGCCTACTAAGTGGACGTGTACGCAGGGCTTTGTCAACTTAATCAACAAATGATTCTAGCAGCTGGACCATTGGAGGTTAATCCAACAGCCGTGCTCCTTCTTCAACCTCTGTTCTTGCTCTTGTCTCCCGTGGGCGGCACCGCGGCAGTGGTGACGCACACATGAACCAGTCAAGTTTCCCACTCCTCTCCATCTGCGACTCCACTGCCGCGTCTTCCCCATCTTCGGGTCGTTCCAGTCTGGGGCCTCACCGTCGTCCACCGGCCTTGGTGCGCTCGGCATAGTGTGGTCAACGTGGTCAACAAACGAGAGTCATCAGAAGATGAGTGTACGTGAGAGGTTGACAGTGGGAACGCACCATGCCCATGGACGCATGCATGCAACTACATCCTTTTTACCCTGAAAAATAATTTTTTTTCTCCCCCTGACTGCTGGGACCCACTAGCTACATCTTCGCACGCAAGGAAGTGCGTCCTTATCCTCCCTGGCCGCTGGGACCCACCCGGTCGAAGCGTACGTACCGTTGTCTGTCTTGTCGGAACGTGTACTTACATACTGGTCGATCGGTCGCTCTGCAACGATGAACCGTGGCCGAGTAAGTAGCGACACATGTCATAGTAGAGCCCCCACGTAGTAGTTCAGGCTATCCCATCTAAAACGTGTACACATACATACAGCCACACACCAAAAAATACGGCCATGTACATACATACGGGCGGGGTCTCGAACGCCTACTGGCTCATACATACGGCTAGGTCTCGTGTACATGGCTTTGTCGGAACGGAGAAACTGTGTTGTCGTGTTCATCGAGAGGCAACAGAATGCGTCGTGTTCATCGGGAGGCAACAGAATACGTCGTGTTCATCGGGAGCCAACCGGCTTGGACGGAACAGCCGATCAAAACTAGGCCTGGCCTACAGCAGAAGGAGGAAACTGCCTTGTGTTCGACCAGCCATGGTCGAAACAAGATCCTGTTCATCGAGACGGGTCTGGCGTACCGCAATATGGAGGAAATGGACTTCTCTTGGACCACCTACGGTCGAAACGGGGTCCTGTTGATCGGGAGGGGTGTGGCGTATCGCAAAACGGAGGGAACGGACTTGTGTTGGAGTGCTACGGTCAATATGGGGGTCCTGTTCATCGGGAAGGGTGTGGCGTACGGCAAAATGGGACTCCACACGATAATGTTCATCTCCACCATCAACCTCCTCCAGCCTCCACGGGCTACTGTTCATCCCCCATCGACCTCCTCCAGCCTCCACCTTTGACTATTCATCCACGGGCTCCTATTCATCCAGCCTCCACTGCTCCTCCACAGGCTACTGTTCAACCAGCCCTCTCCACGGGGTCCTGTTCAACCACCCCTCCACAGGCTACTATTCATCCAGCCCTCCACCGGCTATTGTTCAACCAGCCCTCCATGGCATCATGTTCATCCAGTCCTCCACAGGGTCCTATTCATCCACCCCCAACCGGCTCAATTGGGGTCCTGTTCATCCAGCAGCAACGGCCTCTACTACCACGGGGTCCTATTCATCCAACCCTCCACCGGGAACTGTTCATCCAACCCCCCATCGGGAACTATTCATCCACCCCCCCCCCAACAATGCTCACTGTTCATCAAGGAAAGAGCCATCAGGGTTTGATCGGCTTCAGTTAGCAGCTATAGCGAAGGAATCACTGGGGTTCAGTTAACAACAAGGGGTCGATCACATGGGTTCAGTAGCGTAGCTACTGCAATCGCTCAGGTTCAGTTAGAGCCCAACGCCTTGCTCGGGTTCAGTTAGAGCACAATGCCTCACACACACGCACGTACGTGTACGAGAGAAACACGTAAACCATCATGCATCGCTCAGCCCCGACCACCCACCGTAACCGGGGACACCCCGATATTTTCCTCGCCCTCACTTCTACCACGGTTTTTCCGTCATGGACGGCCCAAAGAATGTCATGTTGCTGCGTCTTCCACCCACCAAGGATGAAAAGCCCAATTTCTGTCATGATTTTTTGTCATAGAAGTAGGAGCCCACCACATCTATGATGATAACAGGTTTTGTCACAATTATCGTCATCAAAGTGTCATAAGCATGACAGAAAAAATTCGTTCGGCCCAAAATGTCACAGATGTGTCTTTTATTGTAGTGATCGTGGCCACGCGCACGGTGCAACGGCATGCATATGGGCCCCCCAACATGATTGTGTGCAGGCCCCAACCACTGGTAGACACATGAACAAAGCGCTCCGTAGTGCCTCAATGGCGAGCACCCATATATATATATATGCATATATCAGTTGAACACACAAGGAAAAGTTGTCCACAAGCCAAGAGCGTGGAGGTATGTGAGCAGAGCGCGCGGCGGCACCTAATGGTGAGCACAGTTCACCGAGGAATGCGAGCAGAGGCAGGCACAGTGATACATGGCAAATAAGACGAACTATGCAAGCGATGGCGGAGACATCAAGCACGAATCTCATTATAGTTCTTATGTGATATGTGGCATACAGTTGATCCATCTGAGCTGTTTGTGATGGAATAATCCATGTGTGTTGTGGGCAAATGCTACTGGTATATAACCGTTTGCGATTGATGAATTCATCACCGACGTGTTGCCTAGTGTGGTCCATGTGTGATGTGATATGCTTTGTCTGCACAACATCTATGCTTTGTGTGCAAAAGAACAACATATATATCCTTATAACATGACATGATTGCAAAACCAAATTAAGCATCCAATTATGTTATATAACAAATACCATAAATATTGCAAGGTTCAAATTACAGCATTAAAAGGCCCAAATACAAAGATTACAAGGTTCAAACTATTCAGACACATAAAATAAATCTTCTTCAGAATCTTTTTCGTGCATTATTTCTGCGAAACACTAGTACAACGAGATGCTATACAAACAGTTTTTAACCCCTTTCCACGATGGCATTTCAAACTGTCGCCAACTGGGTGACAGTGATAGGGGGTCCTTCCCACATGATCTAGAAAATGTCGGGGATATGCCCTCCTCACACACACGCTCGGCAAAATGAGGTCGTGTGCGGTCGGCGAGCGATCAAATACGACTATACGTATAGTAGTGCTAAAAATACAATTATACAGGCGAAATTGTTTCCGGTCGTAAGTACATCCCACACAGTCAGTCCTTGCTAAACGTTACCGTTGGTATGTACGTTCCACATAGTTAATCCAAGGAATACATTTCCATTAGTATGTACATCCCACACAGTTAATCCAAGAAGTATGTTACCGTTCATATATACATCCCACACAGTCGCTCCAAGGAAAATGTTTCCGTTCGCAGGTACATCACACACAATTTTCCCCATTAAATCGTTTGTGATAGCATTGCCATTGCACACGATATTAACAAATTTATCATTTCCATTATTGAATGCATCACACATGGTGCGTAGAAGAAACTATGTGGCAAAGGCTGTCCATCACACACAATTTTTATGTGGTAAACGTTTGCGCAAGGTGCCCTAACGCAAACAGTTTTCAAGAGGATGTCGTGTGTGATTGTTCATTAATCCTACACGGTTTATTCCTAGAAACTGTGTGTGTTGCCTGAGGTCATCGCCCACCGTGTTTTCTCAATAACGGTTTGTAATACAAAAACCAAATTAGTAAGCTAATTGTCCTATTATGAATAATCCATTTACTAATCTAATTGACATTTGATATTAAGCAAACAATATATTTCATTTTCATATTAAGGAAGCAGGATTTCATAATTGAAATACATCCGAGTACAACATCATATAGCTTCAGCACTCAGCTACCCCATTACACAACTGAAGTTAGCATCATAGACGGTACATAGACAGATGAATCTCATCTGGAAAACTGCTGAAGCGGAAGGCGAATATTGAGTCTTCATTGAAGTTGAAGTACTTTGAAACTTTAGGCCAGTGCCTGTGGATGATTGACCGTCCATCCTTCGTCCTCAGGAACACATCAATATTGAACCGTGGGTGTTGTATGAATACCTTCCTCACCTCCTAACCATACAGGTGGTTTGAGAGGTAATCATCAATGAACTGCTTTGGAAAGGCACTGCTTTGGAAAGGCCTAAAAACAAGGATGTGCATAAATATCTTCTCTATATTGGAAATGGGGCAGAGGAATATAAAAGGCAACATATAATAGTTAGTGCCATCCTGTAGTGAACTGATGTCTTCTTCATTGTGTAGACAAAGATCTTGTTGTTTTTTGTTGCTAATTTCTTTATCCTAACAATCTCTTTGAGTTTCTTGACTTGACTGATATTCATGGACAACTCATTTCCCCATATGCAAAAAGGGTGGAACAGTGGGTCAAAACCTCTGACAGCAGGACCTACATGTGCAAGACCAAATTGTTAAAAACATAAATATTAGAATGGTTCCTGCAATTGCACAATAATGTGCTATTAGACATCAGACAATGCATCTGCTAACCTCGATCAAAACCTCAGTGCTTCCCAATGTTTCCCTGCAACACATATAAGGTAGTTAGATAGGGTTAAGTGAGGGTTCACATGCTATTAGTAAAATGTATAGATGAAAAATAAGCACATTACAGATTCATTAGATTAATTCAAGCCACATGGAAAACCCATTTATCCAAACCAAGCATGATTAAGAACTAGGAAATATAGCAATTGTATATGTTTCTCATGTATTAAGTGCAGCCAAATTTCATTTATTCCTCACATGCATAACAATACAAACTACCCACGACAAATTGGACATCGCATTGAAGAATTGAACCAAGCAGTTAACTAAACACCACAACAAATGAACCAAACATTAATTGAGTACCACATTGCACAATATAACATACTCCTAATAGAAGATCAGACAGTTAACCAAACCAAGCATGCTTAACAACTTGGAAATATAGCAATTGTATTTGTTTCTCATGTATTTAGTATAGCCAAATTTGATTTTTTTTCTCACATGGTATACAATAAACATAATGCACCCACAACAATTGAACATCGCATTGGAGAATTGAATGTTAACTAAACACCACAACAAATGAATCAAATGTTAACTGAGGACCACATTGCACAATATAACATAGTCCTAATAGAAGATCAGACAGTTAACCAAACCAAGCATGCTTAACAACTTGGAAATATAGCAATTGTATTTGTTTCTCATGTATTTAGTACAACCAAATTCGATTTACTTCTCACATGGTATACAATAATAGAATGCACCCACAACTATTGAACAGCGCATTGTAGAATTGAACCAAACAGTTAACTAAACACCACAACAAATGAACCAAATGTTAACTAAGCACCACATTGCACAATGTATAACATACTAGAAGATCAGTTAACTGAGCACCCTAAAGAATTGAATGTCCCATTTGCAAAATTGAACCACAGAGTTAACTGAACACGACAACTAATTAACCAAACAATTAATAAGTGAGCACCACATTGCACACCATATATAACATATACACTAGAGCAACATATTGCATGGTTAAAGTAGATAGCACAATTCACTAGAATTTGTTAAGGAAAGGCAGGAGCAATACATGCAACCAGTAAACCAAGCATGCTTAACTGGCATAGCTAGCAAACTGAACATGGGTCCTTACAGTGAGATAATAAGACAAGCTACTCATCACCGTTGGAGATATCGATGATGATTGGCTCCTTGGACATGGAAGAGGGCGAGGCATCCGCATCGTGGGTGCCCTCATCGTAGTGGTGAGTTTCCTGAGCCTCTCCGGGCACGAACCTGATGGCTCTCGAGTTGAGGTAAGCAGGTGCACGCTGAGAAAACACCTCATAGAATTCATCGAAGGCACTGAGGGTGGCCTCGAGAAAACACCATGAACTGTCGTTTATAGCAGCCAACTGCGTTGCGGCGTCGGCGCGAGGCATCGACGGTGGCCTTGACGGCGAGGTTCTCCTCCAAGATCTATGGGTCAGCACGAATGGCAGCCATCGCGACCTCATCCGCGCGTGCGTCCGCGATTTGCTTCTCTACTACCAAATGCTCCTTCAGCTCCTGGCTATACTGCGTGCACCATGGCTTAGGGTGGTGCTTATTTGGTGGAGGGGTCGGTGATTTGGGTGGAAGGTGTCGCGCCGGCAGTCGGGCCATGTGGGATGTGTAAGGAGGAGGAGGATGGGGTCGGGTGTGGATTACCTGCCTGGATAGACGAGGCCGAGCAGCGTGAAGGAGGGTCGCCGGCGAGGAGGCGGCGCTCCAAGCAAGGAGTGAAGGTTTCAACTTGGAAAGAAAGGCAAAAACATGGGACATGTGGCTTTTGGTAAGGTGAGGGGGTGGGAGGTAGATATTTCCGCGGAAGCCGAAAATTTTGAATCGGTTCAGCTAAAAAACTGGCGCGCAAAGTTTCATCAGACACGGTCCCTTATTGAGCACTTTGTACGATATGTGAACATCACAAACGATTCATATAACTTAACCCACGTGTGATGAGTTTGAACGTGAAAAACGTTGGTTCAAATTTCGCTTGTTATAGTGGGCATCCACGTCATTTAATAATTTGGGTACACAAAGGAGACTACAGCACACCCACACTTCTTAATCGAGAAGTTTCAACAATTAAATAGAGCTAGCTAACGTAAACATTACTCTAACGAATTAAAGACCGGTGCTCTTTATTAAACAAAACAAAGAGTACTACTACAGCTGGTGCTTTTCGATCTCCGCCGCCTCCTCCTTGTCCAGCTCGCGCCTGATGATCTCCTGGGGAAGGGGCTCCATGGCATCCATCGCACCATACTCGGCAAGCATCTCGCCATCCGCATCCGCCATATCTTTGGAATAGGCTGCCACGAGCTGGGCGTGGGCACCCGTGATCTGGGCTTGGGCGGGCTCTGTCATGGCAGGGTATGCCGCACAGGAACGGGCAGCTGCTCGAACGCTCTCGGCGATTGGCAATTATTCGGTCATGGGTTGTTGACCATTGTCGGAGAAGCTTCGTTCCATTTGTGCGGTGACCGCCATGAGATGGGCATGGGTGGCCCCAACATGGTCGTAGGCAGCCGCCATCAGGGCTAAGTCTGTCACTCTGGAAATGACAGTTGTTGTGCCGCTTTCGCCAGTTGCTATCCCCAAGGCAGATGTTGCTGCCGCCACCTGAGAAGCAACAGTGGCCGTTTGGGCTGGCTTGGCCGCCCGGTCGCAGACTTTGGCCGTGCTCACAAAGCTTGTTAGCATGCGCCTGGCAGCTGCAGCCACACTCTCGTCGGAGTGGGCCACCGAAGTTGCCCTCACGAAGCGGGTCCACGTCCCCATCTTTCACCGGCGATGATTGAACAGTGAAATGATATTTGGGGAGAGAGCTAGTGTGCTTGACATGCCGACTTTGGACTGTAGCTGACGCACCTTCTCACGTCAGTCATATGCGTACTATATACTCCGACAGTGCTCCAAGATATTTTGTGTTGCATCTCACATGGTTGGTGATAATAAATTGTGTGCAATCTACTTGATTTTTTGTCTTGATTTGAATTACATAATGGGGTCACAGCTGCAAAGGATGGTGTTTGAATTGCTAGAACTTTTATCTGCAGTGAACATGCAACTATAGGTGTGTCGTCAAAAAATTGGAATTATTTAGGGTTCGTTTGGACATTTTTATACATTCACTTGGTTTTCTAGGCATTTCAAGTGCACAATTCAAAATTAAACTACATGCACATGCTCCGGTGCACCAAAATGGGTTGTAAAATGATATATGTGTCCATGGGTTGATTCTTATGTCCCATGCAAGAAATGGGGATGAATTTCAAACACCACCGCACCGTGGCTCTCCGACAAACGTTGAGGTGCTTGCTTTTGTAATCCTAGTAAATCCAAAACTCGTCTGAAATTGATGAACCTTGGCATGATATCATGGAATGGCATCAACATGCTAGGGGTAAAAAATATTGTCCCATTTGGGGTAGGTTATGGTATAAGCTTCTCACAAACCAGAGCTTCTCACAAAAAGCGTCATGGTACCACTAGGGAACTGTGTCATCTTTGTGGAAGAAATGATATCAGTTGCCCCTTCTTGCTTTCAAAACATTTCTAGTGTCAACATAGAACAACATGAGTGTTGTGTCATTTTTTGGGATTTTTCATGGTTTGCTTCCACATTTTTATACATTAACTGAGTTTTCTATGCGTTTGTGTGCATAATTAAAATTTGAACTACATGCACATGCTCCGATGCATATAAGTGGGTTGAAAAATCAAATGTGTGTCCTTGGTTGCAACATTAGGTCCCATGCAAGAAATGGGAATGAATGTCAAACACCTTTGCCACCGTCGCTCGCCCACTAACATTGAGATACATGGTTTTAACATTCTAGTAAATCAAAAACTCGTCTGAAATTCATGAAACTTGACATGTTATCATGGAACGGCATCAACATGCAGTCATAAGAATATTGTCCCATTTGGGGCAGGTTGGCATATAACTTTTTCACAAACCAGAGCCTCTCGCAACATGACTCATGGTTATGGTAAGGAATGTTTCACCTTTCTGGATGAAGCGATATTTGTTGCCTCTTCTTGATTTCAATTTTTCATGTAGTGTCAACATAGAACAACAGGAGTGTTGTGTTAAATTTTGCAATTTTTCGGGGTTCATTTGGACATTTTATACATTAATTGAGTTTTCAATGCATTTATGTGCATAATTCAAATGTGAACTACAGGCACATGCTCTAATACATATAAATTGGTTGAAAATTCAAATATGTGTCCTTGGTTGCATGCTTTGGTCCCATGCAAGAAATAGGAATGAATGTCAAACACCCTGCCACCATCACTCGGCCGCAAACATTGAGATACATGGTTTTTAACTTCTAGTAAATCCAAAACTCCTCTGAAACTCATGAAACTTGGCATGCTATCATGGAGCGGCAGCAACATGCCATGGTAAAAAATTTGTCCCATTTGGGAGAGGTTTGGGTATAAACTTCTCACAAACCAGAGCTTCTCAAAACAAGCCTAATGGTTTCGGTAGGGAATGTGCCACTGCTACGTCTTGAGCTTGCGTTGGTTTTCCCCGAAGAGGAAGGGATGATGCAGCAGAGTAGCATAAGTATTTCCCTCAGTTTTTGAGAACCAAGGTATCAATCCAGTAGGAGGCCACGCTCAAGTCCCTCGTACCTGCACAAAACGATAGCTACTCGCAACCAACGCGATTCGGGGTTGTCAAGCCCTTCACGGTCACTTACGAGAGTGAGATATGATAGATATATTGTTTTTAGTATTTTTGATATCAAAATGTAAAGTAAAAATTAAAGGCAAAGTAAAAAGCAAAGAAAGATTAAAGTGATGGAGATTGATATGATGAGAATAGACCCGGGGGCCATAGGTTTCACTAGTGGCTTCTCTCAAGAGCATAAGTATTCTACGGTGGGTGAACAAATTACTGTTGAGAAATTGACAGAATTGAGCATAGTTATGAGAATATCTAGGCATGATCATGTATATAGGCATCACGTCCGTGACAAGTAGACCGAAACGATTCTGCATCTACTACTATTACTCCACTCATCGACCGCTATCCAGCATGCATCTAGAGTATTAAGTTAAAAATAGAGTAACACCTTAAGCAAGATGACATGATGTAGAGAGATAAATTCATGCAATATGAAATAAACCCCATCTTATTGTCCTCGATGGCAACGATGCAATACGTGCCTTGCTGCCCCTTCTGTCACTGGGTAAGGACACCACAAGATCGAACCCAAAGCTAACCACTTCTCCCATGGCAAGAACTACCAATCTAGTTGGCCAAACCAAACAGATAATTCGAAGAGACTTCCAAAGATAACCAATCATACATAAAAGAATTCAGAGAAGATTCAAATATTATTCACAGATAGACTTGATCGTAAACCCACAATTCATCGGTCTCAACAAACACACCACAAAAAGAAGATTACATCGAATAGATCTCCACAAGAGAGGGGGAGAACTTTGTATTGAGATTCAAAGAGAGAGAAGAAGCCATCTAGCTACTAACTATGGACCCAAAGGTCTGAGGTAAACTACTCACACTTCATCGGAGGGGCTAGGATGATGTAGAAGCCCTCCGTGATAACGACCCTCTTCCGGCAGAGCTTCGGAACAGGCCCCAAGATGGGATCTCGTGGATACAGAAAGTTGCGGTGGTGGAATTATGTTTTTGGCTCCTGTTCTGATCGTTTGGGGGTACTTGTGTATATATAGGAGGAAGAAGTACGTCGGTGGAGCACCAAGGGGCCCATGAGGCAGGGGGGCGCGCCCTAGGGGGGCGCCCCCCACCCTTGTGACCTCCTCTTTGACCCCCTGGCATAGGGTCCAAGTCTCCTGGATCACGTTCGGTGAGAAAATCACGTTCCCGAAGATTTTATTCCGTTTGGACTCCGTTTGATATTCTGTTTCTCCGAAATACTGAAATAGGCAAAAAACAGCAATTCTGGACTGGGCCTCCGGTTAATAGGTTAGTCCCAAAAATAATATAAAAGTGGAAAATAAAGCCCAATATAGTCCAAAATAGTAGATAATATAGCATGGAGCAATCAAAAATTATAGATACGTTGGAGACGTATCAGGCATCCTCAAGCTTAATTCCTGCTCGTCCTCGAGTATGTAAATGATAAAAAGAGAATTTTTTATGCGGAGTGCTACTTGGCATAACTTCAATGCAAATCTTCTTAATTGTGGTATGAATATTCAGATTCGAAAGATTCAAGACAAAAGTTTATATTGACATAAAAATAATAATACTTCAAGCATACTAACAAAGCAATTATGTCTTCTCAAAATAACATGGCCAAAGAAAGTTATCCCTACAAAATCATATAGTCTGGCTATGCTCTATCTTCCCCACACAAAGTATTTAAATCATGCACACCCGATGACAAGCCAAGCAATTGTTTCATACTCTAACTTCTTCAAAACTTTTTCAATCTTCACGTAATACATGAGCGTGAGCCATGGATATAGCACTATAGGTGGAATAGAATGTTGGTTGTGGAGAAGACAAAAAGGAGAAGATAGTCTCACATCAACTAGGCGTATCAACGGACTATGGAGATGCCCATCAATAGATATCAATGTGAGTGAGTAGGGATTGCCATGCAACGGATGCACTAGAGCTATAAATGTATGAAATCTCAAAAAGAAACTAAGTGGGTGTGCATCCAACTTGCTTGCTCACGAAGATCTAGGGCAATTTGAGGAAGCCCATCATTGGAATATACAAGCCAAGTTCTATAATGTAAAATTCCCACTAGTATATGAAAGTGACAACATATGAGACTCTCTATATGAAGAACATGGTGCTACTTTGAAGCACAATATATGAGACTCGCTATATCATGGTGCTACTTTGAAGCACAAGTGTGGAAAAAAGATAGTAGCATTGTCCCTTTATTTTTTGGGCCTTCTTTTTTTATTTGGCCTTTCTTTTTTTGGCCTTTCTTTTTTTTATTTGGCCTTTTTTTATTTGGGACAATGCTCTATTAATGATGATCATCACACTTCTATTTATTTACAACTCAATGATTACAACTCGATTCTAAAACAAAGTATGACTCTATATGAATGCCTCCGGCGGTGTACTAGGATATGCAATGAATCAAGAGTGACAAGTATGAAAGAATTATGAATGGTGGTTTTGCCACAAATACTATGTCAACTACATGATCATGCTAAGCAATATGACAATGATGAATATGTCATGAAGAACTAGATGGTGGAAAGTTGCATGGCAATATATCTCGTAATGGCTATGGAAATGCCATAATAGGTAGGTATGGTGGCTGTTTTGAGGAAGGTATATGGTAGGTGTATGATACCGATGAAAGGTGCGCGGTATTAGAGAGGCTAGCAAAGGTGGAAGGGTGATAGTGCGTATAATCCATGGACTCAACATTAGTCATAAAGAACTCATATAATTATTGCAAAAATCTAGAAGTTATCAAAGCAAAGTATTATGCGCATGCTCTTAGGGGGATAGATTGGTAGGAAAAGACCATCGCTCATCCCCGACCGCCACTCATAAGGAAGATAATCAATAAATAAATCATGCTCCAACTTCATCACATAACGGTTCACTATACGTGCATGCTACGAGAATCACAAACTTTAACACAAGTATTCTTTAAATTTACAACTACTCAACTAGCATGACTATAATATTATCACCTCCATATCTCAAAACAATTATCATGCTTCAATCTTTTCTTAGTATTCAACACACTCAAAAGAAAGTTTCACAAATCTTTAATACCAAGCATATTATTATTAAGCAAATTACCATGCTATTAAGAGACTCTCAAAATAATTTAAGTGAAGCATGAGAGATCAATAGTTTCTATAAAAAAATCCACCACCATGCTCTAAAAGATCTAAGTGAACCACATAGAGCAAAATTATAACACTCAAAAGATATAACTGAAGCACATAGAGCAAAACTACTTAGCTCAAAAGATATAAGTGAAGCACATAGAGTATTCTATGAAATTTTAACTCGTGTATGGCTCTCTCAAAAGGTGTGTACAGCAAGGATGATTGTGGCATACTAATACACAAAGACAAAAATAATACAAGACGCTCCAAGCAAAACACATGTCATGTTGGTGAATAAAAATATAGCTCCAAGTAAATTACCGATGGAAGTGGACGAAAGAGGGGATGCCTTCCGGGGCATCCCAAAGATTTGACTTTTTGGTGTACTTGGATTATGTTTGGTGTGACATGGCCATCCCCAAGCTTAGGCTCTTGCCACTCCTTGTTCCATAATCCATCACAAGAATTCACCCAAAACTTGAAAACTTCACAACACAAAACTCAAAGAAGAAAACTCATGAGCTTTGTTAGCGAAAGAAAACAAAAGACCACTTCAAGGTACTGTAATGAACTCATTATTTATTTATATTGGTGTTAAACCTACTGTATTCCAACTTATCTATGGATTATAAACTATTTTACTAGCCATAGATTCATCAAAATAAGCAAACAACACACGAAAAACAGAATCTGTCAAAAACAGAACAGTCTGTAGTAATCTGTATCTAGCGCAAGATCTGGAACCCTAAAAATTCTAAAGTAAATTGATGGACGTTAGAAATCTATCTATTAATCATATGCAAAAAGAATTAACTAAATAGCACTATTCAAATAAAAATGACAGCAGTTCTCGTGAGTGCTAAAGTTTCTGTTTTTTACAGCACGTTCAACAAGACTTTCCCCAAGTCTTCCCAACGGTTCTACTTGGTACAAACACTAATTAAACACAAAAAACACAACCAAAACAGAGGCTAAATAAATTATTTATTAATTAACAGCAAGGAAAAAATATTGGGTTGTCTCCCAACAAGCGCTTTTCTTTAAAGCCTTATAGCTAGGCATTGATAATTTTAATGATGCTCACATGAAAGACAATAATTGAAGCACAAAATTTGCATCATAAAGCATGTGACAAACACATCTAAGTCTAACATAATTCCTATGAATAGGCATATTATAGGCAACCAAATTATCAAGGCAAGCAAAAACTATCATATGCAAGGAAGAGGAAAGAAACAATAGCAATCTAAACAATAGCAAAATTTCTACAACCATATTTTCCTCTCTCATAGTAATTACATGTAGGATCATAAGCAAATTCAACAATATAGCTATCACATAAAATATTCTCAACATGATCCACATGCATGCAAAGTTGGCACTTTTCCGAAATAGTGGGATTAACATTAACTAAAGTCATGACCTTCCCAAACGCACTTTTATTAAAAACTTCATAAGATTGAACATTCTCTAAATATGTGGGATCCAAAGTTGACATTCTTCCAAACCCACTTACAATATTATTGCAAACATTATGATCAATCTCATATTCATCATGGGGTTTAAATAAATTTTCAAGATCAAAAGAAGAATCACCCCAATCTTGATCATTGCATCAAGTAGAGGGCATAACAAAACTAGCATCCCCAAGATTAGGGTTTTGCATATTATTAGCACAATTGTCATTAATAGAATTTATAATAATATCATTGCAATCATGCTTTTTATTCAAAGATCTATCGTGAATCACTTCATAACATACTTCATCGCAATTTTTAGATTCACGAATTTGAAGAAAAACTTCATAAAGATAATCTAGTGCACAAAACTCGCTAGCAATTGGTTCAACATAACTGGATCTCTTAAAAAGATTAGAAAGCGAATGAGGATCCATAAATCTTAGGTTCTCTGTTTAGTAATAAATAAACAACTATTGCAACCATACGAGCAAACAAGAAATAGGGAAAAGAGGCAAATAGAGAGGGAGGATAGAGAGAGAGCGCATAAAACGGCAAGGGTGAAATGGGGGAGAGGAAAACGAGAGGCAAATGGAAAATAATGTAATGTGAGAGATAGGGATGGTGATGGGTACTTGGTATGTTGACTTTTTGCGTAGACTCCCCGGCAATGGCGCCAGAAATCCTTCTTGCTGCGTCTTGAGCTTGCGTTGGTTTTCCCCGAAGAGGAAGGGATGATGCAGCAGAGTAGCGTAAGTATTTCCTTCAGTTTTTGAGAACCAAGGTATCAATCCAGTAGGAGGGCACGCTCAAGTCCCTCGTACTTGCACAAAACTATAGCTACTCGCAACCAACGCGATTCGAGGTTGTCAATCCCTTCACGGTCACTTACGAGAGTGAGATCTGATAGATATAATATTTTTAGTATTTTTGATATAAAGATGCAAAGTAAAAAGTAAAGGCAAAGTAAAAAAGCAAAGCAAGATTAAAGTGATGGAGATTGATATGATGAGAATAGACCCGGGGGCCATAGGTTTCACTAGTGGCTTCTCCCAAGAGCATAAGTATACTACGGTGGGTGAACAAATTACTGTTGAGCAATTGACAGAATTGAGCATAGTTATGAGAATATCTAGGCATGATCATGTATATAGGCATCAAGTCCGTGACAAGTAGACCGAAACGATTCTGCATCTACTACTATTACTCCACTCATCGACCGCTATCCAGCATGCATCTAGAGTATTAAGTTCAAAACAGAGTAACGCCTTAAGCAAGATGACATGATGTAGAGAGATAAATTCATGCAATATGAAATACACCCCATCTTGTTATCCTCGATGGCAATGATGCAATACGTACCTTTCTGCCCCTTCTGTCACTGGGTAAGGACACCGCAAGATCGAACCCAAAGCTAAGAACTTCTCCCATGGCAAGAACTACCAATCTAGTTGGCCAAACCAAACGGATAATTCGAAGAGACTTGCAAAGATAA
The DNA here is from genome assembly GCF_018294505.1 of Triticum aestivum. Taxonomy (NCBI): domain Eukaryota; kingdom Viridiplantae; phylum Streptophyta; class Magnoliopsida; order Poales; family Poaceae; genus Triticum; species Triticum aestivum. The sequence goes on from NC_057803.1 coordinate 244,293,257, forward strand.
CCAATCATACATAAAAGAATTCAGAGAAGATTCAAATATTATTCATAGGTAGACTTGATCATAAACCCACAATTCCTCAGTCTCAACAAACACACCGCAAAAACAAGATTACATCGAATAGATCTCCACAAGAGAGGGGGAGAACTTTGTATTGAGATTCAAAGAGAGAGAAGAAGCCATCTAGAAACTAACTATGGACCCGAAGGTATGAGGTAAACTACTCACACTTCATCGGAGGGGCTAGGATGGTGTAGAAGCCCTCCGTGATGATGGCCCTCTTCCGGTGGAGCTCCGGAACAGGCCCCAAGATGGGATCTCATGGATACAGAAAGTTGCGTCGGTGGAATTAGGTTTTTGGCTCCTGTTCTGATCGTTTGTGGGTACATGTGTATATATAGGAGGAAGAAGTACGTCGGTGGAGCACCGACGGGCCCACGAGGCAGGGGGCGCGCCCCCACCCTCGTGACCTCCTCTTTGACCCCCTGGCGTAGGGTCCAAGTCTCCTGGATCACGTTCAGTGAGAAAATCACGTTCCCGAAGATTTTATTCCGTTTGGACTCCGTTTGATATTCTGTTTCTCCGAAATACTGAAATAGGCAAAAAACAGCAATTCTGGGCTGGGCCTCTGGTTAATAGGTTAGTCCCAAAAATAATATAAAAGTGGAAAATAAAGCCCAATATAGTCCAAAACAGTAGATAATATAGCATGGAGCAATAAATATTATAGATACGTTGGAGACGTATCAGCCACCTTTGGGGACGAAACAATATCCGTTGCCTCTTATTGCTTTCAAAAAATTTCTAGTGTGAACTAGAACAATAGGAGTGTTGTGTTAAATTTTGGAATTTTTCAGGGTTCGTCTGGACATTTTTATACATTGACTGGGTTTTCTAGGCATTTTATGTGCATAATTCATATTTGAACTACATGCACATGCTCTAGTGCACATAAATTGGTTGAAAAATCAAATGTGTGTCCTTGAGCGCATGCTTAGGTCCCATGCAAGAAATGGGAATGAATTTCAAACACTAGGGCACTGTTGACTCCCGGCAAAACGTTGAGATACTTTGTTTTTAAATTCTAGTAAATCCAAAACTCGTCTTAAATTCATGAAACTTGGCATGCTATCATGGAATGGCATCCGACATGTTGTGCTATTTTTAGTGTCCATTTTGAGAGAAGGCGCACTCGAGTAATAGCCAACAAAGGCATTTTGAAACAAATAACCGCCACTATAAGATCCCACACATTTTGTACTCCCTCCGTTCCTAAATATTTGCCTTTCTAGAGATTTCAACCAATGACAACATACAGAGCAAAATGAGTGAATTTACACTCTAAAATATGTCTATATACATTCGTATGTGGTAGTCCATTTGAAATGTCTAAAAAGACAAATATTTAGGAATGGAGGGAGTATATTTTAAATCGTGTGCATTCTGTTAACCATTCACATGATGCCACGCGTCACTCTTTTAATGGCTAGGAGGTGCTGTGCGGACAAGTGCTTGACTAAATGGGAGGCGTGAGAGCTGTACTCCAACGCACAGGATCACCAGGAAGCGTGCGAGCTGTACGCCGTGTAGGCTCATTGGGAAGCGAGATCTTTGAGTTCCATGGTTGCCCACCTTGCTCGTATCCTCTCCATTAATGGCTCCCAAGCCGCAGTTTAATACGGTTTTTAAATATAAAACATTCATCGCAAACATTTTAGTTATGACACCCATATGCAAACCGATAGCTTCCCCAGGAAGCCTAGAGAAAATGTGCTCGAGCAGGATTTGTGTAGCTCTTGATCGCAAATGTTTTAGATAGAACACCCATATGTAAACTGATAGCTTCCCCAGTAAGCCAGTGGAAAATGTGCCAAGCAGGATTTGTGCAGCTCTTCATCACAAACATTTTAGATAGAACACCTATATGCCAAGGGAAAATTCGCCGCATAGGATTTGTCCATCTCTTCAACGCAAAGCGATACTTCGGTGCTAAGCCAAGAGAAAATCTAGCAAGCAAGATTTGTACCTCCCTTCAACGCAAACGGTTTTTTCGGATGACCCGTGTGCAACTATGTACAGACAATTTGGTAAGATTTGCATCTGTCATATTGGGTATATTGCCATTTGTCAAACTGGAAAGATTGACATTTGTTGATCTACTAAAATTGCCATTTGTCAACCTTGTAACACTGTGATTGTTGCCAACCATGTACTGAAATAGCTAGTTCAACTATATATACTAGCTAATTTTAACTACGTTGTACAGTTCCACCACATCTATAGTCAGATGAACTGAACAAAATAGCCCCTAAATATACTAATACTACAGAGGGGGTTTGTAATACTTCCGGCAGCCTCTCCTCTGCCCAGCTCACTTAGTAAGAGGAAGTGGAGGAGGATCCTACCGACAAGCTGGACAACTGCAATACGGTGCCTACCGCTGCTGCACCTTCAGCGACGCTCACCTCGAACGCCGGATGCTGCTCCAGACGACCCCTCTCGAAGCGGCAGCACTGCTCGTAGATCTCCTGATTCCTCGCCTATGTGTCAGCGTGCACTGCGGCCATGGCTGTAGTAAGGCTCTTTGCGTGCTCGACGAGGCGCTCCTCCTCCTCCCGCAGGAACTCGATGTAGCACGCAAGGTTGCTGACGCACGTGCGGGCCTCCACCTCCCACCTTCGGGCGGCGGTGGCGGAACGGCTAATGATTCCGGCGGTTGATGGTGGGCTGGCGGCCACGGAGGCCGACGATGGGGTGGCGGCCACGACCACCACCTCCCGCCTTCGGGCCGCGGTGGCGGAGCGGGTGATGGCCATGGTGGCCGGCAGTGGGGTGGCGTCCACGACGGCCACCTCCTGCCTTCGAGCCATGGCGGCGGAGTGGGCGATGGCCCTGGTTTTCGATGGTGGTGTGGCGGCAATGGCGGCCGACAACAGCTACTGACGTGTAGCGGCAGCGAAGCGTGTGGTGGGTGTTCCACGCACACCCAACAGGGACGCCATGCGCACTACACTGCACTGGGGACTACGCCGGCGCCACGGTGTAGCCTCTTAGATGGAGCTATCCTATGATGACGGTGGAGTGGTTGAGCGACGACGATGGACTGGTGCCATTGGTGATTGTGGGAGAAGCAGACAAGATAAGTTACAGGGAGGGAGCGGAAATGCAACGCAGGACTCTCCGGCCGTGAGGGTTTATATAGTAGGCTGGTAACCATTGGGATTTTGGGGGATTTCACCGAGTCGGGCGGGAAGCTGCGCGGTTGCGCGGGAACGGGCTCGCGACCGTTTGGCCAAAAGAATGCCCCCGCCCGCTCAAGCTTGTGCTCGAAGCCCTCTACGCCAGCGGGGTGACAAGATGTGTCAGAGGAGGATGAAAGGACACGTACTTGTACGGTCACTAAAAAATGTTTATGATTTAGTTACCTACTATACCCCCATGCTAGTTTATAAGTAGGATTTAACTAATAAAATACGAATGCACGCGTCTACATCTAAATGGAAAAGGCTCTGCACAAGCTGAATTTCAGTTTGTAACTTCATATGACAAATTATTCTGAAGTCACTATATCGAGCCGCTATATGACTTCTCAATGGCTGATCCTTTCGCATAAATAATGCATGAAAAATATTCTGAATATGATGAATTTTGTGTGTCTGAATTGTTTGAACCTTGTAATGTTTGAATTTGGGCCTTGTAATGCTAGAATTTGAACCTTGCAATACTTATGGTATTTGTTATAAACGTAATTGGATGTTTAATTTGGTCTTGCAATCATGTCCTATTACAAGTATATATATGTTGTTCTTTTGTACACAGAGCATAGATGTTCTGCAGATACAGGATATCACATTGCACACGTACCACACTAGGTATCCCGTTGGTGATGAATTCATCAATCGCAAACAGTAATATACTAGCAAGTGTTTCCCACATCGCACATGGCTTACTCCATCACAAACAGCTCGGATGGATCAACTATATTTCATGTATCACGCACGCAACTCTAATTTGATTCGTGCTTGATGTCTCCGCCATCGCGCTCGCAGAGTTCGTCTTTTTTGCCACGTATTACTGTGCCGGCCTCTGCTCGCGTCCCTCGATAAGCTCTGCTCACCGTTAGGCGCCGCGACGTTCTCTGCTCGTGTCCATCAGCGTGCTCTGATCGTGTCTGTCGGTGCGCTTGGCTTTTGGACATCTTTTCCTTGCGTGTTCAAGTGCTATATGCATATATATGATTGCCCGTCGTTGAGGGGACCATGGAGTGCTCTGCTCGCGTCCCTCCGTGCGTGCTCTGCTAGCGCTTGGGCCTGCGCACGATCACATCGGGGGCCCCATATGGATGCGGTTGCCCCACAACACAACAAGCAAACCCACGACGACACATAGAGAGGGGATGTCTAGCGGTGCTAAAATGCAGATCAGTGAGCATAAAGTGGAGACCCACGCGAGGGAGATGGATCTCTTGGTAGTGTACACCATCGACCCAGCCGTGGTGGACGACTACATCAACACCGTTGAGCAGTTGGTTGCTCTAGACAAGCACATGGTTGTCGGCATCGACCTCCAGTACACCGGTGGTCATCCCAACATAGATCAGAAGGTTGATGTCGCCCAGTTGTGCGTGCACCATCATGTCGTCATCTATCACTACTGCATGGCCATAGAGCCTTGCGACCGTTTCGACAGGTTTGTCAATAGCACCGACTATAAGTTCCCAATGGTGGAAACCTCCAACGATGTAAAAGCGCTCATGGTTACGGGCTTGGCCTACAAGAACCTTATCGAATCCATGACCACTATAGGGTCTGGGGCAGCATGAAGAAGGACTCCCTGGTTGAACTCCCCTCAACCATCATCGACCCCTACTACGAAAAGATGAAGTAGGATGCCAACAGAACCCGTCCCGTATCCCGGCACGAGGCCTGGATGCGGCAACTAGATGAACCTCACCTTGGGTTTGCCGCCAAGAGCATGTATGCATTCTACGAGATGCACATGCAGAGCGTTTACATGAGGAAGTGTCTCGTTACCAAGATCGACGAGGCCGGATTGAGCCACAAGCAAAGCAGTAGCTGCAAGCATCCCAAGAAGTAGATGATGATCAGATGATCGTCTATCCTAGTTAATCATGCATGTAATATATAGTTGACTTTGGTGTGTGGAAATGTCATTTGTGTAGTAGCCACCTATGTAATTATGCATGTAATAGTTTACTTTGGTGTGTGCAAATGTCATGTGTATAGTAGCCACCTATGTAACTGGATGTTTAATTTGGTTATGAAACCATGTCCTTATAAGTCTGTATATAGATAGGTTGTTGTTCTGTATGAAATCCCAATGCACAACACACACGTCTTATTAGCAGCAATCGTCTGTGTTATTACCGGTCTTCGCACACATTTCTGATGACAGACTTGTTTGCCGCGTATCACACACTTCTATTTAAATTGAACTGTTTCTGTTCACTTGGCTCAACGCAAATAGATCATCCGAGTGAACCGTATGCCGTATATCACACACACCTTGATCTGGCTGATCGTTTCTTTTGTGTTGCCTAATCACAAATAGTTCATCCAAGTGAACCATATGATGTATATGGCACACACCTTCATCTGGCAGCCCATTTTTGTTCTTCTGCCTCATCGCAAATAGTTCATTGAACTGAACCGTATGCCCCGCATCGCACACGCAACTAAACTCTGAACTGTGTTTGATGCATCCGTCATCGCAAACATTTTGCATCTTTTTTGAGGGTTTTTTACATCATCGTTTGCGATTACTGCATCGCACACGGTTTCGTTAAAGGGTCTCTGATCGTAATATCGTGTAATAGCATCCTGCAGTAGTGAAAGGATCGGCCACTGAGAAGTCATATAGCGGCTTGATATAGTGATTTTGGAATAATATATCATATGAAGTTACAAACTGAAATTCAACTTATGCAGAGCCATTTCTATTGAGCTATAGACGCCTGTGCTCTTTAGCAATCCGTTCACTTCTGCACAGTAAATATAGGGCAAACCTCATTACCTTGAGCAACCTTGCTTTCTCAACAAAGAACATGTCGAAAATAATTTCTGGTGTGGTGCCTCGGTACTCGTTAAAAGTAATTTCTGTGAGATGAAAATCAAGGCATTCAATGGGATTGTTATATTCCCCAATATTTTCTACTTTCGGGCCTACTAGTATCTGCAAACGAAGACAACATATTAGTGCCTAGTTGTAGATTTGAACACTTCGGGACTTGTTGATTTGCAGGATTTCTAAAATACACGAAAAGAGTGAAATGCCACCTTCGATCTTTCATGATAAACTTTTATCACGAAAGCATGTCGGACGAAGGAACAAAATGCGTACAACACTAGCATCTCAAAAAAATATGTATTGAAATCCTCCAAATTTCCTTTAGAAATCATTCTATATTTGTCATTGTAATCATGGGTAAAATTAACAAAAAATTGAGCTCTGTTGTGGTTAACAATTAACAGGAAAGGAGCATCATGTCGATGTATAGCTTCTCCGTGCAAGGAAAGCATCTAAGGAATCTAACAACTTCATACAGATCGGGGCCGACAGATTGTAGTGCCAGGATGTTCATTGTGCGTAGAGGCCAGGTCAAGCTTGTGGGAATCTTTTTCTGGACGATAGGCAAACATATAGATCAACAACAATTAGATAAAATGTGTTGTCCAATAATATATAAGAAGGAGAAGAATAACACTATTGTACCTAAACGGATAATGATCCAATAACAAGTTTGTTAAATTCAGCACACGAATAGCCCAACACTGACAAATTTTGGTGCGTGAGTGACCCTGATTCTTGCTGGACCTAATTTATCAAGTACATACAATCTCTCGAGGAAAGGCACATTCTCCATGACAATATCGTGAAACACCTCAAGTAGCAGCCATGGGCGGTGCCAGCAATGCACATAAATCGCATGGACATTCATCGAGGTGATGTGGAGGCTACTGAACCAATGCATCGCATGAAGAAAAAGGTACTCGAGCACCGTACAGCCGCCGAGCAGGCACTCCAAATCATCCTTCGAGATACGAATGGCAATGAGCTCCAGGTACTTAAGTTTAGGGAGATGAAGAGCGCACACGGCATCGATCTAGGGGGAAAGGCACCACTTGAATGTAGTGCGATGCAGCGTGGGCACGAGGCGGAGCTCGGACGGCGACAATGAGCAAGGATGTCTAGCATGAAGGCTGAGCTCCTTGAGCCTATCTAGGGCTCAAAATAGGAACCAGTAGTGCAGCCTAGGTTCGGTCTTGTTGTGGGGACTGAGCCTGCCGATAGCAAGGCGTCTGACCAGCCCTGGGTGTGTGGCGAGGACGTGGGACAATGCTTCCAGCCGTTCCTGCTCCCCATTGTAGAACTCCTGGTCGACGATGAGGTCTAGGGGGTGGAGTGCCAGAGGGGGCGCCACTGCCCCAAGAGGACAGCGGTCTGCATGCCATATTTGATGGGGATGTGGGATATGATGGTTACCAACATCTCATCGGGGAGGCTGCTGACGAAGTCCATGTTCGTCGGAGGCTCTTGCGGTTCAGGCTCGACCAGCCCCTGCTTGTTGGCCGACTCGTCCTCCATCTCGCAACAAGCGGTGACCCTCAGCGGCGGTGGTTGCAGATGAGAACGGAGGACAGTTCTACATACCTTCCCGAGGCGGCAAAAACAAAAGTCCAAAACCAGCAATAAATTGCAGCACTCGCAGCGTGCACGGCGGACTGCTCACAGTCATCCCGTCTAATCAAACAACTGCCCGCGGTAGTAAATGGTTAGTTGAATGCGCACAGTTGGACTAATACGATTGTTTGCAATAATAAAGTGGTGTCTATTTGTTAAAAATGCCTAGGGAAATCAGTGTATTAAAAGGCGAAACGAACCTTGAATAATTTCATATGTTTAGCATAGTTGCATGTTGCCTCTATAAAATAAATCTAGACGGGAAGATACAGCGTATGTCATTTTGCACAGAGATCATGTCACCAAGTTCCCTCTCGGAACCATGAGGCTTCTTGATAGAAGCTCTAGTTTGTATGAAAGAAAATATGGGTCAAAGCCGAGTTGAAAAGGGCAGCAATATCTAACCCCAGCTTACACAAGGTACAAAAGCATGATCATTAATTGTTCAGTAGGTTTACACAAAATCAAGATTGAATAGGACAATAACAACAAACTCAACTAAAGTTTTCGGCATCCACAATCAAATGGGTCGGTCTGATCCATAAAATCAAGATCTTGGACTAGAAAATCTACTAGTAGATGAAGACAAGTTGTTGTAAATAGAAGCCGAGCATGTTCAGAAGGCCTTTTGTCCACCTGAAACTTCTTTTTATGTTGTTCAACATGTCCATCTACGAGAATTTTTTTGTTAAAAAACTTAATCCTCATGGACAATAGTACTCTCGCATTCAACAGGAAGAATGGGACAAAGCTAGTGTTTGCATGGTTGGATGCATATCGTTCTAGTGTTATATTGTCCTCAAACGAATGTCATGAGAACTGAGAAAATCCCAGTGCTTCTTATGCCACCAATTAGTTATACCTCTTTGTCCATGTCCTTTAGACTAAATACACATGAGGACTGAAAATAGTTAATGTGTAAAAAAATATTACAGCTGAACGGTTAGTTCTAGTAAAGTATATCAATGTGTTGATATCATCACCTCTATATACAAACTCTCCAAACATGGAAAGCATCGTAGCAAGCCGATAATCATGTTCAGATCAAAACAGCAGGTACTGATATGTAAGGTCTTGACAGAATCCAGCACCATTGATAACCCATGGACAAACTATTCGTTGAGCATAGAACATAATATTAGTACCAAAAGCGCACTCCAAGATTATAAAAAACTTATGTGCACAAATGAAAAATGCAGCCTATTATTACAAAATTGTTGATGATATAAAACTTACGCACACAAATGAAAACTGCAGCTTACGATTACAAAAGTATTGATGATAATATATAGTACCTAAATAAGTGTGGAGCCAACCACCATGTTGTAACCTTCAAATGGATCAGGAATTACACCCAAGGTCTCCAGTTTAGGCGCAGAGACCACAGTTATTTGCGAAGGTGCATAACAATAATCAAGGAGCAGCCTTTGGAGTGAAGGGGCATCTTTGATGATGAGCTCATCTCCATTGCTTGCAAGGTGAGGCGACTTTATTTGGAGACAACAGATACAGATTTCTTTTCCAAAAACAAGCAGCAAGTGCTCCAGGGCAGGATAGCAGGATTGGATGATGGTGTGCAGTGATGCCTCGGACGGATCGACCACCACAAGAGCGAGTTTTTTTTAGCAGTGGGAGTCGAAGCATTTGTACCAGACTGTCTGGTAGATGACACCAGGCCAGGGTGGTGGTGTGAAGACAGGGCAAAAACCATGAGATGGACATTGGTGGTGAGGGCACAGCTACAACGCTTGGTGGACATCTATTTGTATAGTAATGGTAGAACTCAATATGCTGGAGTTTTTCGAATTGACGGGATGTCAGCCAGGCGTCTACCATGCAGGGTATGTGCAGCAGGCAGCATGCCAGGATGCATAGGCGTTGAATGGAGCGCTGGTGGGAGCTTTCGAAAGCTTGTGATGGGCTAAGTTGGGACTCCCCTGCAGGGATTTGAACTTCCGAAAGCCGTGCCCACGGTTATGGGCAGATGGGAATTTGTTAATGTTTGATTGTAGATAACTTGAACCTTAACTTAATTAAAATGAATCAACTGCGTGTGTTACCATGATGGTCTCTTCTCGGCGGAGTCCGGGAAGTGAACACGGTGTTGGAGTAATGTTTGCCGTAAGTTGTTCTATAGTTCTTTGTTCGTGCTTTGCCTTCTCTTCTCGCTCTCTTTTGCGAACAGGTTAGCCACCATATATGCTAGTCGCTTCATGCAGCTCCACATATTACCTTGCCTTACCTATAAGCTTAAATAGTCTTCATCGCGAGGGAGCAAGATTGCTGAGTCCCCGTGACTCACAGATTACTTCCAAACCAGATGCAGGGCCCGATGACTCCGTTCCAGATGATGCGCTTGAGCTCAAGTGGGAGGTCGACGAAGACTCACGCCGTTACTATGTGTATTTCCCTGATGATCAGTAGTGGTGCCCAGTTGGGGCGATCGGGACCATGTCGCTGGTTGGGGTTGATCTTTTATTTTGGTACAGTAGTCGGACCATGAGTGTATTGGATGATTGTAATGCTATTTATGTACTTTGTGTGATGTGGCGAGTGTAAGCCAACTATGTACCTTTCCCCTTATTATCTATTTACATGGTTTGTTGTGAAGATTACCTTACTTGCGACATTGCTTTCAATGCGGTTATGCCTCTAAGTCGTGTTTCGACACGTAGGAGATATAGCCGCATCGAGGGCGTTACAAGTTGGTAATCAGAGCCTTCCCCGACCTTAGGACCCCCACTGCTTGATCGAATTAGCTGCCGTTGTTGAGTCTAGAAAAATGTTCTGAGTCATTTAGGAATTATATATCGGAGAGTTTAGGAATTCTTTTTACTCCCCAGTCCCTTCATCGCTATGGTAAGGCATCCTGACGTAGAGTTTTGACTCTTCTCTTCTCAAATTTCACTAAAAAAATTTAAGATCACGCAGGTATCTTGGAATCGTTCCGATCGATTTGTGACGAGAACATTGTTCTTGGTGCCTCCAGTCATTTAGGGGTTGTGGCAGTGTCCTAGGGAGTTGAGCTCCGAGGTGTTGTTGTCACAATTTTATCATTGCAGTTCTGGAATTCCGGAGTTTAGTTCGCCGACATCGAAAATCTCTTTTATGTAGTTGTTGGTGAGATAACCTCGACGCCACCCAGTAATGGGGCGCGGGTTCGGGAGTATTGCCATAACTTGTATAATGGATGCTTTTCGAAGGTTGAGGTAGACGATTTCCGAAGTTTTTCTCGGTTATGTGTTGAAGGATGGATACAGCTGGATGTAGGAATTGCTAGATTTGGGTGAGATATTATGCTTCCCCTGTATCCCCAACACCTGATTGCATAACCGGAAAGGTTCGGGAGTTTCATAGGTGGGAATTCTTGTAGCTCTAGATCTTCTTCCACGGATATTTGGTTTGAGATTGGGTGATCCTTACCGAGTATTCGTTCTTGCTCCGTACCTTGTTGGTTTATTCTTCTACCTAAATTCTAAGTGGCTTCTCAATTTATGGATATGTGACCATTTCAATTGGAATGCATTCGTTCATTTTGTTTGGATGTGAAGACTATATGTTGCAATTTCTACCCATTTGGTTCAGCTTCAATATTTATCTGTCAATGTGCTAATGGATGTCAACATGTTCAGGATGGCTCCTCCAATGCGCACGACTCCGAATCCTGATCCGCCACCACCACCTCCTCCTCCGAAGGCATGGCAAGCTGTGATGGCCACTACCAATGCAAACACGCAGCTGATCATGCAAATTCTTCAAGAGCACAACCAAGCGAACCAAGGGAACCAAGCCAACAATCAGAATCACTTTGCTACACTCAACCAGTTCCTTGCTAACCAGCCAAAGACCTTCAGCAATTGTGTTGAGGCAACTGACGCTGATGATTGGCTCGTGGACTTGTGCAAGCATTTCGAGTGCAGTAATGTCAGGCCTGAGGACTTTGTCAAGTTCGCTTCCTTCCAACTCAAAGACCAAGCTGCAGAATGGTTTCAGCAGTACAAAGATTCCAGAGGAGGCCGTGTGATTACCTGGGATGAATTCCGTCAAGACTTCAAAGCTCATCATATTCCTCAGAGCGTGGTTGAAAGCAAGCATGAGGAATTCCGCAACCTGAAGCAAGGCTCTATGTCTGTCTATGACTACAACAAGATGTTTCAGAAGCTCGCCCGTTTTGCTAAGCAGGACGTCCCTGACGAGAAGAGCATGATATACCAGTTCAGGGGTGGTCTCAGAGAAGAAATCCAGCTAGCTCTTGTCCTCTTTGAGCCCAGGAGGTACGATGAGTTTTACAACATGGCATTGAAGCAAGAGGCTGCTCAACTTAAGTGCGATGCTTCCAAGAAGCGAGTCAGAGATGCTACTCCTTCCTCAACTCAAGTGGCTAAGCAGGAGAAGTATTGGCTTCCTCCTCCTCCATTCCGTCAGCCGTGTCAACAGAAGAGCAAAGGTGGCAGTGGATCTTCCCACCCACCCAACCCTGGCTTTTAGAATAAGACTTCGTCTCAAGCTCCAAGATCGAGTGCTCCGTATCACTGTCCGCTTTCAGAGGTCACATGCAACAAGTGCCAACAGAAGGGTCACTATGCCAACAAATACTTCAATCATAGGCGCCTCCCTCCTCCTCCTCCTGTGAGATCGGCAAGTACAGCTATGGTCAAGCATAACCCCAAGCACGCCAAGGTCAACTTGTTGAACGCAGCTCAGGCGGAGGACTCGCCAGATGTCATCATGGGTAACCTTCCTGTTAACGATGTTCCTGCAAAAGTTCTTTTTGACACTGGTGCATCGCTTTCTTTTATTTCAACACCATTTGTTGCCAAGCATGATTTTGTGACCGAAAGGATTCCTTTCCCGTTGAAGATTGTGTCTCCGGGCAAGCAAATGACTTCTAACAATTGCGTCCCGGATGTCTCTATCACGTTGGGAGACTACAAGTTTCTTTCTTCTCCGGTGGTTCTTGGTAACTCGGATATTGATCTTATTCTCGGAATGGATTGGCTTTCTAAGCACAAGGCTCAACTTGATTGTGCTGCCAGGCAGATTCAATTGACACATTCGTCTAAGGATGTAATCGTCTTTGCCGCTCGTGATGATACCATCCGACTGTTTTCTCCCAACGAGAAGGGTGAGTTGGACGCCATCGCTCCAATTCCAGTCATTTGCGAATATCAAGACGTCTTTCCAGAAGAGCTTCCAGGAATGCCTCCGCACCGGCCAGTTGAATTCGTCATCGATCTTGAGCCTGGCACGGAACCTGTTTGCAAACGTCCTTACAAGCTCGGACCTGAAGAGTTGAAGGAGCTGAAGAAGCAACTCGATATTCAAGAGCTCATGGGTCTCATCCGACCTAGTTCTTCTCCATGGGATTGTGGAGTTCTTTTTGTGAAGAAGAAGGATGGAACGGACCGACTTTGTGTTGACTATCGTCCATTGAACAAGAAGACTATCAAGAACAAGTACCCACTTCCCAACATCAATGAGCTGTTCGAACAACTCAAAGGTTCCCAAGTATTCTCCAAGCTTGATCTCCGTATGGGTTATCACCAGATTCGAATCCGTGAGCAAGATATTCCCAAGACGGCTTTCAGAACAAGCTATGGTTCATATGAATACACTGTCATGTCTTTTGGCCTCGTCAACGCTCCTCCGACTTTCTCTCACATGATGAACTTCATCTTCAATGCCTACACAAATGACTTTGTTTTGGTCTATCTCAACGACATTCTGGTCTTTTCGAAGAACAAGGAAGATCATGCCAAGCACTTGCGTTTGGTGCTCGATAAGCTCAGGGAACATCAGTTCTACGCAAGTTCTCAAAGTGCGAGTTTTGGCTCGATGAGGTTCTCTATCTTGGGCATATCATCTCTGCCAAGGACATAGCGGTGAATCCTGAGAAGGTGTCTGCAATTGTGAATTGGGAACCACCTCAGAACGTGAAGCAACTCCGCAGCTTCCTTGGTCTCGCAAGCTACTGTCGAAGGTTCGTGGAGAACTTTTCAAAGACCGCGAAGCCTCTTTCAAACCTTCTCCAGAAGCACGTCAACTACGTTTGGTCTCTGGAATGTGACATCGCTTTCAACACTTTGAAAGAGAAATTGGTCACTGCTCCAGTTCTGACTCCTCCTGATGAATCCAAACCGTTCGAGGTCTTCTAAGATGCCTATCTTCAAGGTCTTGGTGCAGTGTTGATGCAAGAGAAGAAAGTTGTGGCTTATACCTCTCGCCAGTTGAAGCCCAACGAGAAGAACTACCCCACTCATGACCTTGAGTTGGCGGCAGTTGTGCATGCTCTTTTGACTTGGAGACATCTCTTACTGGGAAGAAAAGTGGACATTTTCACTGACCACAAGAGTCTCAAGTACATCTTCACTCAGCCTAATCTCAACCTTAGGCAGACTCGTTGGGTCGAAATGATTCAAGAGTATAATCCGAGTATCGAGTATACTCCAGGCAAGGCCAATGTGATTGCTGATGCTTTGAGCAGGAAGGCTTACTGCAACAGTCTGATTCTCAAGCCTTACCAACCCGAGCTTTGTGAAGATTTCCGCAAACTCAATCTGCAAGTTGTTACTCAAGGTTTCCTCGCCAACCTTCAAGTCTCTCCTACTTTGGAAGATCAGATTCGCGAGGCTCAACTTCTTGATGCTATGGTGAAGAAGGTGAAGATTGGGATTGCCAAGAGTCAACCCAAGTACAAGTGCTATCGCCTTGATGACAAGAACACTCTCTTCTTCGAGGATCGTATTGTTGTGCCCAAAGGTGACCTTCGTAAAGTTATCATGAATGAGGCTCACAATTCACTCCTCTTCATCCACCCTGAGAGTAAGGAGATGTATCAGGACCTCAAGCAGGCTTATTGGTGGACTCGAATGAAGCGCGAGATTGCTCAGTTCGTGAATGAGTGTGATGTCTGCAGAAGAGTGAAGGCAGAACACCAAAGGCCAGCTGGTCTCCTCCAACCTCTTGCCATTCCAGAATGGAAGTTTGACCACATTGAGATGGACTTCATGACTGGGTTTCCAAAGTCCAAGTGTGGCAATGATGCTATATTCGTTGTCATCGACAAACTCATTAAAGTGGCTCACTTTCTGCCTATCAAAGAGTCTATCACTGCAGCTCAATTGGCGGAGCTTTATACCTCTCGGATTGTCTCTCTACACGGCATTCCGCAGGTGATCTCTTCAGACCATGGCAGCATCTTTACCTCCAAGTTTTGGGATTCTTTTTAGAAGGCCATGGGCACCAACATCCTCTTCAGCATAGCTTTCCATCCTCAAACTAGCGGTCAAGTCGAGCGTGTCAATCATATTCTTGAAGATATGCTCAGGGCTTGTGTGATCTCCTTCGGTATGAAGTGGGAGGATTGTCTTCCATACGCTGAATTCTCCTACAACAACGGTTTTCAAGCAAGTTCGAGTAAGGCTCCATTCGAAATTCTGTATGGCAGGAAGTGTCGTACTCCTCTTAACTGGTCAGAAACCGGTGAACGTCAACTTCTGGGAAATGACTTGATCATAGAGGCAAAGTAAATGTGCAAGGTCATTCGTGATAACCTCAAAGCAGCACAATCGCGCCATAAGAGCTACTGTGATAGTAAGCACCGTGATTTGGCCTTCGAGATCGGAGATCATGTTTACCTCCGCGTCTCTCCAATGAAAGGTACTCGTCGCTTCGGTATCAAAGGGAAGCTTGCCCCTAGATACGTGGGTCCTTTCAAAATCGTCAGCAAGAGAGGCGATCTCGCCTATCAACTCGAGCTTCCTTCAAACTTTGCAAATGTGCATGACGTGTTCCATGTCTCTCAGCTCCGCAAGTGCTTCAACACTCCTGATCGCACCGTCAACTTCGAAGAAATTGATCTCCAAGAAGATCTCTCTTATCGTGAGCACCCCATTGCTATTCTTGAAGAGACTAAATGCAAGACTCGCAATAAGTCAATCAAATTCCTCAAAGTCAAGTGGTCACACCATTCCGACCGAGAAGCCACCTGGGAACGCGAGGATCACCTCTGTTCTGTGTACCCGGTGTTCTTCCAGTCCTAGATCTCGGGACGAGATCCTTTCGTAGTGGTGGAGTGTTGTAACACCCCGGATGTAATTTACCTAATATGTACTCCAACTCTTGTCGTTTCCGGCGCTAAATTATTTTATTTCCTCGGGTTAGGAGTTTTGTCTCCGTGTGTTGTTCTCGTTGTCATGTATCTCATATCATGTCATCATGTGCATTGCATTTGCATACGTGTTTGTCTCATGCATCCGAGCATTTTCCCCGTTGTCTGTTTTGCATTCCGGCGCTCCTATCTCCTCCGGTGGCCCTTTCTACCTTCTTTTCGTGTGTGGGGGTTAAACATTTCCGGATTGGACCGAGACTTGCCAAGCGGCCTTGGTTTACTACCGGTAGACCGCCTGTCAAGCTTCGTGCCATTTGGACTTTGTTTGATACTCCAATGGATAACCGAGTGACCCAGAAGGCCTCGTGTGTGTTGCAGCCCAACACCCTTCCATTTTGTCCCAAAACCCTCTCCATCATCTAGAGCGTTCGATCACGATCGCGTGGCCAAAAACCGCACCTCATTTGGACTCTCCTAGCTCCCTCTATGCCTATATATAGATCCTCTCCCGAAATTTTCGGGTCTTCTTCCCCAAACCCTAGATCCCCTTCCTCTCCGTGCGCCGGGCAGCGTCCGGACGCGCCGGACACGTCCGCCGCTCCGCCCGGACCAATCGCCGTCCGCCACGTGTCCCAGCCGGCGCCCCACATCACTGCGAATCCTGCCGGCCCGCGGAGCCCATCCCGGGCCCCCGAGGCCCGTCTCCCAAGCGCCGCTCGTCCCCGCCGCCAGGGCACCCGCGCCGCCCTTCTTCCCCGATGCCGTCGCCAGCTCCGCCGTGGGCCACCGCGCTGGCCGCCGCGTCCCTCGCCGGTGGCGACGCCCGACCTCGCCGCGCTGCCCGGCCACCGCCATCGCCGCTCCGGCGAGCTCCGCCGACCTCCTCCACCGCCTCGGCTTCCTCCCCTTCCTCCGGCGACTTCCAGCAAGTCCGGCGACCTAGAAACTCCGGCCGGCGAACCTCGGTTTGCGCGCAGCTACAGTAACCCGATCGGGATCCAGATCTGATTCGGTTGACTTTTTCCCTCCTAACCCTAATTTTTCTTGCAACTTGATCATGTCGTAACTCCGCATCCGTAGCTCCGTTTTGTGTGTGTAGCATATCAAAATGTTCGCCTCAGAGAGTACATCATTTCATCTCATTGCATCATTTTCATTTTAGTTCATCTTGATGCCCGAAATGCTGTTGGAAGAGAGCTATTGAGTTAATTGTCAGATCTGCTGCACCAAATAGCTTTTTGTCATTTTTGACATGTTTAATGTGTGCATGATATGCTCCTGAGCTCGACATGAGTTTTGTTATATGCCATGCCATCTTTACAGAGGTGCTATCCATGTATTTTTGTGATATGTGTGGTGACTAGCACAAGCTTGCAAAGTAGTGCATTCGTTAATGCTGATTTCAGGGACTTAGAATTTCTCTAAGTCCTTGATCTGTTTTTATCAATATGCCATATGTTCATGTTGTTTCCTAGTGATCCGTGCCTCTTTTGAGTATGATCAGTAAGGATGATTTGTTAATATTGTGGTTCTATATCCATACATGTCTTTGTGTGCAATTATGGAGCACCCTAGCTTGAGTCAATCGAGCTCTACTTTTGCTATTTTGTGAATCCTGTCAGATTGTTTACTTATTAGCGATTTTGCCGAGGATGTTGTTGTTGATCCGTGCATGCTATGTTGTTGTTCTTGCCATTTCTAGCTTATATAATATGTATTATTGATGGGTGTATGCTTAGTTTGTCATGCCATGCTCTGTAGTGAGTGCATCGAGCTCGTAAACATGCCTACTCATTAACAGATTTCCATGCTCCAGTTTTTCTCTAAGTCTGTAACCTGATTATGTTTTTGCCATGTTCACATGCTTGTAATTGTATTTTTCTGATCCCTTTTGGCTCAACGTCACTAAGGGACTTTTGTTAACCTCTTTGAGTAGCTCCATGCCATGCTTTGCTTTGCCATGTTAAGTTCCTGTAGCATATAGTTTTCATGCTCCAAAGTGTGCTACCTGATCTGAAATTCCAGACTTGTGTTAATTTCACTAAGTCTGAAACCTGTTTACCATTTGCACTTTGCCATGCTTGTTTGAACCTGTTAATGGATGAATTGGCTGTAGCTCAGTGTTCATCTTTTGTCAAGCATCATGAGTGGATCCCTTCCATGTATTTTGTTGTCTTGTTTGAGTGCTGTAGCATAATTATCTAGATGCATTTAGATGGCTACTTGTTGTTTATCGCAGACCGGTGCCATATTTGTTTTGCTTGCCATTTCCAAACCGTGCATCCGATTCCGGTGATCTTTATATCGATTTCAACCAAAATCACCTCACCTTTCCAGTGGCACTCTTGGATTTCCAATTTGAGGCTAGGTTCAATCATCATTTGTCAAATCTTGCATATGCATCACATACCGCATCCCGCATAGCATACCATGTTTGCATCATGTTGTTTGAGCTTTGCACGTGGTTGATTGTGTTCCTTTTGCTTGTTTGTCTTGTTTGGGTAGAGCCAGGAGACAAGTTCGCTAACGAGGAGCCCGTTGAGTTTGCTTACGAGGATCAAGTCAACTCTGACAACTTTGCAAGCAAGATGATCATACTCTTGAAATCACTTCTATCTTTGCTTGCTAGATGCTCGATCTTTTGCTAGGCCTATGCTACGATGCCTACCACTTGCTTATCATGCCTCCCAAGTTGCCATGTCAAACCTCTAACCCACCATGTCCTAGCAAACCGTTGTTTGGCTATGTTACCGCTTTGCTTAGCCCCCTCTTATAGCGTTGCTAGTTGCAGGTGAAGATTGGAGATCGTTCCTTGTTGGAACATTGTTTATTGTTGGGATATCACTATATTATCTTGTTATCTTAATGCATCTATATACTTGGTAAAGGGTGGAAGGCTCGGCCTTTTGTCTAGTGTTTTGTTCCACTCTTGCCGCCCTAGTTTCCGTCATATCGGTGTTATGTTCCCGGATTTTGCGTTCCTTACGCGGTTGGGTGATAATGGGAACCCCTTGACAGTTCGCCTTGAATAAAACTCCTCCAGCAATGCCCAACCTTTGTTTTACCATTTGCCACCTAGCCTCTTTTTCCCCTGGGTTTCCAGAGCCTGAGGGTCATCTTATTTAAACCCCCCCGGGCCAGTGCTCCTCTGAGTGTTGGTCCAAACAGAGCCACTTGCAGCGCCACCTCGGGGAAACTTGACGTTGGTTTTAGTTGTATGTAGTGTTCATTTGAGTGTGCCCTGAGAACGAGATATGTGCAGCTCTTATCGGGATTTGTCGGCACATTCGGGCGGTGTTGCTGGATTTGTTTTACCTTGTCGAAGTGTCTTGTAGAACCGGGATACCGAGTTTGATCGGAATGTCTCGGGAGAAGGTTTATCCTTCGTTGACCGTGAGAGCTTGTGATGGGCTAAGTTGGGACTCCTTGCAGGGATTTGAACTTTCAAAAGTCGTGCCCGCGGTTATGGGCAGATGGGAATTTGTTAATGTCCGATTGTTGATAACATGAACCTTAACTTAATTAAAATGAATCAACTGCGTGTGTTACCGTGATGGTCTCTTCTCGGCGGAGTCCGGGAAGTGAACACGGTGTTGGAGTAATGTTTGCCGTATGTTGTTCTATAGTTCTTCGTTCGTGCTTTGACTTCTCTTCTCGCTCTCTTTTGTGAACAGGTTAGCCACCATATATGCTAGTCGCTTGCTGCAGCTCCACATATTACCTTGCCTTACCTATAAGCTTAAATAGTCTTGATCGCGAGGGTGCGAGATTGCTGAGTCCCCGTGACTCAAAGATTACTTCCAAACCAGATGCAGGGCCCGATGACTCCATTCCAGATGATGCGCTTGAGCTCAAGTGGGAGTTCGACGAAGACTCACGCTGTTACTATGTGTCTTTCCCTGATGATAAGTAGTGGTGCCCAGTTGGTGCGATCGGGACCATGTCGCTGGTTGGGGTTGATCTTTTATTTTGGTACCGTAGTCGGACCATGAGTGTATTGGATGATTGTAATGCTATTTATGTACTTTGTGTGACGTGGCGAGTGTAAGCCAACTATGTACCTTTCCCCTTATTATCTATTTACATGGGTTGTTGTGAATATTACCTTACTTGCGACATTGCTTTCAATGCGGTTATGCCTCTAAGTCGTGCTTCGACACGTAGGAGATATAGCCGCATCGAGGGCGTTACATTTCATGAGTTTCAACTTAGTTTTGCATTTACTGGATTTTAAAAGCAAGATTATCTATGTTAGAAATTTCTGCATGGGGACTCAAATGCACCCAGGGACACGTACACATATGATTTTGCAATCCATTTTCGTGCACTATCACGGGTCTCATGTAGATCAAATTTGATTTTTGCCCATTAAATCCCTGGGAAATCAATCAATGTATAAAAACGAACAAATGTAATCTATTTTTTTCAATTTTTAACACTAAACTCCTTTGGTCCCATGTTCGCTGTAGAAAAAGTTTGACATGCATCTTTGGGCCACATGCACGCGGTGGTGCTACGACACTCACTCACATGGGCCCGTGAGGTTGCCGTCAAGCACTATGACATGCGATGAGAGAGGTTAATTTGACCAACAAGGATGGTCAATTTTTTGGTTTTTGTTACGTACGGTATGAGTACATATATATAGTACGCGTTGAAGATGGTGGCTGGGGGCAATACTATACGTCATATAGGATAGTCACTCGAGTGCGATGCTTAAATCTGTTGGCCCATGAGGTTATCCTCCATCACTTTGACCCAACAAGGAGGTTTCTTTTTGGGTTGTGTTGTGGTAGGAGTATATAGTACGCGTCGAAGAGGGGACGAGGAGGCCGAAGTAGCACATACTACACACACGTCATGAACGATCTTTCTCCGTGTGGGGACTTTTCGGTTTCTGAGGCAGGTGCCACAAAGAAGTTGTACATATTGGGTATTAAAAACATAACCAACATATTGGGCCGCTTGCAGACAATGGTTGTCACTCATTTTCCTGCGACTCTTCCCACCATGGGCCCGTGAGGTCGCCGTCCATCTAATATATGACACAACGAGAAAGATAATTTGAAGAACAAGTAGGATTATTTTTGGGTTGTGTTACGGTACATAGGAGTATATATTATGGATCGAAGAGGAGAGGGGGACAACATATATATACTATGTGTCATGAACCTTGGTTAATGTGGGGGACTTAAAGGTTTCCGAGGCAGGTGCCACATCAAAGTTCTGCAGATATATTAGGTACTCAAACATCACAACCACACATCTCCATACATGTGTTTGGCCCAGAAGCAAGCGATGGCGGTTGTCCTCTAGCACTCACTCACGAGGTTATCAGTGAGATGCTTCGTCCATCTCTGTGTGCCCGCTTGGTCAATCACTTCGACCGACAGTGATAGAGGTTAATTTGACTTATTATTAGGAGGGGATTAAATTTTGATTTGTGTTATATGGTACGGTACATGCAACTATACTTTGAGCGCATGTGTACGCACGAATCCCACCCATCGGGTTGAAGTGGGGGGGGGGGGCACGCAACACATCATGAACGAGATCTGTCTGGGGATTGTGTGATTTTCGACGCATGCATGCGCCACATCAAAATATTGTGCTTTTGGTATTCAGACATATATGCATGCATCACGCATGTCCATACATATGTTTGGGGAACATACATGAAGTGGTTGTCTTTGGACACTCTCCCTCGCTTGGTTATCATCGACAGCCTATATATTCATGGGCCCTCGTGGACATCCATCACTTCGACAAACAGCGCGAGGGAGGTTACCAGGGTGGATTCTTCTTCTCTTGGTTCGCGTTACCGTATAGTCGTACGTCGATCATGGTGAGATTCGAGACCTAAGTTCAAGGGCTCACATACACATCAATCCCTATATATATAGTATACACGTCGTGAACCCTCACTTCGTGTGGGAACTTTCCGGTTCCAAAAGCACGCTGCCACATCAAAGTTGTTCATTGGGTATATTCAAGCACCACATGACACTGCATACCTATGTTTGGGCCACATGCACATAGTGGTTGTCTTCAGGCACTCCCTTGCGTAGTTATCGGCGACAAGCTACACTACTGCAGGATGCTGCTAACGCGACACTACGATCAGAGACCCTTCGACGAAACTGTGTGCGATGTAATAAACGCAAATGATGGTGTAAAAAACGTCCAAAAGGTGAAAATGTTTGCAATGATGGATGCATCAAACACGGTTCAGATTTTAGTTGCGTGTGCGATGCAGGGCATACGATTTAGTTCAATTAACTGTTTGCGATGAGGAGGAACAAAAGAAACGGGCAGCCAGATGAAGGTGTGTGCGATATTGTAGGATCTAAATTAGTTCTAGAGGGGGGTGATTAGACTATTGACCAAATAACGGCCTTTTCCCAATTTTAATTCTTGGCAAATTTTAACAACTTAGCACAAGTCAAGAAATCAACCTACACATGCAATTCTAAGAGTATAGTAGCGGAATGTAAATCATTGCATATGAAAGTAAAGGGAGGGGTTTCAAGTGGCAAACGCAATGTAGACATGGAGATTTTTGGCGTGGTTCCGATAGGTGGTGCTATCGTACATCCACGTTGATGGAGACTTCAACCCACGACGGGTAACGGTTGCGCGACTCCACGGAGGGCTCCACCCACGAAGGGTCCATGAACAAGCAATCTTGTCTATCCCACCATGGCCATCGCCCACGAGGGACTTGCCTCACTTGGGTAGATCTTCACGAAGTAGGCGATCTCCTTACCCTTACAAACTCCTTGGTTCAACTCCACAATCTTGACGGAGGCTCCCAAGTGACACCTAACCAATCTAGGAGACACCATTCTCCAAAAGGTAATAGATGGTGTGTTGAAGATGAACTCCTTGCTCTTGTGCTTCAAATGATAGTCTCCCCAACACTCAACACTCTCTCACAGATTTGGCTATGATGGAAAGATGGTTTGAGTGGAAAGCAACTTGGGGAAGGCTAGAGATCAAGATTCTTGTGCTTGGATTGGAATGTCTTGGTCTCAACACATGATGTAACGCCACGATGCGGCTATATCTCCCACGTGTCGAAGCACGACTTAGAGGCATAACCGCATTGTAAGCAATGTCGTATGTGGGGTTGTCACACCCTAATTTTCATGCCACAACACTTAAGCTAATAAATCATGATAAAATGTGGTTTGACAAAAACTTTTGAGTGTTTTGGACCTTGCCTTGATTGGATTTTGTGTGTTGTTTGCAAGTGCTCTAAAAATCAAATAAATCCTCCAACTCCTATACTTCATCTCCTTGCTCCAAACTCTTGAACCAATGATCATGCCATGTGTATAGGACATAAAAATAATTTCTTACAAAAATAATTTGGCCAAATAGTATTTTCAAAAATTAGTTTTCCAAAACCCCCTGAATTAAGGTTTGCACTGCAAGTACTTAATTAAGGGCACTAAAAACCTTTCCAAAAATATATTTGACTCCTATCAGATATAGGATACCCAGAATCCACAAAAATATAATTTTAAAAGTTATTTACCTATTTTATTTAAAGGCTTTTTCTTTAGTCCAGAAATGGTCTTTAATAGGTTAAAATTATTTTTATGCTTTAAAAATATTTGGTAAAACCTAGGGAAACTCAATGGACATATATTGTCCATATATGAGAGTTTCAACACATGGTCATGGTCAAAATATTGGTTAAATCCCTCAAAAAACCCTTTCTAGATATTTCAAGCTTTTGAAATATTTACAAAGGAAATATTCTCCAACAATTCCAGGAAAATTCTAGAATGTCACATATGACATTTTTAATGATCTTCCAAGTCTCATGTCATGGAGAACAATATAACCCCATGAAACCCTCTCAAAACCACTTCTGTCCTTTTTCAAGTTTGAACAAGTTTGCACTGTCAAACATGTCGAAATGCTGTCAAACTTGGTTCACATGCTCAAATGGTGTAATAATGCATCTAGACCAAATGGAACAAGTTGGAGAGAATGTTATCTTGATCAAAGTGCCCCAAAACCCTCTCTGTCCAGAACCAAATTTGAACAAGTTTACATTGGCAACTTTCTCCTTTTGATCTCAACTTTTGTGTACATGTTCAGAATCTGAAATGATGACACTACACTAAGTGGTGCATCAAGGAGAATAGATTTGCATGACTAAATCTTGAAAAGTCCATTTCTACTAATTTCTAGGGTTTACAGAAGTTGCATTGGCAACTTTGCCCAAATGAGCTCAAAATTGGTGGAAGGCCCTAATTATATGTGACATTTCACCCTGTGGAGTTGCATGGCAAATGGAAATCATTTGCTTTCCCAAAATACCATCAAACACCTTCTGGCAGAAATTTAAAATGCATGTTTTGGCCATTTCCACGAATCTCCATGAGCTAAGCTTTCTCCCACAACATCATCTGATCCTCCTGTAACCCCTGCATCTTTCCATGCCCGAGGAGCCATGATGATGGGGGTGAAAAGCTCTTTTTCCCTCTCTGGACAGCTGCATTTCTCCCATTTTCTCACCTCTCTCTCACTCCTGCCAGGTCCTAGAGCATCCAAGGCCTCCTCCCCCCTAGTTTATTCTTCCTGTAGCCACTAGACACAAGTGGACGCGGGAGTGCGCGCGGAAAAGCCGTGGATGCCGGCCAAAGACGTGCTCTAGAGCGCGAGGCAGAGCAGGTGACTGTTGACGCCACGTCCCCCGACCACCTCGAGCGTCCCCCTTGCGCCAGTCGAGGTGCCTCGACGTCCGCTACACGCCATCGCGCTGGCCCCCTCCTTTCCCCCTCTGTCTTGCCCACAACGCGCGTGCCCAGAGCCGCCCGAGCCCGCCAATGTTGTGCGAGCTCGTGGCTCCACCCGGAGCTTGCCCCGCTCCTGCTCTCTCTTCCTGGCGCCCTACTCCACCCCCACTAACGCCGCAGACAAGTCCTCGCCCTCTTTCCTGGCCTCTCGAGCCGTTGTCGCGGCCACCTGTGCACCGCGTCCACGGTGAGCCACGGGGCGGCTACTTAAGGCCGCCCCCGAGCCCCCTCTCTACTCCTTTGGCCCTCTCTCCCTCCCATGCATCCCCTGGACCAATCCGCACCTCCTCCCGTGCCCTCCAACCTCGTCCATGGCCGGAGCCGAGCCGCCGGCCGCCGCTTAAATTCATGGGCCTCGACCCCTCTCTCGTCCCCATGAACACACCCGCACCCTCTCATCACCACCGCCAACTCCCCCCATGCTCCATCCCCTCCTCCTCATGCCTTCCTCGCCTTGCCGAGCCCGCCGTCAGCCCCGGTCCACCGCACCCGAAGCCCTCCTCTTCCCGGGCTCCCCCATGGGCTTACAGCACATGGACGGGTGCGCCACGGCGCACTGAGTCCTCCGGTCTGTTGGGCGCCGCCTGAGGTGGCCTGTGCCGCCCGGGAGAGCGCCGGCGCCGCTCGGCCTCGCCTCCCCTGCCTCTGCTCTGTTCGAGCGGGAGGTAGGAGACGGCCTGAGCCCCGGGCCTCGCTCGTCAGCGACCCGGTGGGCGGGCCCCGCCCGTTTAAGTGGAGACGGACAGCAGAAATTCTGCATCTCCCACGCGAAGGCGTATTCCACGGAGCCGCCTCCGACGTCACCCCCCAGCGCGCGCGGCTGAGCTGCTGGGCCGGCCCAGTGGCGCCCTGCCATTAAGCCTTGCCCAATGCACGCTGTTGCCGCCAAGGTCCAGCCCGTTTGGGTAAAAACCTTTTTCTTTTTCTTTTTTTGTAAACTTGTAAAATCCACAAATAATTCAAATGATATCCAAATTTGATGATTCAAATTTCTAGGAGATCCACAAATCATGATCTATCACCTGGTGCTATTTGCACATTTTTCCAGAAACTTTCTCCTCAGAAATATTTATCAAAATCCCATTTTCCATTTCTGTGATGAACTTTAGAAAATCACAAAGAGCTCAAATTTGATCCAAATGCCATGATTCAAATTCCTAGATGTTTCTAAGTTCATAACTTAGTTTATGAACATTTTTCTTAATACTTTCTGTACCCCACAAAATAATGAGCCATTTCTTCATGTTTGTCAACTTTGCAAATCCATAGAATATTCATTTGAACTCCAAATCCAGTGAAACCAACTCCTAGATGCTTCTAAAATCATGGTTTGTTAAATGGGTGCCTTTGCTAATTTTTCAAAAATATATTTCTATACACTTCTTGCAAACCCATAAACCCCTTGATTCCATCATATCAAAATGTTTAGAAATATCCACTGACCCAATTCCAATGAAACCACTCTGGTTATTTTTCATATAACTAGAGATGTCCTAGAAAAGTCAAATTAATATTTTAGAGCACTTTTATTTCCTGCCTTGTTATGTTGCTTATTATGGTTGCTTTCGACGATAGTTGACGAAGTAGACGAAATGCTCGGAGTTGGACCAGGGATATTTGAAGACCTCAAAGACTTTGTTAAAACAGGCAAGCAGCCCTTTGACCATGTCTATGAAACCCTTTTTATGCATGTCATATAGCACTTTATTATTGTTGCGTCGGGATGATAATGAGATGGTAACCACTTTGGTGGGTTGCCTTCGTTACTTCCTTGTTGATACTTGCATTGTGCATGACCCTACGTTCCTATGAGGGTTATGCCGGTGGGAGTAGATAGGATGCTAAAGTAGTTGCTACGCAAAAAGGGGACGGGTATATGCATGGTGATGGAGACAAAGTATTTTCAAAAGACTTTTCGAAAACCCCATCGGGTGCCACTTATGCCCGGGGGAGATGATGAGTTGGGTAGCCACTTGATGACGAAGTGGTGTATCGAGGCAAGTGTTTGTGTTGTTTTCAAAACGGATTGGTTTAAGTTGCGACCGTTATTCCAACCTTACATGCGCAACCACTCTACCCTTGTATGGGAAAGGGCATTATTAATTACCTAGGCCGATACTAGCTTGGAGCCCGCATTACTAGTGACGGGGGAGAGTTGGTGCTCTCTCTCGGGACGGGGTCGTGCCAGGTAGGGCGGCCATGACTCTCTTCATAGGGCACCGGACACACCGTTGGTACCCCGTGCTTGTGGTAAGTGATGAAAATGGGAGCGAGGCTCCACAATTTTAAGATTTGAAATGTTGGGCACGGGGGTTACTGCCAATCGAGTGGACTCTATGTTAGTGTTGTCTAGGGAAATATAGTGATCGGGTGCTTACGCCGGGTACTTGAGGTACCGCGGGTCGTGGATGACACGGAAGTTCCCCGGATCTTGTGGGTAAAGTGTGCAACCTTTGCAGAGTGTAAAACTATTCGAATAGCCGTGTTCACGGTCAAGGAAAGTTGGGTAACCGCTCTTGGGCTACGTCCACATGTTACAAACCAGTGTGTGTTTGGATAAGTGGGAAGATCTACTTGGGTCAAGTCAAAGGACTTGACATGATTGAGTTGGGTTGATGCCCACGCTATTTATGTTGATATCTGTAACCTGTCCTCATGGTTAATTGAATTCTCCTTATGCATGTCTTACAAGTTGTTGAACATGTCATTGCACTCAAAACTAGCTTTCTGCAAAAATTTACCTATATCATGCATTGATGTATCTTTAGCCAAAACATGGGTTGCTTGCGAGTACATTCAAAGTACTCATTGGCTTGCCACTGGTTATTTTATTGGCCAGGCATGAAAGAACAAGATATAATGAAGAATACTTTGGCGATGAACATGCGAGCTAGGATGCTTCCCAGTCAGAATGCCTGTAGGGTTAAGGCAGATGGCATGGGTCCAAGTTGTTATTGAAGATTTCCGCTGCGATGATACACTCAAGACTTGACCATAATGGTCCTACTTGTGTAGAACGTATGTATGTATGTAAGACTCTTGTTATTCAGCTTCTGTGTGTTCAGTGAGCATTGATCTCTGGGATGACTGTACACGTGCATTCGGTGATCTCGACTTATGGGTTGAGGTCCCAATAGGGGTAATCTTCACACAACCCATGTACTGAATAAAGGAAAGAGATACATAGTTGGCTTACACTCGCCACGTCACACAATAGCATAAATATCATTACATTCATCCAGATACAATCAAGGTCCGACTACGGAACCAAAATAAAGATAACCCCAAATGCAACAAAGTCCCTGATCGCCCCAACTGGGCACCACTACTGATCGTCAGGAAAAGAAACGTAGTATCGTCCTGAGTCCTCATCGAACTCCCACTTGAGCTCAGTCGAATCTCCTGGAGCGGTATCATCGGTCCCTGTATCTGGTTTTGGAAGTAATCTGTGAGTCACAGGGACTCAACAATCTCACACCCTCACGATCAAGACTATTTAAGCTTATAGGTAGGGTAAAAGTAGGAGGTGGAGCTGCATAAAGCACTAGCATATATGGTGGCTAACATACGCAAAAGAGAGCGAGAAGAGAAGGCAAAGGCACGATCGATAAACTATGATCAAGAAGTGATCCTAGAACAACCTACGTTCAAGCATAACGTGAGACCGTGTTCTCTTCCCGGACTCCGCCGAAAAGAGACCATCACGGCCACACACTCTGTTGATTCATTTTAATTAAGTTAAGATTAAGGTTTTCTACAACCGGACATTAACAAATTCCCATCTGACCATAACCGCAGGCACGGCTTTCGGAAGTTTAAATCCCTGCAGGGGTGTCCCAACTTAGCCCATCACAAGCTCTCACGGTCAACGAAGGATATTCCTTCTCCCAGGAAAATCCGGTCAGACTCGGAATCCCGGTTACAAGACATCTCAACACTGGTAAAACTAAACCAGCAAAGCCACCCGAATGTGCCGACAAATCCCGATAGGAGCTGCACATATCTCATTCTCAGGGCACACCAGATTGTCCAATCTTCTGGTAGGCCAGCCCAGAGTTGCCCCTGGTGGCCACCGGCGGCTGACAAGTTGGACCAACACTGAGAGGAGCACTGGCCCAGGGGTTTAAAATAAGGGACATTTTCATCTATGCCCCTAATTTGTGCCAACTCTCAGATTTACCCCTAATTTCAAAGCATGCTCAAATTTTCCCCTCCGCCGTTAGGTGCACTTACAGAAATACCCTTCTGTGCCGTTACCGTCCGGTCAAAGCAGGTCAAAGCCGGTCAAAGGGCTTTGACCATCCTGAAAAAAATAGCAAAAAAATTCTAAAAAATCTGAAAATTTGCGGGATCAAAGATACTTAGGTTTGCAAGGTGCATGCAAAGTTTCGTGTTGTTCGTACATTCCAAGAGCTCGTGTCAGAGGAAAACCAATAAATATGTAAGCCTGTGAACAGTAAATTCAAAAAAATAGTAAGAAAATTCAAAAAAATATGAAATTTTTTGGCATCAAGAGGCTCGGGTCTGCAAGCTGCGTGCAAATTTTTGTTGTGTTTGGACATTGGAGGGGCTTGTGGAAAAAACAAAATTTGGCTTGGGAAAAAATGACTATTTTGTTTTTTCTTGCTATAGCTCCCCGCATGTCATTTGATCACAAAAACTTGCAAGCACCTTGTGCACCCAAGCCACTTTGATGCTAAATTTCATATTTTTTTAAAAAAAATTCCTATTTTATTTTAAATTTATTGTTCACAAGCCTGAAGATTAATTGTTTTTCCTCTCCACGAGGTCCTCGAATGTCCAAATAGCATGAAAATTTGCACACACCTTGGGCACATGAGTATCTTCGATCTCACAAAATTTTAGATTTTTTTGCTATTTTTTTCAGGACGGTCAAAGCTGTTTGACTGGACGGTAACGGCGCAAAAGGGCATTTCTATAAGGGCACCTAACGGTGGAGGGGCAAATTTGAGCAGGCTTTCAAATTAGGGGTATATCTAATTAGGTGGTTCGAGTTAGGGACACAAATGAAAATGGCCCTTAAAATAAAGATGACGCTTGAGTCCGCTGAACCCAAGGGAAAAAGAGGCTAGGTGGCAAATGGTAAAACCAAGGTCGGGCACTGCTGGAGGAGTTTTATTCAAGGCAAACTGTCAAGGGGTTCCCATTATAACCCAACCGTGTAAGGAACGCAAAAATCAAGGAACATAACACCGGTATGACAGAAACTAGGGCGGCAAGAGTGGAACAAAACACCAGGCATAAGGCCGAGCCTTCCACCCTTTACCATGTATATAGATGCATTAAAATAGACAAGATATAATAATGATATCCCAACGACAAACATGTTCCAACAAGAAAAATTCCAATCTTCACCTGCAACTAGCAATGCTATAAGAGGGGTTGAGCAAAGCGGTAACATAGCCAAACAACGGTTTGCTAAGACAAGGTGGGTTAGAGGTTTGACATGGCAATATGGGAGGCATGATAAGCAAGTGGTAGGTATCGTAGCATAGGCATAGCAAAAGAGTGGGCATCTAGCAAGCAAAGATAGAAGTGATTTCGAGGGTATGGTCATCTTGCCTGCAAAGTTCTCCGAGTTGACGTTAGCTTGATCCTCGTTGTCACATCCCTAGCTTCTGGTAATGCTCTGAGCTAGCTAGTCATGTGTTGCATCATGTTTAAATTTTGCCTAAAATTGAAATGGGGATGTTCAAACCCTAGCATTAAATCAACTCAGCTAGGGTGAGTTAAAATCTTTTCAATAAACCCAAAAGGCCCCTAAGAAAAGTTCATGATTTCTGGTTAAGGTGGAAACCACTGCCAAAAATGATGAATATATCCTTAGGTCATTTTTGGATTTTTGAATTAAATCATATTGTATTTGACTTTGGGCATTTAAATACTATTAATAATTTAAATGCTCAAATAAATGTTGGAAATTGATAAGGGTCACTGGAATAATTCAGAAAGCACCCATAATTATTTCCAGGATTTTATAAAATGATTTGATATTAAAACAAATCAAAAACAAAACTACAGAAATAGAAAAGATAAAACAAAATAGAAAAAAAGGGGAGAGAGGCCACCTGGGCCGCTTACCTGCTTACCTGCCTGGCCCAGCTTCTCCCGCAGCCCAGCCCACCTCCTCCTCCTTTGTCCTCTTCCTCCTCTGCCAGGAGGACGAGCAGAGGCGAGGCGTGGCGCTCGCCGACGCTGCCTCGGCCACCTCCTGCTTCCCCCCCCCCTAGCCACCTCCTGCTTCCTCCTTGGCCTCCCCAGCGACGCCCCGGACGACGCCACGCGCCTCCCCGACCGCCCCTCACTCTCTCCCGAGCTCTCCCCCTCCTCTGTTTCTCTCTCCCTCTCGTGCCGAGCGCAGCCGTCGCCACCGACGCTGTTCGCCGCGGCCACCGGGCCTCCCTCGCTCCCCCGAAGTGCCCAGGAGATCCTCCTCGACCACCTCTTCCTCCTCGCCGAGAAGCGCACCGCGGGAGCCCCTGCAACGTCACCACCGCCGTCGTCTTCCACCTCCAGCGCCCGAGCTCGCCTCCGGTCGATTCAGCGCTGCTAGGACCTCCCCGAGCTCGCTGACCTCCTCTACGGCACCGCTGTGAGCTTCTACGCCTCCCCTCCCTCTTTCCCCCCTTCGATTGCGCCCTGTAGCCGCCGCCCCACGAGCACCCGAAGCCGCCGTCCGCCATGGCCGGTGAGCTCCGTGCTCCCGAGCTTCTCCGCCTGCGCTCGTTGCCTCCGGGTATTCCTGGTGACCCCAGCATCCCGTAGAGCCCATCGGCCGCGCCCGCCGTGCCGTGTAACGCCGAAACCGAGCACACCCGAGCTCCGGCCGCCGCCTCGCTCGCCGTCGGCACCGATTCCGGCCGCCCCGAGCGCAACTGACTCCACCAGGAGCTTCGGCTCGTCCCCAGCTCCTCCTAGATGCCCTCCGCGGCCCATTTGGTCGCCGGAGTGGCCAAAACCACTCTCGCCGCCGCGCTAATGGTCGCCGCCGGCCAGAACTCCGGCGGGCTGACGTGGCTTAGTTAATTAGTCACTAACCCCCCACCTACTGACGCTGACAAGTGGGCCCCAGGGCTTAGTCAAAGCTAACCAGCCCGGGTCAACGCGGGATTAGTCCCTGTGTCACTGACGTGTGGACCCCACACGTCAGGTTTGACCCGGGGCAGCCCTGTTGACTTGCTGATGCAAGCATGACGCAGTGCTGATGTCATAACTCATTTTCTGGATTTAACTTAATTCTGAAATTTCAGAAAATAGCTAAAACTTCAATAAATCATAGAAAATTAACCGTAACTCCAAATTAAATAATTTATATATGAAAAATTATCAGAAAAATTCAAGGAATCCATCTGTACCATTTTCATGCATGTTAGAACAACTTATAGATGCTGTTTAGCACAAATCAATTAAAGGGCATTTAAATAATCACATATGGAGTTTGAATTTGAATTTTATATTCAAACCAACTTCATTTAATCTGTTGCTAGTTGCATTAGCTCAAAACACATTCATTTTGCCATGTCATGATCATGCATCATATTGTGCATTGCATTGATTGTGTTCCCTTCTGTGTTGCCGGTATTTGTCCCCTCTCGATAGACGTGATACCGATGATGTGATCGTTGACACTGATGAAGACTCAATGTTATCTTCAGAAGTGCCAGGCAAGCAAAACCCCCTTGTCCATTCCGATACAATCCTACTCTCTCGCTCCTGCTCTCTTTTACTGCATTAGGACAACAACGACATATTTGTTACTTGCTGCGGTAGCTGAACCCCTTTATCCTCTGCATGACCTGTCATTCCACAGTAATTAGATGAAACCCACTAGCATGAGTAGGAGTTGTTTGAGCCTTGATGTGCCTACTCATTCATGCTTGTTTGTCATGCCTGCTACTGCTTAGAGTTGAGTCAGGTCTGATTCATCGGGGATGAATCAGAGGTGTGTGAACATGTCCTACTGTGTGTGAGCTAAGTGTGTGAACACGATTTGGTAAAGGTAGCGGTGAGAGGCCATGTAGGAGTACATGGTGGGTTGTCTCATTGCAGCCGTCCTCAGGAACTGAGTTCTGTGTTTGTGATCCATGATTCAGCTACTACCACGCATTGGGCCCGAAACCAATGGACCCTCTCGGCTTCTTAATCACCCTTGTCCTCTGTCCAGGAGTTGCAAGTAGTTTCTGGTGTTTGTAGTATGCTGGAGGCCGTGCGCAGCGCTGACCGTAGGGGTGGGCTGTGATGCGGTAGGCACGTGGCACGGTGTACCGGGCGCCCGTTTGGTGTCTCGGGAACCCTGTTCACATCGTTTGGGGCTGTGAGCGAAACTCCGGCCGGATCTCCTCATGGATGGAACCCGAATAGGCGATAAACCTGGACTAGAGACTTGAGTGTTTAGGTAGGCCGTGGCCGACACCCACGTTGGGCTTCCGCTTGAAGGTTGCCGAGTACATGTCGTGTAAACGGCGGTAAGTGGTGAGAGCGTGTGTGAAGAAGTACACCCCTGCAGGGTTAATATGATCTATTCGAATAGCCGTGTCCGCGGAAAAGGACTTCTGGGTTGCTTATATCAGTTCATAGACAAGTGAAAGTGGATACTCTAAAATACGCAAGATAAGCGTGAGTGCTATGGATGGCATTCTCGTAGGGAGACGGGAGTGGATCCATAGTGGTGTATTGATATGGTGAATATGTGGACTCGTGTGCGCCACCTCAAAGAGTTACATTGCAGTCGTAGTTTAGGATAGCCACCGAGTCAAAGCTGGCTTGCTGCAGTTAAACCCCACCATCCCTTTGTTGATAATGATGCATATGTAGATAGTTCTGATGTAAGTCTTGCTGGGTACATTTGTACTCACGTTTGCCTATTTTATGTTTTGCAGAGAGACTTCAGTCTCGCTAGTAGTTCCGCGTGGACTTCGACGTTTAGCTTGATACCTCAGCTACGATCTTGTGCCCTCGGCAGGATCTGATAGATAGTCAGGCTTCTCAGCCTTTTTCATTTATAGATGTCTGTACTCAGACATGATAGCTTCCGCTTGTGCTTTGACTTGTATGCTCTGAGTGTTGGGTCATGAGACCCATGTTTGTAATATCTCGCTCCTCGGAGCCTAATGAATAATTACTTGAGTCGTAGAGACATGTTGTGATGCCATGTTGTATTTGCACATATCGAGCATATTGTGTGTATGTTTTTGAAATGCTTGGTATGTGTAGGATCTGACCATCTAGTTGTTTATCTTTAGTAGCCTCTCTTACCGGGAAATGTCTCCTAGTGTTTCCACTGAGCCATGGTAGCTTGCTACTGCTCCGGAACACTTAGGCTGGCCGGCATGTGTCCTTCTTCGTTCCTGTGTCTGTCCCTTCGGGGAAATGTCACGCTTTGAGTACCGGAGTCCTGTTAGCCCGCTACAGCCCGGTTTACCGGAGTCCTGCTAGCCCAGTGCTACAGCCCGGACCCACTTGCTGATGACCGACACGTTCGAAGCTGGGTCATGGATGCCTGTCCCTGTAAGTCTGTGCCACTTTGGGTTTACGACTAGTCATGTCAGCCCGGGCTCCTTATCATATGGATGCTAGCGACACTATCATATACGTGAGCCAAAAGGCGCAAACGGTCCCGGGCAAAGGTAAGGCGACACCCGTGGGGATACCGTGCGTGAGGCCGCAAAGTGATATGAGGTGTTACCGGCTAGATCGATGTGACATCGAGTCGGGGTCCTGACAGCGTTGGTATCAGAGCTTGACTGCCTGTAGGATTACCAAGCCAAACTGGTCGAAGTTGAGTCTAGAAATTCTTTAGTTATATAAGGGAATTGATTGTGGGATGGAACGTAAGGCTCTTTTTACTCCTTATACCTTATGCCCTTCTGATCTGAGTCATCATCTTCTCTTCTACGGGGATTAAGAACTAGGTCTTCTCATCTATCTACCAGGATCACGTGTTACTAATCCGTAGACTTATAAATTGATGGATTAAGCTTGAGTTCAGTTTCTACTACTTCCGTATGTTAAATTGTTGATCTCGAAACCTTGATATTGTGCCTTTGAGTGGTTATGCCACCATTTTGTGAATGTCTCAAATCTTTTCTGAGCATTTACAGCCGTTATGCTGTCCGAGTCATCCCAGGTTACTAAGTAGTCTGATGCATTTGCAAATCCTTTTCCTCTGGTTTCAATGTCTTTTAGGCCAGGTTAATCACACAAATCGGTGAGTTGAGGTACTTTGTTACCTCGGCGTATATGTTGGAGATATTATTATGACCCTGGGTGTCTTAGGGATCATCTAGTAATTTAGCCATGATTGTGTTCCCAGTGTGATGATTCTGGCCATCATTCTCGAAAGCATCCCGTGATGCTATTTAGTAGTAGGTATTCTACTCCTGGGTTCTGAACCCGAGATTCACTCTACCTACTTCATGTTGATAGCAATTGCTAGTGCCTTTAGGATATTAGTAACCTTTGCGATAGTCCTTGAAGTCCGTGGTATCTTCTTCTTCCAAATACCATGAACTACTTATGGCAGATGTTTATTGGATCAAAAAAGATCACAATTAGAGGACTCTTGAGGAGATCTCCACTCATAAATCGTGACTCTGCCAGTTCTACCTTTCTGCATGGGTTATCCGGAAGAAATATGTTGAACTTGGTTCGACATACTAATCTATGCATCCACAACTCAGAAAGTTATATGTTCCTTTGAGCTGTTCTCTTTAGTTGCATTCTGACCCTCGTCTATCAATTGATAGTCAAGAGTATGCGTGCGTTCGTTCATCGATGCCTATGACTCTTGTGGTCCGTCAAGCCATTCTGTCCTGAATGACTTGGAGAAACAAACTCCAGTACCTCTTCCATATCCAGGATTGGGTCAAAGAAGTTGTGCTCCGCAGATCAAATTGCTAATCCAGCTTTTGGTTCTGTTCTACCTTGGAGTATTACCATCTTTATATCGGGATTGTTATAGGAATTGCACCCCATCCTATGAACTCCTGGTACAGTGATACTTCTTGCCGTCATTAGTCATTCCTCGGTCTTCGTGTTGATGCAACCGGAATACCGACAAATGAATTGTGATGTGTGAAATCAATACGCCTAGCAACCTCGTTGCTGGGTAGTTAAAGGACAATAATTTTATTCTTAGTGTGTTGGTTACTGAATCATCATTCTAAGATTGATCGTGCTACCTAGTCCATTCTCCTGGTTCACTCCTCGATCGATGAGTTGGGATTATTTCAAATTCTTGCTCTATTGATCATATCGTCTTGCCCTGAAAAGCAAGATTGTTCTCGAGCTTAGTAACATACCGGTGGCTCGTGATTTTCTGAATATCTTCTCAGAAGTATTACCAGGTTGTCACCTGACCGCTATGTTGAGCTCGTGATCAAGTTGGTTTCTTGTGAACCATCCTTCTCCAAGAATCGGTGTTAGATATCCCTGAGCTAGTTGGTTAAGCTAAACAATAACTTGGAAGGTTGGAAGATAAAAGCTTGCCTGACTTAGTTCGTTCCAAAGGGATATTCTTGTGTAGTGTGTGTTGAAGAAAGATGATATCTTCATCGATTGGTCCCTGTGATCAGTTGCTGGACCTATTGTCTTATCAATCCTTTGATTTGAGTGTGGGCTATCGTCAAATCAAATCAGTACCAACGATGCTCGTAATGTTGTCTTATTCGTGGTTGATCCCTCGAGCATACACCATTACATCTTTGGTCTGACCAATACTATCACCATGTTCACACGATGGTGGAAGTCCAGTGATATGGAAATTCCGATGAGTTGTTGTTGAGCCCATTGACAACATGCTTATCTCTTCCATGATGTTGTTGAACATTAAGTTAGTGTTGGAAACTTTTGAAAGCATTTTCTTCATGCCCCGTTCACGAAGTATATGTTTGAATGAAAGTAGTGATTTTCCCTAATTCATGTGCATATGATGCAAGTTGCCGCCATGAATTTGAGGAAGATTGTTTTGTTTTCCTGGAATCATTCCAAATTAGTCATGCACACGTGCGAAGTATTCTGTGGTTTGGAGACTTGCAACCTTCATTCCATATGTGTCCCGAGCACACCAAGCCACTGATTGATTTGTTCAAGGGGAAGAAGTTCCTTCATAAGAGCTAATCATATGACTTATGCAAGGACTTCGTTATCCACGGTGATGGTTCCCAACCAGAACTCGGTAGTGTTTTATTGTAAGACTACCACGTGGTCATGCTTGTCTGGGACAACGTGTTCACATGTTTGTAGCAGAACCAGCTCATGTTTTGGAGCTTGCTATCGTAGTTCATCTCCCGAGAATCCCGCAACGTCATCTCGTCGATTTGTGTTGCAAACTTTCATTTTTCTTCCTAAGACTCGATGAGCCTGGAATATCCTAACACCAACCAGAGCTGAATCTCAGGCAGATATGATGGTTGGAACATTTCCCAAGAACTATAATATTGGTCTCGCGATAACCGATAAAGTGGATGTCATGGCCAACACACCCAGCCGGAAGACCTGTTATTATAATATCTTGATTGATGAAGTTGGCCACCCCCCCATAGGGATTTCGTAGGATTTACTCCCTAGTTGCCCCTATGGATTTCTGAGATCCCGAAGTCCGACCTTTACTTGATGTTCTAGTTATCAAACCGTATCTATGAATGGGATACACTAGCACATCAAGGAGAACATTAGAAGCGGAGTGCTAAATGTCTCTCGGTCGATCATCCAGATTTTGTTCCTTGGCTTCGCTAAGGTGTAATCTGAGAAGGTGTTATCTTCCTTTGCATCTGCATCCTCCATCACCATTCATCATGGTAGTAAGTTGTGTTACCGGACCCTTGACACGGATGTTGGTAAAACCTTGATGATTGTGGAAATGCTCAAGTTCTTGAGAACACGCACAAGCGCTACGTGTTATCATCGGCACTAACTGGGTTTGCCCTCAGTTCCCTCGACAATGCTATGACCTATTCAAACAGTGAATTAACTCTCTAGTGTTGGTTTCTTTCCCAGTTACTAGAATCATTCCCAGCATTTGCATTTTGTTCCCAGCTTGCACCGCCAATGTGCCATTCTACCATGGGTCCCTTCCATTTCCGGTGATAAGTAAATTCATCCATTGCGTTGTCTTCAACAAGGTAATCCACATCATCCAAGTCCGAGTATGCCATTCTACCGACCCCGCCAATCGATTGCTTGTGATTGCCTTAGGCTGGTATAAAGAGTTTCAATGATCTTGAATCAAAGGTAATTCTTTTTGCCACTTAAGGGGATATATCTACGAGTCACCATCCCTAAGATGCCTCGTTGTGGTATCATGGCAATCCAACTCCTCGCTACGTTGACAACCGATCGCCACATTCTTAAGTCTGGAATTGTTGTCTACTTAGCGAACCCTCGTCATTTGTCTTACTCCATTTCTTCGGATCTGTGCTTCGTCTCTCAGCTCAAGAGATGTTGCTATATCTCATCCCATGAGTTGATCCTAAGTTGTTCGGTCTTCTCGAAGATCGTTTGTTCTAGAGTTTTCCTTTCCTCTTCTTGTCATGATTAGCTGAAGTTCTCAGAGCAAGACGACAAGA
Source organism: Triticum aestivum (assembly GCF_018294505.1). Classification (NCBI taxonomy): domain Eukaryota; kingdom Viridiplantae; phylum Streptophyta; class Magnoliopsida; order Poales; family Poaceae; genus Triticum; species Triticum aestivum. Next base: position 244,331,464 of record NC_057803.1, read on the forward strand.
CAAAGATGGTGTTCAAGCAACGTTCATTTGAAGAACACCCTGGATCGTGAAGATTGTACTAGTTTGCGTTTCCCCTTCATCCTACCCTACGCTTGAATCTCGAGACGAGATTCTTGTTTAGTGGGGGTGAGTTGTCACATCCCTAGCTTCTGGTAATGCTCTGAGCTAGCTAGTCATGTGTTGCATCATGTTTAAATTTTGCCTAAAATTGAAATGGGGATGTTCAAACCCTAGCATTAAATCAACTCAGCTAGGGTGAGTTAAAATCTTTTCAATAAACCCAAAAGGCCCCTAAGAAAAGTTCATGATTTCTGGTTAAGGTGGAAACCACTGCCAAAAATGATGAATATATCCTTAGGTCATTTTTGGATTTTTGAATTAAATCATATTGTATTTGACTTTGGGCATTTAAATACTATTAATAATTTAAATGCTCAAATAAATGTTGGAAATTGATAAGGGTCACTGGAATAATTCAGAAAGCACCCATAATTATTTCCAGGATTTTATAAAATGATTTGATATTAAAACAAATCAAAAACAAAACTACAGAAATAGAAAAGATAAAACAAAATAGAAAAAAAGGGGAGAGAGGCCACCTGGGCCGCTTACCTGCTTACCTGCCTGGCCCAGCTTCTCCCGCAGCCCAGCCCACCTCCTCCTCCTTTGTCCTCTTCCTCCTCTGCCAGGAGGACGAGCAGAGGCGAGGCGTGGCGCTCGCCGACGCTGCCTCGGCCACCTCCTGCTTCCCCCCCCCCTAGCCACCTCCTGCTTCCTCCTTGGCCTCCCCAGCGACGCCCCGGACGACGCCACGCGCCTCCCCGACCGCCCCTCACTCTCTCCCGAGCTCTCCCCCTCCTCTGTTTCTCTCTCCCTCTCGTGCCGAGCGCAGCCGTCGCCACCGACGCTGTTCGCCGCGGCCACCGGGCCTCCCTCGCTCCCCCGAAGTGCCCAGGAGATCCTCCTCGACCACCTCTTCCTCCTCGCCGAGAAGCGCACCGCGGGAGCCCCTGCAACGTCACCACCGCCGTCGTCTTCCACCTCCAGCGCCCGAGCTCGCCTCCGGTCGATTCAGCGCTGCTAGGACCTCCCCGAGCTCGCTGACCTCCTCTACGGCACCGCTGTGAGCTTCTACGCCTCCCCTCCCTCTTTCCCCCCTTCGATTGCGCCCTGTAGCCGCCGCCCCACGAGCACCCGAAGCCGCCGTCCGCCATGGCCGGTGAGCTCCGTGCTCCCGAGCTTCTCCGCCTGCGCTCGTTGCCTCCGGGTATTCCTGGTGACCCCAGCATCCCGTAGAGCCCATCGGCCGCGCCCGCCGTGCCGTGTAACGCCGAAACCGAGCACACCCGAGCTCCGGCCGCCGCCTCGCTCGCCGTCGGCACCGATTCCGGCCGCCCCGAGCGCAACTGACTCCACCAGGAGCTTCGGCTCGTCCCCAGCTCCTCCTAGATGCCCTCCGCGGCCCATTTGGTCGCCGGAGTGGCCAAAACCACTCTCGCCGCCGCGCTAATGGTCGCCGCCGGCCAGAACTCCGGCGGGCTGACGTGGCTTAGTTAATTAGTCACTAACCCCCCACCTACTGACGCTGACAAGTGGGCCCCAGGGCTTAGTCAAAGCTAACCAGCCCGGGTCAACGCGGGATTAGTCCCTGTGTCACTGACGTGTGGACCCCACACGTCAGGTTTGACCCGGGGCAGCCCTGTTGACTTGCTGATGCAAGCATGACGCAGTGCTGATGTCATAACTCATTTTCTGGATTTAACTTAATTCTGAAATTTCAGAAAATAGCTAAAACTTCAATAAATCATAGAAAATTAACCGTAACTCCAAATTAAATAATTTATATATGAAAAATTATCAGAAAAATTCAAGGAATCCATCTGTACCATTTTCATGCATGTTAGAACAACTTATAGATGCTGTTTAGCACAAATCAATTAAAGGGCATTTAAATAATCACATATGGAGTTTGAATTTGAATTTTATATTCAAACCAACTTCATTTAATCTGTTGCTAGTTGCATTAGCTCAAAACACATTCATTTTGCCATGTCATGATCATGCATCATATTGTGCATTGCATTGATTGTGTTCCCTTCTGTGTTGCCGGTATTTGTCCCCTCTCGATAGACGTGATACCGATGATGTGATCGTTGACACTGATGAAGACTCAATGTTATCTTCAGAAGTGCCAGGCAAGCAAAACCCCCTTGTCCATTCCGATACAATCCTACTCTCTCGCTCCTGCTCTCTTTTACTGCATTAGGACAACAACGACATATTTGTTACTTGCTGCGGTAGCTGAACCCCTTTATCCTCTGCATGACCTGTCATTCCACAGTAATTAGATGAAACCCACTAGCATGAGTAGGAGTTGTTTGAGCCTTGATGTGCCTACTCATTCATGCTTGTTTGTCATGCCTGCTACTGCTTAGAGTTGAGTCAGGTCTGATTCATCGGGGATGAATCAGAGGTGTGTGAACATGTCCTACTGTGTGTGAGCTAAGTGTGTGAACACGATTTGGTAAAGGTAGCGGTGAGAGGCCATGTAGGAGTACATGGTGGGTTGTCTCATTGCAGCCGTCCTCAGGAACTGAGTTCTGTGTTTGTGATCCATGATTCAGCTACTACCACGCATTGGGCCCGAAACCAATGGACCCTCTCGGCTTCTTAATCACCCTTGTCCTCTGTCCAGGAGTTGCAAGTAGTTTCTGGTGTTTGTAGTATGCTGGAGGCCGTGCGCAGCGCTGACCGTAGGGGTGGGCTGTGATGCGGTAGGCACGTGGCACGGTGTACCGGGCGCCCGTTTGGTGTCTCGGGAACCCTGTTCACATCGTTTGGGGCTGTGAGCGAAACTCCGGCCGGATCTCCTCATGGATGGAACCCGAATAGGCGATAAACCTGGACTAGAGACTTGAGTGTTTAGGTAGGCCGTGGCCGACACCCACGTTGGGCTTCCGCTTGAAGGTTGCCGAGTACATGTCGTGTAAACGGCGGTAAGTGGTGAGAGCGTGTGTGAAGAAGTACACCCCTGCAGGGTTAATATGATCTATTCGAATAGCCGTGTCCGCGGAAAAGGACTTCTGGGTTGCTTATATCAGTTCATAGACAAGTGAAAGTGGATACTCTAAAATACGCAAGATAAGCGTGAGTGCTATGGATGGCATTCTCGTAGGGAGACGGGAGTGGATCCATAGTGGTGTATTGATATGGTGAATATGTGGACTCGTGTGCGCCACCTCAAAGAGTTACATTGCAGTCGTAGTTTAGGATAGCCACCGAGTCAAAGCTGGCTTGCTGCAGTTAAACCCCACCATCCCTTTGTTGATAATGATGCATATGTAGATAGTTCTGATGTAAGTCTTGCTGGGTACATTTGTACTCACGTTTGCCTATTTTATGTTTTGCAGAGAGACTTCAGTCTCGCTAGTAGTTCCGCGTGGACTTCGACGTTTAGCTTGATACCTCAGCTACGATCTTGTGCCCTCGGCAGGATCTGATAGATAGTCAGGCTTCTCAGCCTTTTTCATTTATAGATGTCTGTACTCAGACATGATAGCTTCCGCTTGTGCTTTGACTTGTATGCTCTGAGTGTTGGGTCATGAGACCCATGTTTGTAATATCTCGCTCCTCGGAGCCTAATGAATAATTACTTGAGTCGTAGAGACATGTTGTGATGCCATGTTGTATTTGCACATATCGAGCATATTGTGTGTATGTTTTTGAAATGCTTGGTATGTGTAGGATCTGACCATCTAGTTGTTTATCTTTAGTAGCCTCTCTTACCGGGAAATGTCTCCTAGTGTTTCCACTGAGCCATGGTAGCTTGCTACTGCTCCGGAACACTTAGGCTGGCCGGCATGTGTCCTTCTTCGTTCCTGTGTCTGTCCCTTCGGGGAAATGTCACGCTTTGAGTACCGGAGTCCTGTTAGCCCGCTACAGCCCGGTTTACCGGAGTCCTGCTAGCCCAGTGCTACAGCCCGGATCCACTTGCTGATGACCGACACGTTCGAAGCTGGGTCATGGATGCCTGTCCCTGTAAGTCTGTGCCACTTTGGGTTTACGACTAGTCATGTCAGCCCGGGCTCCTTATCATATGGATGCTAGCGACACTATCATATACGTGAGCCAAAAGGCGCAAACGGTCCCGGGCAAAGGTAAGGCGACACCCGTGGGGATACCGTGCGTGAGGCCGCAAAGTGATATGAGGTGTTACCGGCTAGATCGATGTGACATCGAGTCAGGGTCCTGACACTCGTAAGCGTACTCAATAGGTTCCTCGATCATGTACTTGTCTCCTGACTCTACCCAAAGCAAGAACACAAGCAAAGGGAGACACAATCAACCACGTGCAATGCACAAACAACATGATGCAAAACATGGCATGATATGCGGGATGTGATATGCAATGCATATGCATGCTTCAGAAAAGAAAGATTGAACCTGGGCTCAACTTGGAAAACCAAGAGTGTCGCTGGAAAGATAAGTTGATTTCGGTCGAAATCGATATAAAGATCACCGGAATCGGATGCACGGTTTGCAAATGGCAAGCAAAACAAATATGGCACCGATCTGCGATTAACAGCACGAGGCCATCTAAATGCATCAAGAACAACAAGCTACTGGACTCTATCGTAGCAAAAAAATGGATGGCAGGGATCCACTCAAGATGCTTGACAAAAGATGAACACTGAGCAATCGCTAATTCACTCAATAGCAGGTTCAAACAAGCATGGCAAAAGTGCAAAAGATATCAGGTTACACACACATAGCATGAATTTAACATCAGGAAGCAAAGTTTAGAGCATGATAACAACATGCTACAGGAACATATCATGGCAAAGCAAGGCATGGCATGAAGCTACTCAAAGCATACAACAAAAGTCCCTCACTGACCATAAGCCAAAAGGTATCAGAAAATACAGTGGCAACCATGTGAACATAGCAACTTCCGTTAACAGATTCAGACTTAGTAGAAAACTGGAACATGGCACACATATATTAAGCAGGCATGTTTGCGAGCTCGATGCACTCACCACAAGGCATTGCATGACAAACTAATCATACACCCAGCAAGTAGACATGGCGTAGAAGCTAAGCATGGCAAGAACAGTCTCATAGCATGCACGGATCAACTACAACAAGCTCGGCAAAAATGCTTAACACGTAAACATTCTGCCAGGAACATTTTATAGCAAAAGTAGAGCTCGATTGAGTCAAGCTAGGGTGCTCCAAAATTGCAAAAAAGACATGGACGGATAGAGAACAACAATATCTACAAAACATCCTTACTGATCATGCTCAAAAGAGGCATGGATCACTCTATAGCAACAAGAATACATGGCATAAAAATATTAACAGGGCAAAGACTTAGAAGATTTCTATGTCTCTGAAATCAGCAACATTAGGAGAGCTACTTTGCATGCTTGTGCTAGTCACCACAAAGATCACCAAAATACATGGCATACACCCTTGTAAAGATGGCATGGCAAACTTCAAATACTAATAAGAATCTGAAACTAACATTGCATAGCACTCTTGCAAAAACATTGTGGGCATCAAGATGAGCTCAAATGCACATGGTGCAATGGAATGAAATGAAGTACTCGTCGAGACGAACAATTTGACATGCTACACGTCCAAAACGGAGCCACGGAGATGAAGTTATGATGCGATGAAAATGCTAAAAAAGTATGCAAAACAGGGGACGAAGTCAACCCTAATAGACCCGGATTTGGATCTAAGGCGGCGCACTGAACGAGGTTCGTCGAAGAGGGAGCTCGCGGTCGCCGGACTTGCCGGAGAGAGCTCGGGGGAGCCGGACTTGGCGAGGACGGCGTCGAAGTGGCCGCCGAGGCGGCCGGCATGGCGAGGCGACGCTGTCGGCGGGGAGGCTCCGGCGGGACGCGCGGTGGCGGCTGCGGACGACGTCGATGGTCGGCGCCGGCACAGGAAGGAGCTGGGCGGCGCCGGTGGGCGCGGACGGTGGCGCGGCGGAGTCGGGCGGCGGGGACGAGGCGCGGGCGGCGCGGGGCCGCGATGGGCTCCGAGGGCCCGCCCTGGGCTCGGCGGGCCTTGGCGGCGGTGGGGCACTGCGGTGCCACGTGGCGCACAGAGAGTGGCGGAGGCGAGGTTGTCTGACGGTGGCTGACGCATCCAGCCACGCGGAGGTGAGGGGAGCTAGGGTTAGGGTAGAAATGACCCGAAATTTCGGGGAGGAGTGCCTTTTTATACGTAGAGGGAGCTAGGAGGCTCCAAATTGAGCAGGGTTTGCGGCCACATGATCGTGATCGAACGGCCTAGATGATGGAGGGGTTTATGTGGGTTTTGGGCCACTTTGGAGAGGTGTTGGGCTGCAACACACACGAGGCCTTTACGGTCCCTCGGTTAACCGTTGGAGTATCAAACGAAGTCCAAATGGCATGAAACTTGACAGGCGGTCTATCGGTAGTAAACCAAGGCCGCTTGGCAAGTATCGGTCCAATCCGAAAACTTTTAACACCCGCACATGAAAAGAGGTAAAAGGGGACACCTGAGGACATAGGAGCACCGGAATGCAAAACGGACAACGGGCAAAATGCTCGGATGCATGAGACAAACATGTACGGAAATGTGATGCACATGATGACATGATATGAGATGCATGACAAAGACAAAAGCAACACGAAGAAAAAAAACCAACAACGAGGAAATATCATAACTTAGTGCCGAAAATGGCAAGAGTTGGAATACAAATATGGCAAGTTACATATGGGGTGTTACAACACTCCACCACTATGAAAGGATCTCGTCCCGAGATTTAGGACTGGAAAAACTCCGGGTACTCAGAACGGAGGAGGTCCTCGCGTTCCCATGTGGCTTCATGGTCAGAATGATGTGCCACTTGACTTTCAGGATTTTGATAGACTTGTTGTGAGTCTTGCGCTCAGTTTCTTCAAGAATAGCAACGGGATGCTCATGATAAGACATGTTTTCTTGGAGATCAATCTCTTCAAAGTTGATGGTGCGGTCAGGAGTCTTGAAACACTTGCGGAGTTGAGATACGTGAAACACGTCATGCACTTTTGCAAAGTTGGATGGAACCTTAAGTTCATAGGATGCACACAACAATCATGGTAAAAATGACAAAAGTCCAAATACTGATAAGAATCTGAAACTAACATTGCATAGCACTCTTGAAACAGCATTGTGGGCTTCAAGATGAGCTCAAATGAACATGGTGCAATGGCATGAAATGAAGTACTCGTCAAGACAAACAATTTGACATGCTACACGTCCAAAACAGACTGCGGAGATGAAGTTATAATGCGATGAAAATGCTAAAAAAAAATATGCAAAATAGAGGACGAAGTCAACCCTAATAGACCCGGATCTGGATCTAAGGCGGCGCGCTGAACGAGGTTCGCCGGAGAGGGAGCTCGAGGTCGCCGGACTTGCCGGAGAGAGCTCGGGGGAGCCGGACTTGGCGAGGACGGCGTCGAAGTGGCCGGCGAGGCAAGGCGACACGGTGGCGGGCACGGACGGTGGCGCGGCGGAGTCGGGCGGCGGGGCCGAGGCGCGGGCGGCGCGGGGCGGCGATGGGCTCCGAGGGCCCGCCCTGGGCTCGGCGGGCCTTGGCGGAGGCAGGGCACTGCGGTGCCATGTGGCGCACCAAGAGTGGCGGCGGCAAGGTTGTCCGACGGTGGGCTGACGCGTCCGGCCGCGCGGAGGTGAGGGGAGCTAGGGTTAGGGTAGAAATGACCCGAAATTTCGGGGAGGAGTGCCTTTTTATAGGTAGAGGGAGCTAGGAGGCTCCAAATTGAGCACGATTTGTGGCGACGCGATCGCGAACGAACGGCCTAGATGATGGAGGGTGTTTATGTGGGTTTTGGGCCACTTTGGAGAGGTGTTGGGCTGCAACACACACGAGGCCTTTACGGTCCCTCGGTTAACCGTTGGAGTATCAAACGAAGTCCAAATGGCACGAAACTTGACAGGCGGTCTATCGGTAGTAAACCAAGGCCGCTTGGCAAGTATCGGTCCAATCCGAAAACTTTTAACACCCGCACATGAAAAGAGGTAAAAGGGGACACCGGAGGACATAGGAGCGCCGAAATGCAAAACGGACAACGGGGAAAATGCTCGGATGCATGACACGAACACGTACGCAAATGCGATGCACATGATGACATGATATGAGATGCATGACAAAGACAAAAGCAACACGAAGAAAAAAACCCGACAACGAGGAAATACCATAACTTAGTGCCGAAAATGGCAAGAGTTGGAATACAAATATGGCAAGTTACATACGGGGTGTTACAACACTCCACCACTACGAAAGGATCTCATCCCGAGATCTAGGACTGGAAAAACTCCGGGTACTCAGAACGGAGGAGGTCCTCGCATTCCCATGTGGCTTCACGATCAGAATGATGTGGCCACTTGACTTTCAGGAATTTGATAGACTTGTTGCGAGTCCTGCGCTCAGTTTCTTCAAGAATAGCCACGGGATGCTCATGATAAGACAGGTTTTCTTGGAGATCAATCTCTTCAAAGTTGATGGTGCGGCCAGGAGTCTTGAAACACTTGCGGAGTTGAGACACGTGAAACATGTTGTGCACTTTTGCAAAGTTGGATGGAAGCTCAAGTTCATAGGATGCACACAACAATCATGGTTAAAATTGCAAAAGTCCAAATACTGATAAGAATCTGAAACTAACATTGCATAGCACTCTTGCAACAGCATTGTGGGCATCAAGATGAGCTCAAATGAACATGGTGCAATGGCATAAAATGAAGTACTCGTCGAGACGAACAATTTGACATGCTACACGTCCAAAACGGAGCCACGGAGATGAAGTTATGATGCGATGAAAATGCTAAAAAAATATGCAAAACAGGGGACGAAGTCAACCCTAATAGACCCGGATCTGGATCTAAGGCGGTGCGCTGAACGAGGTTCGCCGGAGAGGGAGCTCAAGGTCGCCGGACTTGCCGGAGAGAGCTCAGGGGAGCCGGACTTGGCGAGGACAGCGTCGAAGTGGCCGGCGAGGTGGCCGGCGCGGCGAGGCGACGCGGTCGGCGGCGAGGCTCCGGCTGGATGCACGGTGGCAGGTGCGGACGGCGGCGGTGGTCGGCACCGGCGCGGGAAGGAGCTGGGCGGCGCCGGTGGGCGCGAACGGTGGCGCGGCGGAGTCGGGCGGTAGTGCCGAGGCGCGGGCGGCGCGGGGCGGCGATGGGCTCCGAGGGCCCGCCCTGGGCTCGACGGGCCTTGTCGGCGGTGGGGCACTACGGTGCCACGTGGTGCAAAGAGAGTGGCGGCGGCGAGGTTGTCCGACGGTGGGCTGACGCGTCCGGCCGCGCGGAGGTGAGGGGAGCTAGGGTTAGGGTAGAAATGACCCGAAATTTCGGGGAGGAGTGCCTTTTTATAGGTAGAGGGAGCTAGGAGGCTCCAAATTGAGCACGGTTTGCGGCCACGCAATCGTGATCGAACGGCCTAGATGATGGAGGGAGTTTATGTGGGTTTTGGGCCACTTTGGAGAGGTGTTGGGTTGCAACACACGAGGCCTTTACGGTCCCTTGGTTAACCTTTGGAGTATCAAACGAAGTCCAAATGGCACGAAACTTGACAGGCGGTCTATCGGTAGTAAACCAAGGCCGCTTGGCAAGTATCGGTCCAATCTGAAAACTTTTAACACCCGCACATGAAAAGAGGTAAAAGGGGACACTGGAGGACATAGGAGCGCCGGAATGCAAAACGGACAATGGGGAAAATGCTCGGATGCATGAGACGAACACATACGCAAATGCGATGCACATGATGACATGATATGAGATGCATGACAAAGACAAAAGCAACACGAAGAAAAAACCCGACAACGAGGAAATATCATAACTTAGTGCCGGAAATGGCAAGAGTTGGAATACAAATATGGCAAGTTACATACGGGGCGTTACAACACTCCACCACCATGAAAGGATCTCGTCCCGAGATCTAGGACTGGAAAAACTCCGGGTACTCAGAACGAAGGAGGTCCTCGCGTTCCCATGTGGCTTCATGGTCAGAATGATGTGACCACTAGACTTTCAGGAATTTGATAGACTTGTTGCGAGTCTTGCACTTAGTTTCTTCAAGAATAGCAACGGGATGCTCATGATAAGACAGGTTTTCTTGGAGACTAATCTCTTCAAAGTTGATGGTGCGGTCAGGAGTCTTGAAACACTTGCGTAGTTGAGACACGTGAAACACGTCATGCACTTTTGCAAAGTTGGAGGGAAGCTCATGTTGATAGGCGAGATCGCCTCTTTTGCCAATGATCTTGAAAGGACCCACTTATCTAGGGGCAAGATTCCCTTTGATACCGAAGCGACGAGTACCTTTCATTGGAGAGACGCAGAGGTAGACATGGTATCCGATCTCGAAAGCCAAGTCATGATGCTTGCTATCATAGTAACTCTTCTGGAGCGATTGCGCAACTTTGAGATTTTCAAGAATGACTTTGCACATTTCTTCAGCCTTTGTGATCAAGTCATTGCCAAGAAGTTGACGTTCACCAGTCTCTGCCTAGTTAAGAGGAGTACAACACTTCCTGCCATAGATAATCTCGAATGGGGCCTTGCCCGAACTCGCTTGGAATATGTTGTTGTAGGAGAACTCGGCATATGGAAGACAATCTTCCCACTTCATACCAAAAGAAATGACACATGCCCTGAGCATATCTTCAAGAATTTGATTGACTCTCTCGACTTGGCCACTGGTTTGAGGATGAAAACCTGTGCTGAAGCGAATGTTGGTGCCCATGGCCTTCTGAAAAGAATCCCAAAACTTAGAGGTGAAGATGCTACCACGATCTGAAGATATCAACTGCGGAATGCCGTGCGGAGAGACAATCCTGGAGGTATATAGCTCTGCCAACTGAGCTGCTGTGATAGATTCTTTGATAGGAAGAAAATGAGCCACTTTAATGAGCTTGTCGATGACAACGAAGATAGCATCAATGCCACGCTCGGACTTTGGAAATCCATTCACGAAGTCCATCTCAATATGGTCAAACTTCCATTCTAGAATGGCAAGAGGTTGGAGGAGACCAACTGGTCGTTGGTGTTCTGCTTTCACTCTTCTGCAGACATCACATTCATTCACGAACTGAGCAATCTCGCGCTTCATTCGAGTCCACCAATACGACTGCTTGAGGTCCTGGTACATCTTTGTACTTCCAGTGTGAATAGAGAGGAGTGAATTGTGAGCCTTGTTCATATTGACTTTACGAAGGTCACCTTTAGGAAAAACAATGCGATCCTTGAAGAATAGAGTATCCTTGTCATCAAGAGGATAGCACTTGTACTTGGGTTGACTCTTGGCAATCCCAATCTTCACCTTCTTCACCATAGCATCAAGAAGTTGAGCCTCGCGAATCTGATCTTACAAAGTAGGAGAGACTTGGAGGTTGGCAAGGAATCCTTGAGGAACAACTTGCAGATTAAGTTTGCAGAAAGCTTCACAAAGCTCCGGTTCGTATGGCTTGAGAATCAAACTGTTGCGGTAAGCCTTCCTGCTCAATGCGTCAAAAATTACATTGGCCTTGCCTCGAGTATATTCAATACTCGGATTATACTCTTGAATCATTTCGACCCAATGAGTCTGCCTGAGGTTGAGGTTTGGCTGAGTGAAGATGTACTTGAGACTCTTATGATCAGTGAAGATGTCCACTTTTCTTCCCAATAAGAGATGTCTCCAAGTTAAAAGAGCATGGACAACTGCCGCCAACTCGAGGTCATGAGTGGGGTAGTTCTTTTCGTTGGGCTTCAACTGGCGAGAGGTATAGGCCACAACTTTCTTCTCTTGCATCAACACTGCACCAAGACCTTGAAGGGAAGCATCACAGAAGACCTCGAACGGTTTGGATTCATCAGGAGGAGTCAGAACTGGAGCAGTGACTAACTTCTCTTTGAGGGTGTTGAAAGCGATGTCACATCCAGGCGACATGACATACTTCACATGCTTCTGGAGAAGGTTGGAAAGAGTCTTCATGATCTTAGAGAAGTTCTCAACGAACCTTTGACAATAGCTTGCGAGCCCAAGGAAGCTATGGAGTTGCTTCACATTCTGAGGTGGTTCCCAATTCACAATTGCAGACACCTTCTCAGGATTAACAGCTATGCCCTTGGCGGAGATGATATGCCCAAGGTAGAGAACCTCATCGAGCCAAAACTCGCACTTTGAAAACTTCGCATAGAACTGATGTTCTCTGAGTTTATCCAGCACCAATCTCAAATGCTTGGCATGATCCTCCTTGTTCTTGGAAAAAACCAAAATGTCATCGAGGTAGACCAAGACGAAGTCATTTGTGTAGGCATTGAAGATGAAGTTCATCATGCGAGAGAATGTTGGAGGAGCGTTGACAAGGCCGAAAGACATGACAGTGTATTCATATGAACCATAGCTTGTTCTGAATGTTGTCTTGGGGATATCTTCTTCACGAATGCGAATCTGATGATAGCCCATATGTAGGTCAAGCATGGTGAATAGTTGAGCACCTTTGAGTTGTTCGAAAAGCTCATTGATGTTGGGAAGTGGGTACTTGTTCTTTATGGTCTTCTTGTTCAATGGACGGTAGTCGACACAGAGTCGGTCCGTTCCATCCTTGTTCTTAACAAAAAGAACACCACAACCCCATGGAGAAGAACTTTGTCGGATGAGACCCATACGCTCTTGAATATCGAGTTGCTTCTTCAGCTCCTTCAACTCTTCAGGTCCAAACTTGTAAGGACGTTTGCAAACAGGTTCCGTGCCAGGCTCAAGATCGATGACGAATTCAACTGGCCGGTGCGGAGGCATTCCTGGAAGCTCTTGTGGAAAGACGTCTTGATATTCGCAAACGACTGGAATCTGAGAGATGGCATCCAACTCGCCCTTCTCGTTGGGAGAAAACAGTCGGATGGTATCATCACGAGCGGCAAAGACGATTACATCCTTAGACGAATGTGTCAATTGAATCTGCCTGGCAGCACAATCAAGCTGAGCCTTGTGCTTAGAAAGTCAATCCATTCTGAGAATAAGATCAATATCTGAGTTACCAAGGACCATTGGAGAAGACAGAAACTTATAGTCTCCCAATGTGATAGAAACTTCCGGAACCACGTAGCTTGTGTGCAAGCATTTACCTGGTGAGACAACAGCTAACGGTCTATGCAAATCTTGGAAAGCCAACTCATGCTTAGATGCAAATGGTCTCGAGATGAAACAATGCGATGCACCAGTGTCAAAAAGAACTTTTGCAGGAATATCGTGAACAGGAAGGTTACACATAATCACATCTAACGAGTCCTCTGCCTGAGCTGCGTTCATCATGTTGACCTTTGCAAGCTTGGGATTATGCTTGACCACTGCAGTGCTAGCAGATCTCACAGGAGGGGGAGGAGGAAGATGCCTCTGATTGAAGCATTTCTTGGCATAGTGACCCTTCTGCCGACACTTGTTACACGTGACCTCCGAGAGTGGACGGTGATACGGAGCACTTGATCTTGGAGCATGAGACGAAATCTAGTTCTTAAAGCCTGGGTTGGGTGGATGGGAAGATCCATTGCCACCTTTGCTCTTCTGCTGATAAGGCTGACGGAACAGAGGAGGAGGACGAGGCAACCAATACTTTTTCTGCTTAGTTGCCACTTGAGTTGAGGAAGGAGTTGCATCCCTGACTCGCTTCTTGGAAGCGTCGCACTTGAGTTTAGCAGTCTCTTGTTTCAGTGCCATGTTGTAAAACTCATCGTACTTCTGTGGCTCGAAAAGCACAAGAGCTAGTTGGAGATCTTCTCTGAGGCCACCTCTGAACTAATAAATCATGCTCTTCTCGTCAGGGACGTCTTACTTAGCAAAACGAGCGAGCTTCTGGAACATGATGTTATACTGGTAAACAGACAAGCTTCCTTGCTTCAGATTGCGGAACTCCTCACGCTTGCTCTCAACAACACTCTGAGGAATCTGGTGAGCTTTGAAGTCTTGAAGGAATTCATCCCAGGTAATCACACGACCTCCTCTGGAATCTTTGTATTGCTGATACCATTCTTCAGCTTGGTCTTTGAGTTGGAGTGAGGCAAACTTGACAAAGTCCTCAGGCCTGACGTTGCTGCACTCGAAATGCTTGCAGATATCCACGAGCCAATCATCAGCATCTATTGCCTCGACATAGTTACTGAAGGTCTTTGGCTGGTTAGCGAGGAACTAGTTGAGTGTAGCAAATTGATTCTAATTGTTGCCATGGCCTTGATTCCCTTGGTTACACTCTTGAAAGAGTTGCATGATCAGCTGCGTGTTGGCATTGGTAGCGGCCATCACAGCTTGCCATGCTTCCGGAGGTGGAGGTGGTGGCGGCGGTTCAGGATTCTGATGCGTTGGAGGAGCCATCCTGAAGAGGGTGACATCCATTAGCATCATGACAGGCATATATTCAAGCTGAATCAAATGGATCGAAATTGCAACATATAGTCTTAACATCCGAACAAAATGGACGAACGAATTCCAATTGAAATGGTCACACTTCCATAAATTGAGAAGCCACTTAGATACAGGTAGAAGAATAAAACCACAAGGTACGGACATGAACAAATACTTGGTGAGGATTACCCAATCACAAACCAAATATTTGCGGAAGAAATACTAGAGCTACATGAATTCCCACCTATGAAACTCCCGAAATTTTTCCGGTTATGCAATCAGGTGTTGGGGATACAGGGGAAGCATAATATCTCACCCAAAGCTAGCAAATCCTACATCCAGTTGTATTCATCCTTCAACACATAACCGAGAAACCTTCGGAAATCATTTACCTCAACCTTCAAAAAGCATCCGTTATACGAGTTATGGCAATACTCCCGAACTCCCTCCCCAGTACTGGGTGGCGTCGAGGTTATCTAACCAACAACAGCATAAAAGAGATTTTCGATGTCGGCAAAACTCAGGTATTCCAGAATTGTGACGATAAAATTGTGACGACAACACCTCGGAGCTCAACTCCCCGGGACACTGCCACAACCCCTAAATGTCAGGAGGCACCAAGAACAATGTTCTCGTCACAAAACCATCGGAACGATTCCAAGATACCCGCGTGATCCTAAAAATTTTTTAGTGAAATTTGAGAAGAGAAGAGTCAAAACTCTATGTCAGGATGCCTCACCAGAGCGACGAAGGGACTGAGGAGTAAAAAGAATCCTACTCTCCGATATATATAATCCTAAATGACTCAAAATATTTTTCTAGACTCAACAACGCCAGCGATTCGATCAAGCAGGGGGCTCCTAAGTCGGGGACGGCTCTGATTACCAACTTGTAACACCCACGATGCGGCTATATCTCCCACGTGTCGAAGCACGACTTAGAGGCATAACTGCATTGTAAGCAATGTCGCAAGTGGGGTAATCTTCACACAACCCATGTACTGAATAAAGGAAAGAGATACATAGTTGGCTTACACTCGCCACGTCACACAATAGCATAAATATCATTACATTCATCCAGATAGAATCAAGGTCCGACTATGGAACCAAAATAAAGATAACCCCAAATGCAACAAAGTCCCTGATCGCCCCAACTGGGCACCACTACCGATCGTCTGGAAAAGAAACGTAGTATCGTCCTGAGTCCTCATCGAACTCCCACTTGAGCTCACTTGAATCTCCTGGAGCGATATCATCGGTCCCTGCATCGGGTTTGGAAGTAATTTGTGAGTCACGGGGACTCAGCAATCTCATACCCTCGCGATCAAGACTATTTAAGCTTATAGGTAGGGTAAAAGTAGGAGGTGGAGCTGCAGGAAGCACTAGCATATATGGTGTCTAACATACGCAAAAGAGAGCGAGAAGAGAAGGCAAAGGCACGATCGATAAACTATGATCAAGAAGTGATCCTAGAACAACCTACGTTCAAGCATAACACGAGACCGTGTTCTCTTCCCGGACTTTGCAGAAAAGAGACCATCACAGCCACACACTCTGTTGATTCATTTTAATTAAGTTAAGATTCAGGTTTTCTACAACCGGACATTAACAAATTCCCATCTGCCCATAACCGCGGGCACGGCTTTCGAAAGTTCAAATCCCTGCAGGGCTGTCCCAACTTAGCCCATCACAAGCTCTCATAGTCAATGAAGGATATTCCTTCTCCCAAGACAATCCGATCAGACTCGGAATCCCAGTTACAAGACATCTTGACAATGGTAAAACTAAACCAGCAAAGCCACCCGAATGTGCCGACAAATCATGATAGGAGCTGCACATATCTCGTTCTTAGGGCACACCGGATTGTCCAAACTTCCGGTAGCACAACCCAGAGTTTCCCCTGGTGGCCACCGGCGGCTGACAAGTTGGACCAACACTGAGAGGAGCACTGGCCCGGGGGTTTAAAATAAAGATGACCCTTGAGTCCACGGAACCCAAGGGAAAAAGAGGCTAGGTGGGAAATGGTAAAACCAAGTTCGGGCATTGCTAGAGGAGTTTTATTCAAGGCGAACTGTCAAGGGGTTCCCATTATAACCCAACCGTGTAAGGAACGCAAAATCAAGGAACATAACACCGGTATGACGAAACTAGGGCGGCAAGAGTGGAACAAAACACCAGGCATAAGGCCGAGCCTTCCACCCTTTACCAAGTATATAGATGCATTAAATTAGACAAGATATAATAATGATATCCCAACAACAAACATGTTCCAACAAGGAACAAACTCCAATCTTCACCTGCAACTACGAACGCTATAAGAGGGGCTGAGCAAAGCGGTAACATAGCCAAACAACAGTTTGCTAGGACAAAGTGGGTTAGAGGTTTGACATGGCAATATGGGAGGCATGATAAGCAAGTGGTAGGTATCGTAGCATAGGCATAGCAAAAGAGCGAGCATCTAGCAAGCAAAGATAGAAGTGATTTCAAGGGTATGGTCATCCTGCCTGCAAATTTCTCTGAGTTGACGTTAGCTTGATCCTCGTAAGCATACTTAATGGGTTCCTCAATCACGTACTTGTCTCTCCACTCTACCCAAAGCAAGAACACAAGCAAAGGGAGACACAATCAACCACGTGCAATGCACAAACAACATGATGCAAAACATGGCATGATATGCGGGATGTGATATGCAATGCATATGCATGCTTCGGAAAAGAAAGATTGAACCTGGCCTCAACTTGGAAAACCAAGAGTGCCGCTGGAAAGATGAGCTGATTTCGGTCAAACTCGATATAAAGATCACCGAAATCGGATGCATGGTTTGCAAATGGCAAGCAAAACAAATATGGCACCGATCTGCGATTAACAGCACGAGGCCATCTAAATGCATCAAGAACAACAAGCTACTGCACTCTATAATAGCAACAAAATATATGGCAGGGATCCACTCAAGATGCTTGACAAAAGATGAACACTGAGCTACGGCTAATTCACTCAATAGCAGGTTCAAACAAGCATGGCAAAAGTGCAAAAGATATCAAGTTATAGACTTAGTGAAAATAACAACATAGCAGGAATTTAACATCAGGAAGCAAAGTTTAGAGCACGATAACGACATGCTACAGGAACATTTTATGGCAAATCAAGGCATGGCATGAAGCTACTCAAATCATACAACAAAAGTGCCTTACTGACCATAAGCCAAAAGGGATCAGAAAATACAATGGCAACCATGTGAACATAGCAACTTTCGTTAACAGATTCAGACTTAATAGAAAACTGGAACATGGCAAAACAGATATTATGTAGGCATGTTTGCGAGCTTGATGCACTCACGACAAGGCATTGCATGACAAACTAAGCATACACCCAGCAAGTAGACATGGCATAGAAGCTAAGCATGGCAAGAACAACCTCATAGCATGCACGGATCAACTACAACAAGCTGGGCAAAAATGCTTAACACGTAAACATTCTGCCAGGAACATTTTATAGCAAAAGTAGAGCTCGATTCAGTCAAGCTAGGGTGCTCCAAAATTTCAAACAAAGACATGGATGGATAAAGCACAACAATATCTACAAAACATCCTTAATGATCATGCTCAAAAGAGGCATGGATCACTCTGTAGCAACAAGAATACATGGCATAAAAATATTAACAGGGCAAAGACATAGAAGATTTCTAAGTCTCTGAAATCAGCAACATTAAGAGAGCTACTTTGCATGCTTGTGCTAGTCACCACGAAGATCACAAAAATACATGGCGTACACCCTTGTAAAGATGGCATGGCATACTTCAAAACACATGTAGGGCTCAAGTTCATAGGATGCACACAACAATCATGGCAAAAATGACAAAAGTCCAAATACTGATAAGAATCTAAAACTAACATTGCATAGCACTCTTGTAACAACATTTTGGGCATCAAGATGAGCTCAAATGAACATGGTGCAATGGAATGAAATGAATTACTCTTCGAGACGAACAATTTGACATGCTACAAGTCCAAAACGGAGCCACGTAGATGAAGTTATGATGCGATAAAAATGCTAAAAAAATATGCAAAATAGGGGACGAATTCAACCCCAATAGACCCGGACCTGGATCTGAGGCGGCGCGCTGAACGAGGTTCACCGGAGAGGGAGCTCGAGGTCGTCGGACTTGTCGGAGAGAGCTCGGGGGAGCCGGACTTGGCGAGGACGGTGTCGAAGTGGCCGGCGAGGTGGCCGGCGCAGCAAGGCGACGCGGTCGATGGTGAGGCTCCGACTGGATGCGCGGTGGCGGGCGCGGACGGTGGCGGTGGTCAGCGCTGGCGTGGGAAGGAGCTGGGCGGAGCCGGCGGGCGCGGACGGCGGCGCGGCGGAGTCGGGCGGCGGGGCCGAGGCACGGGCGGAGCGGGACGACGATGGGCTCCGAGGGCCCGCCCTGGGCTCGGCGGGCCTTGTCGGCGGCGGGGCACTGCGGTGCCACGTCACGCACAGAGAGTGGCGGCGGCGAGGTTGTCCGGTGGTGGGCGGACGCTTTCGGCCGCGCGGAGGTGAAGGGAGCTAGGGTTAGGGTAGAAATGACCCGAAATTTCGGGGAGGAGTGCCTTTTTATAGGTAGAGGGAGCTAGGAGGCTTCAAATTGAGCACGGTTTGCAGCCACGCAATCGTGATCGAACGGCCTAGATGATGGAGGGGGTTTAGGTGGGTTTTGGGCCACTTTGGAGAGGTGTTGGGCTGCAACACACACGAGGCCTTTACGGTCCCTCGGTTAACCGTTGGAGTATCAAACGAAGTCCAAATGGCACGAAACTTGACAGGCGGTCTACCGGTTGTAAACCAAGGCCGCTTGGTAAGTATCGGTCCAATCCAAAAACATTTAACACCCGCACACAAAAAGAGGTAAAAGGGGACACCGGAGGACATAGGAGCGCCGGAATGCAAAACAGACAATGGGGAAAATGCTCGGATGCATGAGACGAACACGTACGCAAATGCGATGCACATGATGACATGATATGAGATGCATGACAAAGACAAAGCAACATGAAGACAAAAACCCGACAACGAGGAAATATCATAACTTAGTGCCGGAAATGGCAAGAGTTGGAATACAAATATGGCAAGTTACATATGGGGTGTTACACATGAGTAGGTGGTTCTCTCTCAGAAGATGAATGGTGGAAGTGTAGGCATGTTCGGATGGCTCTCTCACACATGGTGAGGAGGGTGGAGGGGTATATATAGCCTCCACACAAAATCGAACCGTTAACACAAAGGACCCAACTCGGTTAGACCGAATATGTGAACTTGGTCAGACCGATTCAGTTCAAAATGTGAACGTTAGGGTTTTCGGTGGGACCGACATGATCAACTCGGTGGGACCGATGATCTAGGGTTAGGGCAAAACTTGATCTTAGATTGACCGATTACTTCAACTCGATGAGACCGATTTCAGTAACAAGCAAACAAAGAGTTGGTCAGGCAAACTCGGTGGGGCCGATCGCTCCTTTCGGTAAGAACGAAACATTACGAAAGGGAAACAGAGAGTTTGCATTGTGAACTCGATGGGACCGATCACTCATTTCGGTGAAACCGAAATGTTACAAAGGGAAACAAAGAGTTTGCAATCCCATCTTGGTGAGACCGAGATCCCTATCGGTGAGAGCGAACATATTACGGTTTCTGTCTATGGCTATGTCAAGTGAACTCAGTGGTGCCGGATGAATCGAATCGGTGGGGCCGAGTTTGAGTTTAGGTTTAGGACATATTTGGAATTGGGAAAGTGGTTGAGGGCTTTGGAGCATATCACTAAGAACTTTGAGCAAGTAGACCATTAAGCAACACCTCATCCCCTCTTAATAGTATTGGCTTTCCTATGGACTCAATGTGATCTTGGATCACTAAAATAGTCATGAAGAGTCTTGAGCTTTGGCCAATATGTCCTTCGCATTTTGAGGGGTCCACATCTCTAGTGCATGCCATGCCAATCATTGAACTTTCTGAAATAATCATCTTGAAAGGATATTCGTTCAATGAGCTATATGTTGTTATGAATTACCAAAACTACCCAGGAATTAGTTGCACTTTCAGATATATACAGCATACCGTTCACTCAAATGAACTATTTGTGAGTAGGCAACACAAAAGAAACGGTCAGCCAGATCAAGGTGTGTGCGATATACGACATACGGTTCACTCGGATGAACTGTTTGCATTGAGCCAAGAGAACAGAAACGGTTCAACTTAACATGATGTGTGTGATACGCGGCAAACAGGTTTGTAATCAGAAACGTGTGGGAAGACTGATAACAATATAGACGATTCCTGTTAACAAGCCGTGTGTGTTGTCATCAAACGATTGTTGGTATACAATTGTCAGTGATTGATGAAATCATCACTGACGGGTACCATTGTTTAGTCCGTGCGCGTTGTGATTTGCTCCGTTTACAGAGCATCAACATATATACTTAAAAAGACAGCATTGCAAAACCAAATTAAGCATACAATTACACAAGTGACTACACACATAACATTTCCACGCATCAAAGTAAGCAATTACATGCATACTAAACTAGGAGAAAGGAGGATCTAATCATCTACTTATTGGTGCGACGATGCTTGTCGTTGCTCTGCTTACGGCTAGATCGCTGGCCGTTTTGGGGAAGGAGGCACTTCCTCATGTCAATGATCCACATGTACATGTCGTAGCTTGTGTATGCCTCCTTGGCCACGTATACGACGTGAGCTTTGTCGAGTATCTCCATCTAGGCCGTGTGCCAGGAACGCTTGTCCTTGTTGTAGGAGTCCTTCATGTCTCTGTAGTAGGGGTTGACGATGGCCTCGGCAAGGCGAACCAATGAGTCCTTCTCATGCTCCTTGCTGCCCCAGATCTTGTATTGGCCCTGGATGTCGACCAAATTCTAGCCGAAATTCTCGAGCGCCTTCACATCATTGCTGATGTCCATCGTGGCGAACATGTAGTGGGGGCTATTAACAAACCTGGCGAAACGCTCGCAAGGCCTTGTGGCCAGGCAGTAGTGGTAGACAAGGACGTGGTGGTGCATGCACATCTGGGCATCGGCGACCTGGGGACGAGACCCAGCACGAGGGCGGGTGTACTTGAGGTCGAACCTAACCACCATGTACTTCTCCTCGGCAAGCAAAAACTCCATGATGTGGATGGAGTGCTCCACCTAGACTTGGTCGTTGGTGTACACCAAAGAGACGTCCGTCAACCTTTTGTGGGTGTCCACCACGGCATGCATGGTGAACTTCTGCTCATCGTCGGCAGCTGCTCGAAGTGCCATTGGAGCCGCATAGGATACCCTCTAAGAATTTGTCGTGGTGGGTGTGCTTCTTGCAATGTTGGTGCGCGATCGAAAGGTTCAAGAGACACAAGGGTTAAATGTCCGCTATAATAAATGGGGGTCGGTCGACCTGTAATCGTCATGTCCTGTCACGACGTTCATAGCTGAGGATTCCAGTGCACGCTTCACAACACCGCACCGCACGGTAAGAAAACTAGTACAGATGAATCCAAAGGATAAATACTTATGGATTGTAACAATATGGATCAAGCAACCAATTTGGGGGGGCATGTATGTACTGAAATCCTCCAAAAGAATCCTTCAGAAATTGTAGTACATTGTCATTGTAAACTTGGAAAAAGGTGTCACAAGTTGAACTCCCTTATGGTTAACATTTAACAGGAAAGGAACATCACGTCGACATATAGCTTCTCCAGGCATGGAAAGCAGCTCAAGAAACTGACAACTTGCTCCAGGTTGGGGCCGATAGATTCTAGTGGCAATACCTCCACTATGCGTAGTTTCAGGGTCAATCTTGTCAGAATCATTTTCAGGATGACAGTCAAACAAACATTTTCAAAATTTTAAATAATGTTAATTTGTAGAAGGAGAGGTAGAAGGCGGCTATTGTACTTGAACGGGTGTCGATCTAATAACAAGTTCGGAGTATTTGTCAGACGAGTATCCCACCACTGTCAATTTCGGTGTAGGAATGACATTGATTCTTGTGGGACCTTCTTGATCAACTACAAGTAATCTATCAAGTGTAGGTGTATCCTCAAAGACCATACCGTGGTACACATCTTGTGATGCCTTCCTGCCGCACCAGGACCACACATAAATAGCCCGGAGAGTCATGGAGGTGATGTGGAAGCTACTCAACCCATTGATTTCCTGAAGACGAAGGTACTCGAGTGTAGTACAGCCACGGAGCAGGCGCTCCATGTCAACGTCTGGAAGGCAGATGGCGACGAGCTCAAGGTGCTTCAGTCGTGGTAGAATAAGAGTGGGCACGTCATTAAGGGGGGATGGCAGTTCCTGAACTTGGCGACGCGCGGCGTGGGCGTGAGGCAGAGCGCAGACGTTGGCAGCGAGTGCATATGCACATCATTAAAAGTGAGCTCCTCGAGATGATCTAGGGAGGGGGATCAGAACCAATCATCAATCTTGTCTCAATCCTTGTCATTGGAACGGAACTTGCCTATTCTAAGGCCTCTGGTTGGGCCAAGGTGACTGCCGAGAATCTTGGAGAACGCATCCAAACTTTTTCGATAGCCATGGCAAAGCTCGTGGGTGTCGATGAGGTCAACAGGGGTTGAGTTCCATAGGGGGTGCCACCACCGGGAAAGGACGGTTGTTCTTGCCCCATATTTGATTGGGAGGAGGGAGATGATGACTGTCAACATATAATTGGGGAGGTTGCTGATGAAGTCTAGGCCTGCTGGAGTCGCTTGCAGTTCTTACTCGCCTCGCCTCCACTTGTTGGCAGCCACGTTCTCCACCTCCAGAGTCTCCTTGTTGGTGGCTCTTTTTGGTAGAAGTGGGAGTATAGAGAATATTTAGTTAAAACATGGCAATAGAAAACTGTATTGGTAACTAGAAGTTATTAGGTGGGAACATAGTAAGAAAATGGAATAACAATTGGTTGCTTAAATACTACACAATTCATTTGATATTGCTGGGTAAGTCAACATGCAGATACTTGAAAAGAAAACTTACTTCGAATAAAGTCTGGACGAATGATATTGTCGGGGAAGTTAGCATATATCTCATGACCAGGCCCTTTTATGTGCAATCCAATTATAGTGCCAGCTTTCAGTACATAAAACTTAGAAATTTCTTTCCAAAGGCCAGTGCCAAAATAGGGGTCACCACGTTGATCAAGTCTTATAGTAGCAACGATTGTAAATCCATGGTTTGTGTTCAGTATGACATCCATGTAGTCTTGATTTATGTAAAGGGAAAGATTGTGCACTACAGATTGAACATACCGCGCGCGTCCTAAGTCATCTAGTACGGTGAGATGGAATGTCTGGCGGAGGCTGCAAAGTCCTGATGTGTCTGTGCACTATACACTCTATGAATGGAAGAAAAACGTCAAATCATCTCGAATAAAAATGAATTCACGGCAATTTCAGCTGGGTGATTAAAGGAGGTGGATGAACTAGGATAAGAGATGAGATAATATCTCATTAAATTAGTTGCCTTGTTGTCGATGAGAAAGAACCCTTAGTATGGAAGATTCCTCGTCCAAGCGGAGCTGGGTCGACCGCGAGCAGCGTTGTGAAAGTAAATGGCGATAGGCGGCGGCAAGAAGAAGTGGCAAAATGTGATGGGGTTTGCCGGCAGCCTGGCAGCGGCGGTAGGCATCAAGCTAAGTGGTTATCGCCGTGGTAGGCGGTGCCATGCATAGACGCAGAGGAGCTTGTGCAGGTGTGAATGGGGACCAGAGAGGGTGGCGGGCGGGGTGAGGGTTTCCGACATGGGGATGGTGAGGGTTTTCTTATTTGTTTTTTGAATTGGGTGGTGAGGGTTTTCTATCCCACAAAGAATTTCAGAGGCAATAGTTTGCTAGAGCGAACCGTGTGTGATTGACACAATAGGCAAAATGAAAGTCATTGCACACGGTTCCAATTTTGGGAACTGTGTGTGATTGACGTACTACCTCCGTCCTGGTTTATTGGCCCCCTTTGTAATTTGTACCAAATTTTGACCAAATATTTAACTAACAAATTTTTATGCATGTCACAAAAAATTATATCATTGAACACTATGTTCAAGTAAGCATCCAATGATATAATTTTTGCTGACCTGCACTAACATTTTGTCAGTTAAATCTTTGGTCAAAATTTAACACAAGTTACAAAGGGGACCAATAAACTAGGACGGAGGTAGATTCCATCAACCGAACTGATTGCATCCCTATCCCACATTTATACATAAGTAAACATGGATTAAACATACTCACACATAGATAATAAGCATACACAAACATAGTTCAACCATAAGTACAGTCATTAAGCATAATCAAGCGTACATAGTTCAATCCCACGTCTCATCTCACAGGCCGACACGATCTTGAAGCTTCTCCAGGTATTCGGCATGTGTGACGTGCGCCAGCCTGCAAGAATACTTCTGCTTGAAGGAGCCAACGCCCGGTCCTCGTGCATGTGCCAGAACAATTAGATACGCGTCATGAACCTTGTGGTTGGAAAATGGGCATCAATATCCGCCGTTCTAGGTCCTAATACGCCTGTTATGCATTCCCGCATAAAGCTCCCTCATGATTTTCCTCTTGTAACTCCACTGGGCATCCTCAGCCATGCTGTCCACATCGTCAGACAGCACATATACAAATAGTAAAACTAATTTGGCATCAAATCAATGTTTACATGCCGTGAAGTAGGATTAGTAATTTATGGCTTTTTATTTATACATATCTAGAGATTATGGTTTGATTTTTAAGCACAGTCGTCTATGTACAGACCAATCTTGATGAAAATAATGGCACAAACATATGTAGATCATTAAAAATCAATTTTCAAGTCCTGGATAGAAATTATTAGCACGAACACTAACCCTAGTCAGATTACTAGCAAAAATCATTTGCATAGATGAAACAAGTAATCAGTTATGACTTGTACCATTCAAACAATCAATACACTACACGGATCTAACAAAACTTACTCATATTTCATGGATTGGGAAAACATAGCCATATGATTTCTATTCCAAAAAGGGGAAGGCAGGAGTAATCAAAGAAACCCTAGGATCTATTTGACAGATAAATGGGTATAGATGACTAACCAGTTGTCTGTCGTCATCGGAGTCATCGCCGGGGTCGTCGCTCGAGTCATCACCAGAGTTGGTGTGGAACTCTGCCTCCGGTTGTGGAAGCTTGACGCCATCGAAGAGGTCAGGATGCAGCGATAACTTGCCGGCAGTGATGGAAACCTCTGTCTCCGTCTCCATGCCGTGCTCCGGTGCTTCATTAGCCCCGACATTGCCACTCTCTCCGATGGGGTGCTTCGGCGACATCCTCATACACTGATGGCTTTGAGGACTAATTACGGAGTCCAGGATGCAAGCGGAGAGAGAGGATTGTGTGTGTGGCGAGGATGGGGGGTGCGGCCGCTCAGGCGTGCCCTTAATATGGAGTAGTGGGAGAGAGGCGGGCGGCGGTCAAACCACTGGCTCGCATCCTGGTGAGCTTCTGCACCGGACTGCTGGCATTCTAACCGTCATTTCACATAGCTACTCGCACACCTCCCGATGACACTGCGTAGCGAGCATGCCTTCGCCAATTCACACACCTGCACGCACGCCTCCGGGTCTGCCTGCGTTCCGTCAACTCACGCCTGTTCGCACGGCACAGGGGTCACGTATATTGTTTTTCTATTTGGATGATTAATGCTGCAACTTTGTTTCTTAACCGAAGTATGGCACGTATCCATTGTTGGATTAACGCTCACGGCTCGAATAAATAATATGTTTGGGATATTGGTTCCCAATTATTAATAATCTCCTGTTTGTAATTAGTTAAAGATTACATCAAAACTGTTCTCAAATTTTACAAGAAAAAGTAGAATGCCACTTTGTATTGGTCTCCATATGACAACACGACAAGTTTCATGAACTTCAAATAAGTTTTGGATGTACTAGAATTTAAAAATCAAGATTCTCAATGCTTGAAAGTTCTTGCACGGGGAGTAAACATGCACCAAGTGAGACACATGTGTTTTTGCAATCCATTTAGGTGCACTATCATGTGTGCATGTAGCTCAAATTTGATTTTTGCACATTATGCCCGTAGAAAATCAATCTATTACTATACTAAAACGTGTTAATGATCTCTATTTTTTCGAAATTAAAACGTCACTCCTTTGGTAACATATGTTCACCATGTGTCGGCATTCTGGAACGGGGGTACCCAGACTTGCCTGCCTGCGGCCCACGGCGTGGCTCCGTTGGCGGCCTGGTATGACCTAGCTTCAACATCAACAACTGAAGACCGTCGCGAGGGGCGAAGCCCCGCGAGGCGGATGACATCAAGACCTCCACATAGGGCATCCTCCCCAGACTGGCTCATGAGGAGCGAAGATATCTATGCAAGGTTCACCTTGTGAGGTTCAGATGACGTGAGTCGTGACGACCAAGGTCAGGCGGGCGCCAGCGGGCACGGTGTACTAGTTTCCTCTTTGGTGCTAAGGAGGAAAGCACAGGCACGGAGTCCCGAGGAATCAAGCAAAGGTTTCCATTCCGGTGCGACAAGACCAAGACCGCCAGGACGGCAGGACGGAGGTCATCGCCGAGCCCACCACGGCATCACCACCAGAGGCTTTTCCAGGCAAATACCACTTTTGTCAGGATAGCATGTACTAGATGTCTCCCTTTGGATTTGGCCGTTGTATTATCCCTTCCCGCCTTCATTAGGGAAGAGGACCAAGGCCATTATAAATTGAGCAGCACCACCACCATAGGAGGGGGACACAAAAGAGGCAGAAGGGACGGATCATTCAGATCATCCTCTCACCCACCAGCTCATCAAGCACAAGAAAACCTCTCCTCCTGAGGGCATTCTCCACTGTACTAGTTCATCCACACCCCCTCAAAGCCAATCCACCACAAAGCAGGAATAGGGTTTCACACCGCAAGGTGGCTTGAACCTGGATAAATTGTTGTGTCTCTTGTCCATTCAGTTGGTCGAGCGAGGCCGTGAGATTAGTGAGTAGGCAGACTGGGGAGGATGAGTTCTTCGCATGCACCCTAGAGTTCGAACCTCTCAAGGGTCTGTGGAAACCAAAATCTGGACATTTGGCGCGCCAAGTAGGGGTGAGTCGGAGATCCGCCACCTTGTTTGTTGTGCTCTGTAGTTCGGCTTTCATGGCGGAAGCTTCTCCAATGACTAGATCAATGCACGCTCTCGGAGGAGCCGAGGGGCTCCGAGCCTTGACCCCCGCCCTGCGGCAGGTGCAGTGGCCGCCCAAGTTCAGGGCGGACATGCCGCCCCGATACGACGGCGCGGCGGACATGGCAAGCTTTCTCCAAGCGTACGAGAAAGCTATTTGGGCGGCCGGCGGTGATGACAAGGTCATGGCGAACTGGCTCCCCCATGGCCCTGGTGGGCGCGTCGTGCGCCTGGCTTCTCAACTTGCTAGGGTCTTCTATGGCGTCCTGGGAGGAGCTGCGCGGCCTCTTCATCACGCGCTTCGCGGCACCAACACCCAATGCCGTCGCAACCCTCCTCGGTGGCTCGCAGGCGCCGCCCTCGGACCGCCATGTGAAGCAGTTCTTCCGCCAGGTGGGTGTCGCCCATGTGCAGCTGGGAGCTCCTCCGAGATGGGCGGCGCCGAAGGCCGACCTCACCTTCTACTCGAGAGATCACCCCGCGACCACCGCGGGCGCCAGCGCACCCCACATGCTCTACACCCGCACCATCTGCAACGTGGCAGTCACCAAGACCCTCATCGACGGTGGAGCTAGCCTCAATGTGCTCTCTGTGGAAGCTTTCGGCTTGCTTCACGTGCCACATGGCGGGCTCCGCCCCACCAAGCCCTTCCCCGGGGTCGTGGACGACTCTACCTGTCCCTTATGGCAGATCCGCCTCCCCATCACCTTCGACACCCACGATAACTACCGCACTGAGCTCATCAACTTCGACATCGCCCGCATTGGCCTCCCTTACAACGCCATCCTCGGGTACCCAGGCTTGGCCCAGTTCATGGCAGCGACCCACCCCGCCTACAATATCATGAAGATGTTGGGGAGCAGCGGTGTCCTTACTGTGGCCGGGGATACCAAGGAAGCCTTGTCGGCCCTCAAGCTCGCCTTCAGGGTCGCGACTGCCACGCGCCGAGGTGAGGAAGGAGCCCCGGAGGCTCCGAGGGCTGCGCCAGCAAAGAAGAAGCAGTTGTTCTCCCATGATCGCGCTGAGACGAAGCAAGTATCACTTGATGAGGAGGGGGTGTCGGGCGCCACATTCACCATAGGTGCCGGCCTCCCTTCAGATCAAGAGGAGGCGTTGGTCAGCTTCTTGCGCAAGATCAAGGATGTGTTCGCATGGGAGCCTAAGGATCTGATCGGGATCCCGAGGGGGTTAATCGAGCACCACCTAAGGGTGTTCCCTAACGTGCACCCAGTGATGCAAAAAGCGCGGCGGCAGTCCACAGAAAAGTAGTTGCTCATCGTCCAGGAGACTCGCAAACTCCAAGAAGCCAGTGTCATTCGAGAGGTACGGTGCCCGGAATGGCTGGCGAATCCGGTTGTCATCCCCAAGAAGGGCAGGAAGGAGCGCATGTGCGTCGACTTCACCAACCTCAACAAGGCTTGCCCCCAAGACCCCTTCCCACTTCCGCCCATCGATCAGATCGTTGACTCCACCACCGAGTGTGACCTGCTGTGTTTTCTTGATGGCAGTACAAGATGTTGATAAGATGGCTTTCCTAACCCCATGCGGGGTGTACTACTACACTTGCATGCTGTTCGGGCTGCGTAACACCAGAGAAACTTTGCAGCAGCTGATGCACATCGCTCTGGGCTGGCTACTCGGGAGGAATGCTGAGGCCTATGTTGACGAGATAGTGGTGAAATCTCGGGAGGCGAGGACTCTCATTGAAGACCTGGAGGAAACATTTGCCATCCTACGCAACGTGGATCTACGGCTCAATCCGAAGAAATGCGTGTTTGGCGTCCCCTCCAGCAAGCTGATCGGCTTTCTGGTGTCGCATAGGGGGATCGAGGCCAACCCCGAGAAGGTCAAGGCCATAGAAGGGATGTGCCAGCCACAGACCCTCAAGGAGATGCAGAAGCTGGCAGGCTATGTGACCATGCTAGGGTGCTTCATCTCCAAGTTGGGGGAGCGAGCCCTGCCATTCTTCAAGCTGATGAAAAAGAAAGGACCATTTGAGTGGACTCCGGAGGCCGACGCGGCATTCCATGACCTCAATAAGTACCTCACGACCCGCTGGTGATGGTAACACCACGCCCTCTCGAGCCGCTAGTGCTCTACCTGGCCACCACCCCTCACTTGGCTAGTGCTGCTCTGGTGGCGGTCCGGGAGGAACGCCAGCCAAGGACTCTCAAAGCAGCACCCCGCGGCTAGCTGGAACGCAACAGTTCCAGGATGGCGTTCCTAAGGCCTCGGCTACCCCAGCAGAAGACCAACCCCTCAGGATGGAGCTCCTGAGGCCTCGACTACCTCGACCGGCGACCGGCCTCCTGAGGCTGCCGGGCCTTAGGAGGCGCAAAGCGGCACCCACACTTTCACCCTCATCGAGCACCTGGTGTACTACGTCAGCACGGCGCTGCATGATGCGCGGGCGCGCTACCCCATGCCACAAAAGCTCTTGCTCGCGCTCCTCTTCGCCTCATGCAAGTTGCACCACTACTTTCAAGGCCACCCCATCAAGGCCGTCTCAGCTTACCCACTGGAGAGGGTGCTTAGGAGCCCCAATGCAGCGGGAAGGGTTGTAGAATCAAACATCGAATTGCAGGCATTCTAGCTGGAGTTCAACACCACCAGAGTCATCAAGGGCGCCACACTCGCCTACTTCGTGGTGGAATGGACCGACATCCCCAACCCCGAAGTAGGAGAGGACCGATCCCTCTCACCAGGAAGCAAGGCACCAGATGGCTGGGTCATGTACTTTGACGACGCCTTCACGCGTCAGGGCGCGGGGACTGGCGCCTTGCTCATCTCGCCCACCCAGGACAAGCTCTACTACGCCATGCAGCTCTGCTTCCAGCTGGGCGAGAAGGTCTCCAACAACATCACAGAGTACGAAGGCGTGATGCCGGTCTCAAGGCTGCAGCAGGCTTGGGAGTCAAGCGCCTCACGATCAAGGGCGACTACCAGCTCCTCGTCAACTTCTTCGACAAAGTATCTGAGCCGAAGGACGAGCACATGGAGGCATACCTTGCAGAGGTACGAAAAATTGAGAACCAGTTCTTGGGCCTGGAACTGCAGCATGTGCCCTGCGGCACGAACAAGGAAGTTGATGACATCACCAAGAGGGCATCCCGGCGCTTGCCCCAGGAGCCTGTCGTCTTCGAGGAGCGGCTCTTCAAACCTTCAGCAGCCCCTCCTGCTGCGGAACCAGCATCGCCTCAGGAGGAGCTACCACCAGCACCCCTCTTGGGAGCCCCTGCTTGCGGCCCAACCTCGGGAGCGCGTCTACTTCTAGCGCTCGAGCCTCAGGAGGTGTGCTGGACCGAAGAGTTTAGGGCGTACCTACTTCAGGGTACCCTGCTGGAGAAGGATGAGGATGCAGAGCGTGTGGCACGACAGGCCACTGCCTACTGCATCTAGGATGGTGAGCTCTATAGGAAACGGCCAAATGATGTTTTTCTATGATGCATCTCCAGGGAGCAGGGACATGAGCTGTTGGCTGACATACACGGCGTGGACTACGGGCATCACTCGTCATCGCGCACCCTCGTGGGCAAGGCACTCCGTAGAGGGTTCTACTGGCCCACGACGCTCAATGATGCCATCGAGCTGGTGAGATCTTGTGAAGCATGACAATTCCATGCGAAGCAGATCCACCAGCCCGCTCAGGGCCTCTAGACCATCCCGCTCTTGTGGCCGTTCGTGGTTTGGGTGCTGGACATCTTGGGGCCGTTCCCTCGGGCGCCTGGGGGCTACCTCTACCTCTACGTCGCCATCGACAAATTCACCAAGTGGGTGCAGGTGAAAGCTGTCCGCACTATCCCAGCCTGCTCGGCACTCAAGTTCATCAAGGGCCTCGTAAGCCGGTCCGGGGTCCCTAATCACATCATGACCGACAAAGGCTCGCAGTTCACTAGCAACCTTTTCAAAACATATTGTGCTAACCATGGAACGTAGATATGCCACGCCTCAGTGGCACACCGTAGGAGCAACGGCCAGGCAGAAGGCGCCAATGTGGAGGTTCTGGGAGGCCTCAAGGAAAGAACCTTCAAAAAGAAGCTCAAGGGCTGAGGCAGGGGTTGGCTGGACGAGCTCCAATCCATCCTATGGTCCATTCGCACCACCGCGACCAAGCTAACGGGTTAGAATCCATTCTTCCTCGTCTATGGAGCTCAAGCGGTTCTCCCTCTTCAGGTCAGGCATCACTTTGCGTGGGTCTTAGCATTTGACGAGGCACGCCAGGACTCCTTGTGGGGGATGGACCTCCTGCTGGGGGAGGAGCGCCGCTGTCAAGCCGCGCTCCGAGCAGCAAGGTACCAGCAAGCGCTGCAGCAGTACCACTCCCGCAACGTCTGCTCTAGGACGCTCAAGGTGGGTGATCTCGTCCTGAGGTAGGTGCTCTCCAGGGAGGGCTGCATAAGCTTTCACCCATGTGGGAGGGCCTATTTAGGATTGCCTGTGCCTCCAGGCCCGGCGCCGCGTGCCTGGAGATGCAGGACGGGATCCCCATCCAGAATGCCTGGAACATCCAGCACCACCGGAAGTTCTACCCATGAAGCAAGGCCCCGTGCCTATGAAGGTCTCTGCTCGCGACATTCTCACGTAATAATGAGTGGGGTTGTACATGCCCCGGAGTCTCCAGAGTGCCACCCTCGGGCCTCGGGGGCTCCCTCCCACGTCCTAGTGGTAGCACTTAGCTCCGCGTTAGTGAGAAGACTAGACTAGGTGCTGGACGTGGCTGTTCATTTGCTTGCTTTTTGTAGCTGGTTTGCAACTTCTTAATGGAATTTGGAGTTCTAACGTTTTTTCGATTGACAAGTTGGATTCTCCCCTTTTATATCTCTCGTCTTTTAGTCTTGGCTTAGGGGAGCGGCAGTTGCCCATCGCTCCTTTTCGCGCGACTCATCGTGGCACGGGAGCTGCTGCGGCACAGGTTGGCGGAGAGCGGCCGCGACGCACTGCTGGAGCACGTCGCCGAACTACTCGATGCTGCTTGCAGGGGTACGGCGCCCTTCTGCACCTTACCCATGCCT
The DNA here is from genome assembly GCF_018294505.1 of Triticum aestivum. NCBI lineage: Eukaryota > Viridiplantae > Streptophyta > Magnoliopsida > Poales > Poaceae > Triticum > Triticum aestivum. Next base: position 244,364,094 of record NC_057803.1, read on the forward strand.
CAAGTTGTGGCAGAGGCACGCGCGAGGCCCCGACGGGCTCACGCGCCTCCTGGGGCGTTGGGGGACCCGACGGCATCAGCATGGTCCTCGGCGCAGCGTGTCTTACCACGACGGCGCCACCTCCAGTAGTAACAAGCATTGTTGTTCCCCTGCGGGGCCGTGCCAGGGTGCAGCCCGACACCCACCAAGGCTAGGCGTCACGGCAAGCGGCGCAAGGCGTGGGACACCCAAGAAATTGCCCCAGCGCGGCAGCCGCGAATGCCTACATGCCCCGCATGATGGATCTAGAGTACACACCAGGAGAAGGTCCCAACTCATTCCCCGAGCCAGGATGGGAAGGAGGAACGCCCGAGCCAGGGGTCTTCCACGAGCTGCCCAGAGGCTTCACCGACCCCTCCAGCACCTTTAGTAAAGTGAGTGGTGGCAGGATGTTGTCACTCCGGGGCCCCTCCAGCACCTTTAGTACCGGGTCGTATCACGAACCGGTACTAAAGGTCATCCTACATAGACCCTTCGTCCACCCGAGCTTGCTCTGTTCATCCCCTTTCCCCTCTCCTCTCTGTTCTTTTCCCTCTTCCTCTCAAGCTCATCACACATTTTGCCCAAAATTTGTCAAGATTTGAAGGCCCCCATCCATTCAAATGATCACAAAGGTTAGCAACTTTGTCCTTTCATCTCTCATTGCTAGATTAGCTCATGCAATGCTTTATATAGTGATTGACTTTTGAGTTTAGTAATTTGGGAGGAATTATATATATGTGCTAGTATTTGATTTATATGCAATTTGAGGTCAAAAATAACACTTAGTTTGCATATGTAGGTGTGGTTTACTTAGTACCTTCTAAATCTCCGTCGTAACCACCGTCGATCGCTCGCAACGTCCCGTCACCGGCACCACCTTGTGGTGAGCCTCTTGTTCATGAAGTTTTATATAAAAAATTGATGTTTGTGTGATTTGGATATATAGTTACTCGTATAATTATGTTACCCATACGTTGTTTGTTATACATAGTGCCATGGTTTTGATATCCGTCCCCGTTGGCCCTCGTCCGGGTTATGATCCGGATGTGGCATATTCTCTTTTAAAACTATTCATTGCATTTCGTGTTTATGAAAAATTATGCCCATCAAGTTGACATAGATATTTCTAGGTAGAGTTGAACCGGAAATTCCAACCGACCCTATTGTCGAGAGGTTAAATTTAGTTGAAAGAGAACACGAGGATTTGAAGGAAAAATTGAAAAGAATTGAGGGGGAGAAGAAGGAATTGGAGTTGCACGTCGCCGATGTCGTCGATGATCACAAGATTAAGATGGAGAAAATGCGCTTGAAGATTAGAAAGATTAGAAAATATGCCATTCATAGTGAGGCTTGGTATCATTATGCTGTTGGATCAATTGTTACCTTAGTTGCGATCTTGATCGCATTTGTTGTTGCATTTAAATTCTTTAGCTAGAGAGTTATTTGTTTGTTGCATTTAAGTGTTGTATGATCTTTATGTATGAACTTTATGTATTGTATTAATTTGGTGTTTTCGGTGTTGTGTATTGAAGATGAACGGGCAATGGATGTACAATGACCGATGATGTCCCGAGTTCATTAATGGCGTGCGTACTTTCCTGCTTGCGGCTGAGGCAAACAAGCGGGCGGATGGTTTTATGCCTTGTCCATGTGCTGGCTGTAAGAACGGTCACAATTACTCTACATCAAGAACCATTCACGTCCACCTGTTTGAGTCCGGTTTCATGCCCCACTATAATGTTTGGACCAAGCATGGAGAAAGAGGTGTTATGATGGAAGACAATGAAGAAGAAGAAGACGACGACAACTATCCTGGCCATGGGTTCCCTGAATACGATGATACAACAATGAGGGAAGAAGCTGAGGTGGTAATGCGGGAAGAAGCTGAGCCGGCAATGCGGGAAGAAGCTGAAGAAGAGGCATCAGATGAGCCCGTTGATGATCTAGGTCGGACCATTGCCGATGCAAAGAGAAGCTGCGCAAGTGATTTGGAGAAGAAGAAGTTGCAGCGCATGTTAGAGGATCACAAAAAATTGTTGTACCCGAATTTTGTAGGTGACAAGAAAAAGATGGGCACCACACTGGAATTGCTATGATGGAAGGCAGAGAATGGTGTATCTGACAAGGGATTTGGAAAGTTGCTGGTAATGATAAAGAATATGCTTCTAAAGGACAACGAATTTCCCGAGAGTACGTACGAAGCAAAGAAGGCTATCTGCCCTCTAGGCTTAGAGGTGCAGAAGATACATGCATGCCCTAATGATTGCATCCTCTACCGCGGTGAGTACGAGGATTTGAACGCTTGCCCAGTATGCGGTGCATTGCGCTATAAGATCAGCCGCGATGACCCTGGTGATGTCGAGGGCGAGCGCCCCAGGAAGAAGATTCCTGCCAAGGTGATGTGGTATGCTCCTATAATACCACGGTTGAAACGTTTGTTCCAAAACAAAGAGCATGACAAGGCGATGCAATGGCACAGAGAAGACTGTAAGAAAGACGGGAAGTTGAGAGTACCCACTGACGGGTCGCGGTGGAGAAAAATCGAAAGAAAGTACGGCAAGGAGTTTGCAGATGACGCAAGGAACGTATGGTTTGGTCTAAGCACAGATGGCATTAATCCTTTTGGGGAGCAGAGCAGCAACCATAGCACTTGGCCTGTGACTCTATGTTTGTATAACCTTCCTCCTTGGCTGTGCATGAAGCGGAAGTTCATTATGATGCCAGTTCTCATCCAAGGCCCTAAGCAACCCGACAACGACATTGATGTGTACCTAAGGCCATTAGTTGAAGAACTCTTACAACTGTGGAATGGAACAGGTGTACGTGCGTGGGATGAATACATGGGGGAAGAATTTGACCTAAAGGCGTTGCTGTTCGTGACCATCAATGATTGACCTGCTCTTAGTAACCTTTCAGGATAGACAAACAAGGGATACCGCACATGCATGCACTGTTTGGACGATACCGACAATATATATTTGGCTAATTGTAAGAAGATTGTGTACCTGGGACATCGTCGATTTCTTCCGAGCAGGCATCCCGTAAGAAAGAAAGGCAAGCATTTCAAAGGTGAGGCAGATCACCGGACGAAGCCTCGCCACCGTACTGGTGCTAATGTACATGATATGGTCAAGGATTTGAAGGTGGTCTTTGGAAAGGGTCCTGGTGGACAACCTGTTCCGAATGACGCTGACGGACGCGCACCCATGTGGAAGAAGAAATCTATATTTTGGGACCTGCCCTATTGGAAAGACCTAGAGGTCCGCTCCGCAATCGATGTGATGCACGCGACGAAGAATCTTTGTGTGTCCCTGCTTGGCTTCTTGGGCGTGTATGGGAAGACAAAAGATACACCTGAGGCATGGGAGGACCAGCAACGTATGCACGGAAAAGACGACATACATTAGGGTCATGCAAGCTACGCTCTTACCAAAGAAGAGAAGGAAATCTTCTTTGAATGCCTGCTCAGTATTAAGGTACCGTCTGGCTTCTCGTCGAATATAAAGGGAATAACAAACATGGCAGAGAAAAAGTTCCAGAACCTAAAGTCTCATGACTGCCATGTGATTATGACGCAACTGCTTCCGGTTGCATTGAGGGGGCTTCTACCGGAAAACGTTCGATTAGCCATTGTGAAGCTATGTGCACTCCTCAATGCAATCTCTCAGAAGGTAACCGATCCAGAAATCATACCAAGGTTAGAGAATGATTTGGTGCAATGTCTTGTCAGTTTCAAGTTGGTGTTCCCACCATCCTTGTTCAACATCATGACGCACGTCCTAGTTCACCTATGTGAAGAGATTAACGTTTTGGGTCCTGTATTTCTACACAATATGTTCCCCTTTGACAGGTTCATGGGAGTCTTAAAGAAATATGTTCATAACCGTGCGAGGCCAGAAGGAAGCATCTCCAAGGGCCATGAAAATGAGGAGGTCATTGAGTTTTGTATTGACTTTATTCCTGACCTTAAGCCGATTGGTGTTCCTGAATCGTGGCATAAGGGTAGACTGGATGGACAAGGCACGCTAGGAGGGGAACAAATAATATGTATGGACGGGCATTCTCTCACTGAAGCACACTGCACAGTTCTACAGAATTCCGCCTTGGTGGCTCCGTATACAGATGAACACAATAATTTGCTACGCTCCAAACACCCGGAGCGGTCTGATGACTGGATTACACGTGAACAAACCAGGAGTTTCGCCAGCTGGTTGCAGACACGTACCATGCATGACGCCTCTATTGAAGATGACCTGTACTTGCTGTCCCAGTTACGATCTTCAAATATAATGACTTTCAAAGGGTACGAGATAAATGGTAATACATTTTACACGATCGCCCAAGATAAGAAGAGCACCAACAAAAATAGTGGTGTCCGCTTTGATGCAGAAACCAAGACGGGGAAGGAAACAGATTATGGTTATATACAGGACATATGGGAACTTGACTATCGGTGTGGTTTGAAGGTCACTTTGTTTCGGTGCAAATGGGTCAATATGACACGAGGCGGGGTAACGGAAGACCCGCAATACAGAATGACAATAGTGGATCTCAACAATCTTGCATATGCAGACGAACCATTTGTCCTAGCCAATGATGTGGCACAGGTTTTCTATGTGAAGGACATGTCTACCAAGCCGAGAAAAAGAAAAGATAAGGAAGTGAATGCATCGTACGATGAGCCAAAGCGGCACATAGTTCTTTCTGGGAAGAGAAACATCATGGGAGTGGATGACAAGACAGACATGTCAGGAGATTATGAAAAGTTTGATGAAATTGCTCCATTCACAGTGAATATTGACCCGAGCATCCAGTTAAATGATGAAGATTTTCCATGGCTACGGCGCAAAGGGACACACGCGAAGAAAAAGTTTCACACCCAAAGATCTGGGATGTGATCGGCTTCACTATCATCACTTTCTTCTGTGTTTCACACCTAGGAGGGAATCTCTGTAATAGTTAGGGTAGCTAGTTATGTGTTTTGCCATTTGAAACGCGAAGAAATTTTATGTGCAAGCAAATTCTTTCATGCATTTACTGGTTTTTTCAGCTAAATGACCCTGAAATTGAAAAGCATTTCAAATGAACTCAGAAAAGGTTGAAAGTTGGCATGGTATCATAATTTCACCCACATAGCATGTGCAAAAAAGTAGAGAGGGTTACCGCAAAAACTGGATGCACTTCGTATACAAAATGGACAACCTCTTTCAAAGTATCAGGGTTTCGGACGAAAACTCAACCATTACAAAGGCATTTCATTTTTTAAATAACCTAAGCATTACCAAATTGAATATATTGATAAAACACACTAATATTAAACATAAGAAAAAAGAATCACTGAAAAATCTATTTTCAAAGTTAAGTTATTCACAAACTAGTGATTCACACAAATTTCAAATAATTCAAAATTTAAACTATTCAAATTTGAAACTAACCGGTACTAACAGAAAGTTTGTAATTTTTTGTACCTAAAGCAAAAAATTCCACAAACAAACTCTAAATACAGCAAAAAAACCACTCTAAATAAATAAAACAAAATAAGTAAAGCAAAAAAAGAAAAGAAAACGCCACCTACTGGGCCACAGCGGCCTGCATACGACTAGAAACCCAAATTCTAGTTGGGCTAGGATGCAGGCCCGCTAGCCCAGTAGGCCCAACAGGGCATCGCAGAAGAGGTAGGCCCAGAAGGCCTGCTTAAGAGAGGAGCTCGAGACAGTAGCGACGGTGGGGCTTATAAGCAGGTGCGAGTGCCCCTCGGCTAGCGAGGTGGGACTAAACTTTTGCGCCCCTCGCCTAGCAGCGCACACCCTTTAGTACGGGGTTGTGGCTCCAACCGATACTAAAGGGGTGCCGTTCCCGCCGCTTGGCCTGGCCAAAACAGACCTTTAGTACCGGTTGGTGGCTCCAACCGGTACTAAAGGTTGTTCTATATAAGAAAACACATCAAAAAAATTATTAGTTTCTCATCTCTTCCCGCTTCTTTCTCCTCTACCCCATCGCCGTCCCCGTCGCCGTTCGTCGCCGTCGCCGTCCCCATCCCCGTCGTCCCCGTCGCCGTGCCGCACCCCGTCGCCACGCCCCGCCCCGTCCTCCCGTCGTCCCCGCCCGGCCCGTCCTCCCATATGTCGTCCCCGCCGGCCCGTCCCCGTCGTCGCCGCCCCGTCCCCGTCGTTTCCGCCCGTGCTTAAAAATGTTACTTTACTTTTGCGGCATATAGTATTTGTTGTCGACGATGCCCAGCCCGCATCCTCGCCGTCGACCCGTTCGCGACGACGTCCTGCTTCAGAGGACCCATGTCCGGGACTGGGCTCCGCCGGGCTGGCACTGGGAGGTGCTACCTTCAGGGGCGCGACGCTTGGTGAGGAACCCGGCCACGGGTCCCGTCGTCGACCCTGATCTCGTTTGGTGGCATTCGCGTGGGCCAGTTTCGGTGCGGAGGGAGCCGGCCCCGCCGGAGGTGGTACGTCGTCGTGTCAGGGAGGAGGATGAGCACGTCCATCGCTACATGGTTGCGTTAGAGGCCGGCAGGTTCTCCAATACCTGGCAGTTTCTTCAGGGATCTCACTTCAGCTATGATCCTGTGAGGGTTCCTTCTCTTTGCGTGTCCACCGCCCGCGCCGCAAGAACCGCGAGTGTCCTAGATTCTTCTGTAGTATTCGATCTTTATTAGCTACCTAGCCAGTGATGTACTCGATATATAATATTCGAGACAATGTATTCAAGATTATATATTATTCGAGACGATGTATTCAGATTATATCTATTATTCGAGACGATGTATTCGAGATTATATCTATTATTCGAGACGATGTATTCGAGATTATATCTATTATTCGAGACGACGTATTCGAGATTATATTCGATGATGCTTATTATGTACTATGATTGATTCAGTTTTTTCCTTATTAATTGATTGCATCCATGCATTGTAATTTGAATATATTTCTTTTGGATTAGTTAAACAAAACCTATGGCGGACAATACCGCAGAGAGGGAGAAGAGGCCCTGTTCAATATCATACGCAATCCTCGCGGGCCAGATGATGATCAGAATGAAGAAGATTATGACGGCTCCAATATCTAAACAACACCGGGGAGGGTGATATGATATTCGATCGCGACGACCGAATTGATGAAGTCATGAACTATGAACATGACAAAGAAAATGTTGATCTTGAAACAACAAAGACCGGCGAGGTATATATATTTATATAAGCAGGCATCTGGTGATCATCACATGTTTTAAATGACTTGAAGATATATTAACGAATCGATCTTTCTTCTTTCAGCCATCCGGATCGAGCAAATCTTCAGGCAACAGGAAACGTGGCCCGAACAAAAAGTTGAAGGAGGGCGTAAAGTACAATATTGAGGCCATCAGACCTAATGGCGAACCATTAGCGCCTAAGAAGATTGCGGACAAGTTCATTCGTCAGTGCGGAGTTCTTGTGAAGGACCAACTCCCGATCTCCCTTCAAGAATGGAGAGAGCCAGCAAAGCCACGTCCAGGAGTTACTTTTGTCGACGACAGACAAAAACTTCTGCTTTGGGAAACGCTCATGGAACATTTCACCCTACCAGATAATTTCACAGATGCAGATGTGGAGAAAGTCAAGGATGCTGCTCTTAGGAACATGGCGGTTGCATTCAAGAACCACAAGATTCGTGAATGGGCCAAGTACGTCAACGGAGGAAGGAAGACTCCAGTATTCGAGGGAACACTAGAGAAGCAAAGTGCTCATTGGGACGATTTCGTGAAATTCAAGGATTCGGAATTATCTAAGGAACGGTCGAGAATAAACAAGGCCAATGCCGCAAAAAAGGATAAGTTCCATAAGCTGGGGCCAGGTGGCTATGCGGTGGGAATGCCTAAGTGGGATAAGTCTGAGAAAGAGATGCTGGATGCAGGTGTCACTCCAGAAACATTGAGCTGGCCCCCCAGGTGCAGGACTTGGTTCTATGCGCATGGGGGGGAGTTGGACCCGAAGACAGGCAAAGTTTCGAAGAAGGCATGTCTGGACGGAGCCGAAGATAAGCTACTTGTTGCAATAGAAGAGGCTCGATCGGGGTTGTTCGAGCCCAACAGAGAGAACGACGAGCTTACGCGTGCCCTGGGAAATCCTGAACACCCGGGAAGAACACGAGGCATGGGCGCTATTCCGTGGTATGAGGGGTTTTCGGACTGGAACGCCGACTACAGAACCCGTGCGAGAAAGAAGATTGCGGAGGAGAAGAAGAGGAAGATGAAGGAGGAGCAGAGGAAGCTAGACTATGAACGCCTTCAAGGCCTAGAATCAGCGCACGCGGACTTGGCAGTCAAATTCCAGTGGCAGCAGGAGCAGATCGACTCACTTAGCCAGCAAAGGGGGTCTCAGCAGCTAGCAGATGATCCACCATTGGATAACACCGTCCCATCCATGCCGAGAAGTAGTGTGGGTTCCGCCCCGGGCGACGCATTGCTGGATAGCTACCCAGTGGATGACATCATGGAGAACACTAACTGCGAGCTACACTTCAAAATGAAGAACATATCCATGAAGGTGGCGGACGCCCTTGCTTTTACAAATCCCCCCGAGGCAACCTTCCATTGCAACCCGATTCCAGCGGGCTATGCTCGTGTCTTGGTTGATGAGGTGGTGGACCAATAGTCGGGGCTAGAGCTTGACATTCCTGGAGGTGACGATGAGCACACACTAGGAGAGGCCAACCATCGTATCATCCTATGGAGAAAGGATTGCATCATCTTTCGAAGGCCACCAACACCGCGTCATCCGACTCCTCGTCGCAGTCCGCCACCGAGTCAGCAGACTCCCGCTCCTCCAAGTCCACCAACGCGTCAGGCCAATCCTCCTCCAAGTCCGGCACAGCTTCAGGCCACTCCTCCTCCCCCAAGTCTGGCAAAGCGTCAGGACACTCATCCTCCAAGTCTGGCACAGCTTCAGGCCACTCCTCCTCCAAGTCTGGCACAGCTTCAGGCCACTCCTCCTCCTCCAACTCAGCCACGTCAGCCGTCTTCGCCGCCTCAGCTATCACGGAAGAGAGTCGCCTCAGCTATGGTGCGTAGCGGTACAAGTTGAGGTAGTACTGGAGGTACAGGTGGAGGCAAGCGATTTCAATATGGTCCAAGCCTCGCGCCTCTTCCGCAGAGGCCTTACGACAAGTCCGAGGAGGAAAACGTAGCCATATCGAAGGCCGAGGTGGAAGCCCATTTTGCACCAAAACCGCCACCGCCGCCAAGGGAGAAAGTGCCTGTGGAAAAGATTGACCACTTCATTCGTATGGCTAGAGCACCAGCTCCCAAGCCTGTTGACACAGACTATGAGCGCCACATCAATAAGTTAAATCAAGCACGTCTACAGAAAGAGGCGAGCTCGAGCTCGAGCAAATCAGCTGGCAAAAGTAGCGGTAAAACCGTTCCCCAGCTGGGAGAATAGGCGGCGCAATCAATCCCCCCGCTTGTTGTGCTAACAACACATGAGAGTAGGCGCACCCAATATTATTGTGGGCAAACCGTTAACGTTCCCGGGGTGGGCAATGTGGTAATAACCGAGGAGCATATTGCGCAGGCTAAATCGATTGGGATCACTGTTGGACAACTCCTCGATATCGAGCCCATGTCTCCGACTAGAGAGGTGGAAATAAAATGGAAATATGCTCGGGGCTAACCTTTGGTCGAGCCATAGGAGGTCAATAAGCTCCCAACAAGAATGTATGAATTGCATCAATGGTACATGGACATTACCAAGATTTCCAATCGAGAGTCCCTCATGGTGAATGTCAACAAGGATCATTACTACCATGAGAAAGCTGTGACCATTGAGTATTCAGAACTATTTCAGCTATACAATCAAGACGCACTCGACAAATCTATTGTCAGTTGCTATTGTCTGTAAGTGATTTCTTTCTGTAATTTAAGTCTCAAGCTAGCTGTAGTGATCATTTTAATCAATCATTACCTATAATTATCCTCACTATATTCTTTTCTGTGGTATTATGCAGGATGAAGATTTATGAAATGAAAAAAGGTGGACGCTATGGCATTGGGTTCATTGACCCAAATACCATTAATGAATACACATGGAAAATAGATCCATATCACGAAAAAAGTGTAGAGGAAAGCATGCTACAGTTCTTCAAGGAACTCAAATACAATGAAGGTATACTACTTTGTTACAACTTCCAGTGAGTCACACTGTCTTGTACTACAAATTCTGTTTTTCCCTACTAGCTAGCTACATGTTTTTGCTTACATATGCCCGCTTAATTAAGACATGCAAACGTGTGTGCATGCAGATTTCACTGGATCTTGTTAATCATCAAAGTTGATGAAGGAACAGTTGAAGTACTAGACTCACTACTTAAGAAAGCAAGTGACTACACCATCGTGAAGGGGATAGTCAATAGGTAATTTCAATCATTATTAACTATATCTCGGCCTATTTAATTAGTTCGTCATTTCCTGATAACAACTATTTAATAACCCATTTATTCATTTTCTTTGTCGGCAGGCAGGGCTTGGGCAAAGTTCATCAGGGCCACTCCAGGCCCGTGGAAACAAAATCTGAAATGGTATCGACCCAAGGTAAGTAATTAAGTAGTACTAGCTAGCTGCCATCTCCTTAATTATCATGCTTGATTAATTATTATCTGATCAAATTCCATTCTCGTAAAGGCCCTGAAGCAGGCGCTGAGGAATGATCTATGTGCATACTACATTTGCGAGAACATTCGCATGATGGCGCCCGAAAGGAGCAAATCTCAAAGACAGGAGTGGGTACGATATCGATTGTCAGAACACTATTCACAATTTTTACACCATTATCGATATCTAGTCACACAACTAATACACATGCATATTGATCTCCTTCTTAACAATTCAAAGAGGTGCGGGACAAGCTCCTAGCACAGGGCCGCATAGAAGCAATTCAAGAGGAAATAGCAAGATTTTTGCTCGACCAGGTCATAGATCCCAAAGGATAATACTATTACCCGCTACCGCCCCCATGAACCACTTCCAATTGTTAGCATGCTCCGAAGGCACCAATTAGCTAGGCTAATGCCACTGGCTCCGAAGGCACCATTTAGGAGAAATTGTATATATGTGTGAATTAATTAATGTTGGTTGTGATACATTCGATGATATATATATATATATATATATATATATATATATATATTATGATCGGTTCTACTAGAAATTCTATTTATCTATATGCATAATGTGTACAATATGTAGTATCGTAAAATATCAGCAAACAAAAAATAATTAAATGGAAAAAAACAAAATTAAATGAAAAAGAAATCATAAACCCAAAACCCCCAACCTTTTAATACCGGTTGGTGACACCAACCGGTACTAAAGGGCTCCCTGCCCCCGAAGCTGGCTCGTGCCATGTGGTTGCCCTTTAGCACTGGTTCGTGCTGAACCGGTACCAAAGGGGGGGCTTTAGTGCCGACACTTTAGCACCGGTTACCAAACCGGCACTAAAGGGCCTTACGAACCGGTGCTATTGCCCGGTTCTGCACTAGTGAGTGCACCCATCGCCTCCCAGAAGATCTTGTGGCAGACAGCACACCACCCACGCGCAAGCTCAAATGTGTGGCCGGGACCGTCCTCCACGCCGGGAATCATTGGGGAAGCTGGAGGTTGCTGGCCTGCTCCTAGTATGTGGCTGGAGACCGGCTCCTTCCCTGCCGCCTCCCGAGCCTTAGCGGATGCGCTGCAGGACGGGGCCTCGCTGCTTGAAGATGAAGCCAGGGCTGAGGTCGTCCAACTACGGGCAATGACCAATGGAGGGGCCCTTGGCACACCTTCAGCACTCCAGGCAGGACCATGAAGGAAGGACAACAAAAACACAGGATCAAGACTCCTGGTCAACGCGCCCTCCTCAAGAATGGGCCCCGAGCCACGTGCAGCGGTCATGCAAGGAGAGCTCACGATGAGTGGCGAGCCAGGAACTGGCGGAGGCCTCTCCTCAGGAGATCTCACCGCTCCAACCCAAGGGACCCTGGGGAGCCATGGTCGGAAAAGGGTGCAGCACTAATGGAATCATGTAGATGAGGTACTTACTCGCCTATTGTAACACCCTCGATGCGACTATAGCTCCCACGTGTCGAGGCACGACTTAGAGACATAATCGCATTGAAGGCATATGCCGCAAATTAGGCAATCTTCACAACATCCCATGTAATAATAATAAAAGGGGAGATAACATAGTTGGCTTACACTCGCCACGTCAACCAAGTACATAAATAACATTACATCATCCAAACACTCATGACCCGACTACGGCGCCAAAATAAAGAGAACCCAACATGCGACACGGTCCCAATCACCGCCAACTGGGCACCACTACTGATCATCGGGAAAGGAAACGTAGTATCGTTGAGAGTCTTCGTTGAACTCCCACTTGAGCTCATACGCGTCTCCTGGAGCGGAATCATCAGGCCCTGCATCTGGTGTAATAGTAATCTGTGAGCCACAGGGACTCAGCAATCTCGCACCCTCGCGATCAAGACTATTTAAGCTTATAGGTAAGGCAAGGTAAAATATGAGTGGAGCTGCAGCAAGCGACTAGCAAGTATGGTGGCTAACTTATTCGCAAAAGAGAGCGAGAAGAGGAGGCAAAGCATGGGCGAGAAACTAGAGAGCAACCTGCGCAAACATTACTCCAACACCGTGTCCACTTCCCGGACTCCGCCGAGAAGAGGCCATCACGGTAACACACTCGGTTGATTCATTTTAATTAAGTTAAGGTTCAAGTTATCTACAACCGGACATTAACAAATTCCCATCTGCCCATAACCGCGGGCACGGCTTTCGAAAGTTCAATCCCTGCAGGGGAGTCCCAACTTAGCCCATAACAAGCTCTCACGGTCAACGAAGGAATAGACCTCCTCCCAAGACGTTCCGATCAGACTCGGTATCTCGGTAATTCAAGACACTTCGACAGGTTAAAACAAGACCAGCAACACCGCCCGAATGTGCCGACAAATCCCGATAGGAGCTGCACATATCTCTTTCTCAGGGCACACTCAGATGAGCCAGACGTCGGGTAGGCCAGCCCAGAGTTGCCCCTGGTAGCCCCGGACATCGCTCGGTGGACCAACACTCAGAGGAGCACTGGCCCGGGGGGGGGGGTAAAATAAGATGACCCTTGAGTCTGCAGAACCCAAGGGAAAGAAAAGGCTAGGTGGCAAATGGTAAGACCAATGTTGGGCATTGCTGGAAAAGCTTTAATCAAGGCGAAATATCAAGGGGTTCCCATTATAACCCAACCGCGTAAGGAACGCAAAAACCCGGGAACATAACACCGATATGACGGAAACTAGGGCGGCAAGAGTGGAACAAAACACTAGGCGAGAGGCCGAGCCTTCCACCCTTTACCAAGTATATAGATGCATTAAGATAACATAGCAATATAATGATATCCCAACAAGTAAATAAAGATGTTCCAACAAGGAATGGCCTCCAATCTTCACCTGCAACTAGCAACGCTATAAGAGGGGTTGAGCAAAGCGGTAACATAGCCAATCAACGGTTTGCTAGGACAATGGTGGGTTAGAGGTTTGACATGGCAATATAGTAGGCTTTCAAGCAAGTGGTAGGTATCGTAGCAATGGCATAGCAAAAGAGCGAGCAACTAGCATAGCAAAGATAGTAGTGATTTCGAGGGTATGATCATCTTTCCTGCACAGTTGTCAGAGTTGACTGGATCCTCAAACGCAAACTCAATGGGCTCCTCGTTAGTGAACTCATCTCCCGGCTCTACCCAAACAAGACAAACAAGCAACAAGGATACAATCAACCACGTGTAAGAACAAGCAATATGATGAAACGATGATATGCTATGCGGGATGCGATGCGGGATGCAAAATGCAAGATATTACAGGAAATGCATGAGCCTGGCCTCAACTTGGAATTCCAAGGGTGCCACTGGAAAGATGAGATGAAATCGCTTGAAAATGATATAAAGAGCGCCGAAATCGGAGTTACGGTTTGGAAATGGCAAGCGATTCAAAAATGACACCGGTCTGTGATTTACAGCAAGTAGGCATCTAAATGCGACGAGATGAACATGCTACTGCATTCAAACATGGCATAAAAATACATGGCAGGGATGCACACAAGATGCTTAACAAATGTCTAGCATTGAGCTATGGTCAATTCATGCAATAACAGGTTCAAACAAGCATGGCAAAAACGCAAATGGTAAAACAGATCTCAGACTTAGTGAAATTAACACTTGTCTGGAATTTCAGATCATATAGCCCTCTTCGGAGCAACAAAATAACATGCTACAGGACCAGAACATGACAAATAAAGACATGGCATGGATATACTCAACAAGCTTAACAAAAGTCCCTTAGTGACCTTGAGCCAAAAGGGATCACAAAATATACTAACAAGCACACGAACATAGCAAAGACATAATCAGTTTTCAGACTTAGTGAAAACTGGGACATGCTGAAACATAACTCACGAAGGCATGTTTACGAGCTCGATGCACTCACCACGGTGCAAGTCATGGCAAGACAAGCATACATCCCTTAAGAAGGCACAAAATACAAGCTATACATGGCAAGAACAATAGCATAGCATGCATGGATCAATTATAATAACATCGGCAAAATCGCAAACAAGTTGACGATCTGCCGAGATTCACCATCAAGCAAAAGTAGAGCTCGATTGACTCAAGCTAGGGTGCTCCATAATGGCAAACAAAGACATGGATGGATAGAGCACTACAAGATTAAAAAAACTCCCTTATAGATCATCCTCAAAAGAGGCACGGATCACTAGGAAACAACAAGAACATATGGCATCATGAACTAAACAATCCCAGGACTTAGTGAAATCACAAAGTCCCTGAAAACAGAATTAGCAAGTGCACCACTTTGCAAGCTTGCACAAGTCACCACACACATCCTAAAAATACATGGGTTGCACCTCTGGATAGATGACAAAACCCTTAACAAAACATATGAAGAACTCACGGCCATATCATCCACACATTAATCATGGCAAAAATGACAAAAGTCTAAGATGAAGTAGCAGATCTGACAATTAACTCAAGTAGCCCTCTTCTAACAGCATTTCGGGCATCAAGATGAGCTCAAATGAAAATGATGCAATGGAATGAAATGATGTACTCTCTGAGGTGAACATTTTTATATGCTATATGCATGAATCGGAGCTACGGATGCAAAGTTACGGAGCCGCAAACATGGGCATATGAGCTAAAATATCTGGGACTTAGAGAAAAAAAACAACCCTCAGATCTGGATCTAGGGTTTACTGTTCACGGCACGGAATTCGAGGACGGCGGCGCGGCTCGCCGGAGAAGTCAAGGACATCGGCAGCTGGGGTTGGAGGCGCCGGATCCGGCGAGGGGAAGGTCGTCGGTGGCCGGGCCGGAGCTGGGGCCGGCTGGGGTGAGGGGCGGCGCGGCAGAGCGGGCGGCGGCAGCCGGCAGGCTCAGCGAGGCGGCGGAGTGCGGCAGGCGGCGGGAGGCGGCGGCCGGTGGAGGAGGCAGGCGGCGAGGCGGCGGCGGGGCGCGAGGCGGCGGGGACGGCGCGAGGCGGCGGGGAGCGGGAGCGGGCCGCGGGGCCGGACCTGGGCTCCCGGGCCGCGGCGGCGGCTGGCGGTGGAGCGCCACGTGGCGGCTCCCGGTTGGGGCGGCGGCGACGTCCGGCGCGGGGCGGACAATGTCCGGCCGCGCGAGGTGGAAAATTTTAGGGTTAGGGGGAGAGTATCCGCGAATTGGAATGGGGGGGTGTATATATAGGCATAGGAGGAGCTAGGAGAGTCCAAATGAGGTGCGGTTTTCGGCCACGCGATCGTGATCGAACGCTCTAGGACATGGAACAGAGTTTGGTGGGTTTTGGGCCAAATTGGAGGGGTGTTGGGCTGCAACACACACGAGGCCTTTTCGGTCCCTCGGTTAACCGTTGGAGTATCAAACGAAGTCCAAATGATACGAAACTTGACAGGCGGTCTACCGGTAGTAAACCAAGGCCGCTTGGCAAGTCTCGGCCCAATCCGGAAATGTTTAATCCCCACACACGAAAGAAAGCTAGAAATGACCACCGGAGGAGAACGGAGCGCCGGAATGCAAAACGGACAACGGGGAAAATGCTCGAATGCATGAGATGAACACGTATGCAAATGCAATGCACATGATGACATGATATGAGATGCATGACAACGACAACAACACACGGAGACAAAGACCCGAACCCGAGGAAATAAATATAACTTAACGCCGGAAACGGCAAGAGTTGGAGTACAAATAGGGAAAGTTACATCCGGGGTGTTACAACACTCCACCACTATGAAAGGATCTCGTCCCGAGATCTAGGACTGAAAGAACGCTGGGTACTCAGAACGGAGGTGATCCTCGTGTTCCCAGGTAGCTTCACGGTCGGAATGGTGTGACCACTTGACTTTGAGAAATTTGATTGACTTGTTGCGAGTCTTGCGTTCAGTCTCTTCAAGAATAGCAACTGGGTGCTCACGATAAGAGAGATCTTCTTGGAGCTCAATGTCCTCGAAGTTGACGGTGCGGTCAGGAGTCTTGAAGCACTTTCGAAGCTGAGAGACATGGAACACGTCATGAACATTTGCAAAGTTTGAAGGAAGCTCGAGTTGATAGGCGAGGTCGCCTCTCTTGCTGACAATCTTGAAAGGTCCCACGTATCTAGGGGCAAGCTTCCCTTTGATACCGAAGCGACGAGTGCCTTTCATAGGAGAGACATAGAGGTAAACATGATCTCCGATCTCGAACGCCAAATCACGGTGCTTACTATCATAGTAGCTCTTCTGGCGGGATTGGGCTGCTTTGAGGTTATCTCGAATGACTTTGCACATTTCTTCTGCCTCTGTGATTAAGTCATTACCCAAAAGCTGACGTTCACCGGTTTCAGACCAGTTGAGAGGGGTACGGCACTTCCTGCCATACAGAATTTCAAATGGGGCCTTGCCCGAACTTGCTTGAAAACTGTTGTTGTAGGAGAATTCAGCATAAGGAAGACAATCCTCCCACTTCATGCCGAAGGAGATCACACAAGCCCTGAGCATATCTTCAAGAATCTGGTTGACACGCTCGACTTGACCGCTTGTTTGAGGATGGAAAGCTGTGCTGAAGTGGATGTTAGTGCCCATGGCCTTCTGAAAAGAATCCCAAAACTTCGAGGTAAAGATGCTGCCACGGTCTGAAGAGATCACTTGAGGAATACCGTGCAGAGAGACAATGCGAGAGGTATAGAGTTCCGCCAATTGAGCTGCAGTGATCGACTCTTTGATAGGCAGAAAATGAGCCACTTTGGTGAGTTTGTCGATGACAACAATATAGCATCATTGCCACGCTTGGACTTTGGAAACCCAGTCACGAAGTCCATCTCAATGTGGTCAAACTTCCATTCTGGAATGGCAAGAGGTTGGAGGAGACCTGCTGGCCTTTGGTGTTCTGCCTTCACTCTTCTGCAGACATCACATTCATTCACGAATTGAGCGATCTCGCGCTTCATTCGAGTCCACCAATAAGCTTGCTTAAGGTCCTGATACATCTTCGTGCTCCCAGGGTGGATGGAGAGGAGAGAATTGTGAGCCTCGTTCATGATCACTTTACGGAGGTCACCTTTGGGCACAACAATACGATCCTCGAAGAAGAGAGTGTCCTTGTCATCAAGGCGGTAGCACTTGTACTTGGACTGACTCTTGGCAATCCCAATCTTCACCTTTTTCACCATAGCATCAAGAAGCTGGGCTTGGCGAATCTGGTCTTCTAAGGTAGGAGAGACTTGAAGGTTGGCGAGGAAACCTTGAGGAACAACTTGCAGATTAAGTTTGCGGAAAGCTTCACAAAGCTCGGGTTGATAAGGCTTAGAATCAGACTGTTGCAGTAAGCCTTCCTGCTCAAAGCGTCAGCAATCACATTAGCCTTGCCTGGAGTGTACTCAATACTCGGATTATACTCTTGAATCATTTCGACCCATCGAGTTTGCCTGAGGTTGAGATTAGGCTGAGTGAAGATGTACTTGAGACTCTTGTGATCAGTGAAAATGTCCACTTTTCTTCCCAATAGAAGATGTCTCCAAGTCAAAAGAGCATGCACAACTGCCGCCAACTCGAGATCGTGAGTGGGGTAGTTCTTCTCATTAGGCTTCAACTGGCGAGATGTATAAGCAACAACTTTCTTCTCTTGCATCAATACTGCGCCAAGACCTTGGAGAGAGGCATCACAAAAGACCTCGTACGGCTTGGATTCATCAGGCGGAGTCAGAACTGGAGCAGTGATCAATTTCTCTTTCAAAGTGTTGAAAGCAATATCACACTCCGGAGACCAAACGTACTTGACGTGCTTCTGAAGAAGATTTGAGAGAGGCTTCGCGATCTTGGAAAAGTTTCAACGAATCTTCGGCAATAGCTTGCGAGACCGAGAAAACTGCGGAGTTGCTTCACGTTCTGAGGAGGTTCCCAATTCACAATTGCAGACACCTTCTCAGGATTCACGGAATGCCCTTGGCAGAGATGATATGACCAAGATAAAGAACCTCATCGAGCCAAAATTCACACTTGGAGAACTTGGCGTAGAACTGATGTTCCCTGAGCTTATCAAGCACCAAACACAAGTGTTTGACATGATCTTCCTTGTTCTTGGAGAAAACCAGAATGTCGTCGAGATAGACCAAAACAAAGTCATTGGTGTAGGCATTGAAGATGAAGTTCATCATGTGAGAGAACGTCGGAGGAGCGTTGGCGAGGCCAAAAGACATGACAGTGTATTCATATGAACCAAAGCTTGTTCTGAATGCTGTCTTGGGAATATCTTCTTCACGAATGCGAATCTGGTGATAGCCCATACGGAGATCAAGCTTGGAGAATACTTGGGCACCTTTGAGTTGTTCGAACAGCTCATTGATGTTGGGAAGTGGGTATTTGTTCTTGATGGTCTTCTTGTTCACTGGACGGTAATCAACACAAAGTCGGTCCGTTCCATCCTTCTTCTTCACAAAAAGAACACCACAACCCCACGGAGAAGAACTAGGCCGGATGAGACCCATTTTCTCTTGCATATCGAGTTGCTTCTTCAGCTCCTTCAACTCTTCAGGTCCGAGCTTGTAAGGACGTTTGCACACAGGTTCCGTGCCAGGCTCAAGATCAATAACGAACTCAACTGGCCGGTGCGGAGGCATTCCTGGGAGCTCTTCTGGAAAGACGTCTTGATATTCGCAAACGACTGGAATTTGAGCGATAGCATCCAATTCACCCTTCTCATTGAGAGAAAACAGACGGATAGTATCATCACGAGCGGCAAAGACAATTACATCCTCAGACGAATGAGTCAATTGAATCTGCCTGGCTGCACAATCAAGCTGAGCCTTGTTCTTAGAAAGCCAATCCATTCCGAGAATAAGATCAATATCCGAGTTACCAAGAACCACCGGAGAAGAGAGAAACTTGTAATCGCCCAATGTGATAGAAACATCTGGGGCAATAGCGCTTGCATTCATGAATTTACCCGGAGAAACAACAGATAACTGTCTAGGCAAATCTTGCAAAGGCAACTCATGCTTAGAAACAAATGGCCTCGAGATGAAACAATGCGATGCACCCGTGTCAAAAAGAACTTTTGCAGGAATATCATTAACAGGAAGGTTACCCATGATGACATCTGATGAGTCCTCTGCCTGAGCTGCATTCATAAAATTGACCTTGGCGGACTTGGGGTTATGCTTGACCACAGTTGTACTTGCCGATCTCACAGGAGGAGGAGGAGGAGGAAGACTCCTCTGGTTGAGACACTTGTTGGCATAGTGACCCTTCTGTTGGCACTTGTTGCACGTGACCTCAGAAAGCGGACGGTGATACAGAGCACTCGATCTTGGAGGTTGAGACGAAGTCTTGTTCTGAAAGCCAGGGTTGGGTGGGTGGGAAGAACCATTGCCACCTTTACTCTTCTGCTGATACGGCTGACGGAACGGAGGAGGAGGGAGCCAAAACTTCTGCTGCTTGGCCACTTGAGTAGAGGAAGAAGGAGTAGCATCTCTGACTCGCTTCTTGGAAGCATCACACCTCAACTGAGCAGCCTCTTGCTTCAGTGCCATGTTGTAGAACTCATCGTACCTCAAGGGCTCAAAGAGGACAAGAGCGAGCTGAATTTCTTCTCTGAGACCACCCCTGAACTGATATATCATGCTCTTCTCATCAGGGACGTCCTGCTTGGCAAAGCGGGCGAGCTTCTGGAACAACTTGTTGTAGTCATAGACAGACAAAGAGCCTTGCTTCAGATTGCGGAATTCCTCACGCTTGCTTTCAACCACACTCTGCGGAATATGATGAGCTCGGAAATCTCGACGGAAATCATCCCAAGTGATAACACGTCCACCTCTGGAATCCTTGTACTGCTGGAACCATTCTGCAGCTTGATCTTTGAGTTGGAAGGAAGCGAACTTAACAAAGTCCTCAGGCCTGACGTTACTGCACTCGAAATGCTTACACAGATCCACAAGCCAATCGTCAGCATCGGTTGCCTCAACACAATTGCTGAAAGTCTTTGGCCCGTTAGCAAGGAACTGGTTCAGTGTAGCAAAGTGACTCTGATTGCTGCCTTGATTCCCTTGACTGCCTTGATTGCGCTCTTGAAGAATTTGCATGATCAGCTGTGTGTTTGCATTGGTTGCGGCCATCACAGCTTGCCATGCCTCCGGAGGAGGTGGAGGTGGTGGCGGATCAGGATTCGGAGTCGTGCGCGTTGGAGGAGCCATCCTGAAGAGGTTGACCACCATTAGCACATTGATAGACAAATATTGAAGCTGAATCCAACGGAATGAAAATTGCAACATATAGTCTTCACATCCGAACAAAATGAACGAATGCATTCCTCTTGAAATGGTCACATATCCATAAATTGAGAAGCCACGTAGAATTAAGGTAGAGAAATAAACCAACAAGGTACGGATCAAGAACGAATAATCGGTAAGAAATCCCAATCTCAAACCAATATCCGTGGAAGAAAACTAGAGCTACTAGAATTCCCACCTATGAAACTCCCGAACCTTTCCGGTTATGCAATCAGGTGTTGGGGATACAGGGGAAGCATAATATCTCACCCAAACTAGCAAATCCTACATCCAGCTGTATCCATCCTTCAACACATAACCAAGAAACCTTCGGAAACCATCTACCTCAACCTTCGAAAAGCATCCGTTATACAAGTTATGGCGATACTCCCGAACTCCCGCCCCAGTACTGGGTGGCGTCGAGGTTATCTCACCAACGAACTGCATAAAAGAGATTTTCGATGTCGGCGTACTAAACTCAGGTATTCCAGAACTGCAACGATAAAATTATGATGACAACACCTCAGAGCTCAACTCCCCGGGACACTTCCACTAAACCCCTGACAGGAGGCACCAAGACAATGTTCTCATCATAAAACCATCGGAACGATTCCAAGATACCCGCGTGATCCTAAATTTTTTTAGTGAAATTTGAGAAGAGAAGAGTCAAAACTCTACGTCAGGATGCCTTACCAGAGCGATGAGGAGACTGGGAAGTAAAAAGAATTCCTAATCTCTCCGATATATAATTCCTAAAAGACTCAAAACATTTTTCTAGACACAACTCGGCCGCTAAAAACAATCAAGCAATGGGGCTCCTAAGGTCGGGGAAGGCTCTGATTACCAACTTGTAACACCCTCGATGCGACTATAGCTCCCACGTGTCGAGGCACGACTTAGAGACATAATCGCATTGAAGGCATATGCCGCAAATTAGGCAATCTTCACAACATCCCATGTAATAATAATAAAAGGGGAGATAACATAGTTGGCTTACACTCGCCACGTCAACCAAGTACATAAATAACATTACATCATCCAAACACTCATGGCCCGACTACGGCGCCAAAATAAAAAGAGAACCCAACATGCGACACGGTCCCAATCACCCCCAACTGGGCACCACTACTGATCATCGGGAAAGGAAACGTAGTATCGTTGAGAGTCTTCGTCGAACTCCCACTTGAGCTCATACGCGTCTCCTGGAGCGGAATCATCAGGCCCTGCATCTGGTGTAATAGTAATCTGTGAGCCACAGGGACTCAGCAATCTCGCACCCTCGCGATCAAGACTATTTAAGCTTATAGGTAAGGCAAGGTAAAATATGAGTGGAGCTGCAGCAAGCGACTAGCAAGTATGGTGGCTAACTTATTCGCAAAAGAGAGCGAGAAGAGGAGGCAAAGCGCGGGCGAGAAACTAGAGAGCAACCTGCGCAAACATTACTCCAACACCGTGTCCACTTCCCGGACCCCGCCGAGAAGAGGCCATCATGGTAACACACTCGGTTGATTCATTTTAATTAAGTTAAGGTTCAAGTTATCTACAACCGGACATTAACAAATTCCCATCTGCCCATAACCGCGGGCACGGCTTTCGAAAGTTCAATCCCTGCAGGGGAGTCCCAACTTAGCCCATAACAAGCTCTGACGGTCAACGAAGGAATAGACCTCCTCCCAAGACGTTCCGATCAGACTCGGTATCTCGGTAATTCAAGACACTTCGACAGGTTAAAACAAGACCAGCAACACCGCCCGAATGTGCCGACAAATCCCGATAGGAGCTGCACATATCTCTTTCTCAGGGCACACTCAGATGAGCCAGACGTCGGGTAGGCCAGCCCAGAGTTTCCCCTGGTAGCCCCGGACATTGCTCGGTGGGACCAACACTCAGAGGAGCACTGGCCCGGGGGGATAAAGTAAGATGACCCTTGAGTCTGCAGAACCCAAGGGAAAGAAAAGGCTAGGTGACAAATGGTAAGACCAATGTTGGGCATTGCTGGAAAAGCTTTAATCAAGGCGAAATAAAAAGGGGTTCCCATTATAACCCAACCGCGTAAGGAACACAAAAACCCGGGAACATAACACCGATATGACGGAAACTAGGGCGGCAAGAGTGGAACAAAACACTAGGCGAGAGGCCGAGCCTTCCACCCTTTACCAAGTATATAGATGCATTAAGATAACATAGCAATATAATGATATCCCAACAAGTAAATAAAAGATGTTCCAACAAGGAACGGCCTCCAATCTTCACCTGCAACTAGCAACGCTATAAGAGGGGCTGAGCAAAGCGGTAACATAGCCAATCAACGGTTTGCTAGGACAATGGTGGGTTAGAGGTTTGACATGGCAATATAGGAGGCTTTCAAGCAAGTGGTAGGCATCGTAGCAATGGCATAGCAAAAGAGCGAGCAACTAGCATAGCAAAGATAGTAGTGATTTCGAGGGTATGATCATCTTGCCTGCACAGTTGTCAGAGTTGACTGGATCCTCAAACGCAAACTCAACGGGCTCCTCGTTAGTGAACTCGTCTCCCGGCTCTACCCAAACAAGACAAACAAGCAACAAGGATACAATCAACTACGTGCAAGAACAAGCAATATGATGAAACGATGATATGCTATGCGGGATGCGATGCGGGATGCAAAATGCAAGATATGATAGGAAATGCATGAACCTGGCCTCAACTTGGAATTCCAAGGGTGCCACTGGAAAGATGAGATGAAATCGCTTGAAAACGATATAAAGAACGCCGGAATCGGAGTTACGGTTTGGAAATGGCAAGCGATTCAAAAATGACACTGGTCTGCGATTTACAGCAAGTAGGGATCTAAATGCGACGAGATGAACATGCTACAGCATTCAAACATGGCATCAAAATACATGGCAGGGATGCACACAAGATGCTTAACAAAAGTCTAGCACTAAGCTACGGTCAATTCATCCAATAACAGGTTCAAACAAGCATGGCAAAAACGCAAATGGTAAAACAGATCTCAGACAAAACAACATGCTACAGGACCTGAACATGACAAAGAAATACATGGCATGGAGCTACTCAACAAGCTTAACAAAAGTCCCTTAGTGACCTTGAGCCAAAAGGGATCACAAAATATACTAACAAGCACACGAACATAGCAAAAACATAATCAGTTTTCAGACTTAGTAAAAACTGGGACATGCTGAAACATAACTCACGAAGGCATGTTTACAAGCTCGATGCACTCACCACGGTACAATTCATGGCAATACAAGCATACATCCCTTAAGAAGGCACAAAATACAAGCTAGACATGGCAAGAACAATAGCATAGCATGCATCGATCAATTATAATAATATCGGCAAAATCGCAAACAAGTTGACGATCTGCCCAGATTCACCACGAAGCAAAAGTAGAGCTCGATTGGCTCAAGCTAGGTTGCTCCATAATTGCAAACAAAGACATGGATGGATAGAGCACTACAATATTAACAAAACTCCCTTACTGATCATCCTCAAAAGAGGCACGGATCACTAGGAAACAACAAGAACATATGGCATCATGAACTAAACAATCCCAGGACTTAGTGAAATCACTAAGTCCCTGAAAACAGAATTAGCAAGTGCACCACTTTGCAAGCTTGCACAAGTCACCACACACATCCTAAAAATACATGGTTTGCACCTCTGGATAGATGACAAAACCCTTAACAAAACATATGAAGAACTCACGGCCATATCATGCACACATTAATCATGGCAAAGATGACAAAAGTCGAAGATGAAGTAGCAGATCTGACAATTAACTCAAGTAGCCCTCTTCTAACAACATTTCGGGCATCAAGATGAGCTCAAGTGAAAATGATGCAATGGAACGAAATGATGCACTCTCTGAGGTGAACATTTTTATATGCTATATGCATGAATCGGATCTATGGATGCAAAGTTACGGAGCCGCGAACATGGGCATATGAGCTAAAATATCTGGGACTTAGAGAAAAAAACAACCCTCAGATCCGGATCTAGGGTTTACTGTTCATGGCACGGAATCCGAGGACGGCGGCGCGGCTCGCCGGAGAAGTCGAGGACGGTGGCGGCCGGGGTTGGAGGCGCCGGATCCGGCGAGGGGAAGGTCGCCGGTGGCCGGGCCGGAGCTGGGGCCGGCCGGGGCGAGGGGCGGCGCGGCGCGGCGTCCCGGCCGCGGCGGAGCGGGCGGCGGCGGCCAACAGACTCGGTGAGGCGGCGGAGTGCGGCAGGCGGCGGGAGGCGGCGGCCGATGGAGGAGGCAGGCGGCGAGGCGGCGGCGGCGGCGCGAGGCGGCGGGGAGCGGGAGCGGGCCGCGGGGGGCCGGACCTGGGCTCCCGGGCCGCGGCGGCGGCTGGCGGTGGAGCGCCACGTGGCGGCTCCCAGTTGGGGTGGCGGCGACGTCCGGCGCGGGGCGGACAATGTCCGGCCGCGCGAGGTGGGAAATTTTAGGGTTAGGGGGGAGAGTATCCGCGAATTGGAATGGGGGGTGTATATATAGGCATAGGAGGAGCTAGGAGAGTCCAAATGAGGTGCGGTTTTCGGCCACGCGATCATGATCGAACGCTCTAGGACATGGAACAGAGTTTGGTGGGTTTTGGGCCAAATTGGAGGGGTGTTGGGCTGCAACACACACGAGGCCTTTTCGGTCCCTCGGTTAACCGTTGGAGTATCAAACAAAGTCCAAATGATACGAAACTTGACAGGCGGTCTACCGGTAGTAAACCAAGGCCACTTGGCAAGTCTCGGCCCAATCCGGCATTGTTTAATCTCCACACATGAAAGAAAGCTAGAAATGACCACCGGAAGAGAATGGAGCGCCGGAATGCAAAACGGACAACGGGGAAAATGCTCGAATGCATGAGATGAACACGTATGCAAATGCAATGCACATGATGACATGATATGAGATGCATGACAACGACAACAACACACGGAGACAAAGACCCAAACCCGAGGAAATAAATATAACTTAACGCCGGAAACGGTAAGAGTTGGAGTACAAATAGGGAAAGTTAGATCCGGGGTGTTACACCTATGGCTATGTATTTCCTTTGCTTCAATGACCCATAGTCGTTACCACTGCAACTTGGAGATCATTTCCTCTTGCGGAGTGCTTCGAAGTTCAGGCGGAGCTGACCGAAGCCCGTAGCGTGACCGCCTGCACCCAAGGCGGTTGGGGCCTTAGGGGTGGTGACCTCGGGAGCATCAAACCGCGGTGGTTCCTCAGCCCCTGCCTCAGGACCGCCAGCCCAAGCCTCGGATGTTTCCGCCTCGGGAACCTTGGACCGTG
This sequence comes from Triticum aestivum, assembly GCF_018294505.1. Classification (NCBI taxonomy): domain Eukaryota; kingdom Viridiplantae; phylum Streptophyta; class Magnoliopsida; order Poales; family Poaceae; genus Triticum; species Triticum aestivum. Next base: position 244,390,254 of record NC_057803.1, read on the forward strand.
CCGGCTCTCTGGCCACCACTTCAGGGTGGCTCCCCCGAGCCTCAGGAGCGCCACCTCAGGAGCCTTGTCCGACGCCGCTCCTTCAGCAGCCACCTCGTCGGCGTCCCGCGGCACGCGCCCCCTGCGTCCACCTTCGAGGTGCGCGCCGCAGCGGCGGCATGTAGGGGAACCACAAGAACGGGGTTCTCGTGTGACCCTTCAAGGCCAGCCAAGCGCATCCCCCATTCATCGAAGAGGGGCATCTGCCTCACGAACTACACCTTGTTCGGGCAGCAGTACAGGAGGCAGCCCTCCTCTGGCAAATTGGCTAGCTCTGGGTCACCCGTCAGGAGCTTGAGCACTGTCCATAGCACCTCAAAAGGAAGTGCGGGCGTGTGAAGCCTCATGGGGTCTCTCCGGCTGGAGAAGGTCCACATCGGCTGAGAGTGACGCTGGAGTGGAGCAATGCAGCACCGGACGAACTCCTTCACCACCATGGGCGCCGTCACCCCGAGGTCCTTCAGCCTGGCTAGCCGGCACCAGACATGGGCGAGCCGCCGGTAGACAAGCCTCGCATGGCCCCAGCCGGAGCTGGGGGTGGTCGGTGCCCGTGGGAGCAAGAACAAACACCCATCGCTTCCGAAACCCGCCTATGACTGGTGAGAGCTCGAAGTCGATCCCTGAGTCGGCCGTTGCCGCTACGGCCAGGAAGGACACGCACCCCGAGCACTAACGACCATCGGTCAGGTGAAGAGAAAAGAAATGGCGAAACAAGGAAATGGAAGGGGAAATACCCACCATGGCCTCACAGATGAAGGCGAAGACGGAGAGTAGAATGATTGATTGGGGATCCAAATGCAGCGCATGGATCTGATTATGCGAGAGCACTACGTTGAAGAAAGAAGAGAAAGGGGGAATCAGGCCGGCCTAGAGGGCATGAAGATGGATGGAGATCTCGGTGGCTGTCATATCAACCATGGCTCGAGAAGCGGGCCAGGACACCATTGCCACCCATTCGTTGGACTCGGAGGCGAGCGCTGGTCGAACCTTGTCCAGCCCTTCCTGATTGACCACCACCGACCGCTCGACGGCTGGCTCGAAGGCCGGCAGTGATTCCGCCAGAGCAAGGGCTTTCCCCTTTCCGTTCTTCTTTGGGCGTGGCGCCATAGCGACAAGGAGGACCGGTGCCAAGGTTAGAGTAGGGAAGGAAGCTTCTATCTCTCCGGAAGGCAAAGACGCCAGGGGAACACACAACAAGGCAATGAGAGTGGAGATGTGTTGGCAACGGCGGCCGCCAGTCTGGCGAATATCTAGGATGCATGGGGAAGTGGGGGGCCCCCATGTCCCGTCAATCACCACGCGTCAACCGAGGCCACAGGCGGTTGGGGCCCGCAGCGCTCCGTGCTTGCCCCTTGGCTTCGCCTCGAAGCCAAGCTCGAGCGTGCCTTGGGCCCGGGGGCTACTATCGGTGTTCTGGGACTGGGGGTGCCCAGACTTGCCTGCCTGCGGCATGTGGCGTGGCTCCATCAGTAACCTTGTACGGCTCAGTTCGGCAGCAACCACACAAGACCCTCGCGAGGCGGATGACGCCAAGACCTCCCTGGGGGCGGCCTCACTAGGCTGGCTACCGAGGAGCGGAGATATCAAGGCGAGGAGCACCTCGCGAGGTTCACATGACATGAGCGATGACAACCATGGCCAGGCGGGCGCCAGTGGGCGTAGTGTACCATTTTCCTCCTTAGTACTAAGGAGGCAAGCCCAGGCACGGGGTCCCGAGGAATCAGGCAAAGGTTTCCATATTGGTGCAACAAGACCAAGACCGCCATGAAGACAGGATGGAGGTCACCGCAAAGCCCACTACAACGTCACCACCAGAGCCTTTGCAGGCGAAGACTACTTTTGTCAGGATAAATTGTACTAGTTGTCTCCCTTCAAACTTGGACGTTGTGGGATCCCTTCCTGCCTACACTTCCGAAGAGGACGAAGGCCACTACAAATAGGACTTAGCCACCACCATAGAGGGAGAGGATCGTTCGGACCATCCCCACTCCCACCAGCTCACCGAGCTCAAGAACACCTCACCCCTTGAGGTTGTTCGTCCACTGTACTAGCTAATCCTCAGCCCTCAAGGAAATCCACCACAAAGCTGGAGTAGGGTATTACACCGCAAGTTGGACCGAACCAGGATAAATCTATGTGTCTCTCATTCTTTGGGTTCGTCGAGCTAGGCTGTGGCAGCACCCCAGTGTTCGAACCTCTCAAGGGTCTTCGAAGCCCTGAATCTGACATGAGGGGCGTTCTTTGCCACGAGAGATGGCAGAGAGCGAGACGCCTCCACGAGCCTCTCCGCCAATCGTCGTGGATGACACCGAGGTGTTTTCCCGAAGGACCTCTTCAGGCCACGGAGGGGTGAGTGAGGCTGCCGAGACAGCGCCCGAGGGTGATACCCCGGCTACCGAAAATATGGGGGTGCAACCCCTATAGCGACCGACGGCGGGGGCCCTGACCAGTCCGGCCCACAGCCGAACATTATTCTAGAGACCCATATGGCTCTGGAATCAAGCGAGCAGCCCCCATTGAAGGAGGGGGAGCATCGACTCCGACGGCGACCTCCACTAATCCAGAGGTGCCGGATGCTCTGGTGGAAGGACTACGACATGCCTCCATCATGAAGGAGCACCGCATCCTGATGGGTGCGGTGGTTGAGAAGGTTCAGTCCGCCAAGAGCGGGCTGAACAAATCCTTCACCATCCCGCTAACAGGCTTCGAGGTATGCGAGACGCTTTTCATATGAAGGAAATATATCTGTATATAGATAGTAGCCCCTAATACTCTGTCGGGTTTTTGAAAAAAGCTGAACAGAGGATCGCATTGTATTCAGAGGAGGTGACATACTTTTATTTTTTATAACTGGCTTCCCTGTTGGTGGCAACCGCCTAGGCCGCTGAAGTTTTCGAACTCAATCGGAAGCTGAAGCTGGCTGATGATGAAATCGACCGCATTAACAACCGGTTCGATGAGGCACAAGGTATGTGTGCATGTTTAAAAGAGTTATATCTAAAGTGATATGCGAATTCAGAGTTTAGCTCATGTGCTACTATGCTTATGATTGTAGGTAGCACAGCCAAGGTTGAGAACCTCAAGAGAGCCCTTGCCCAAGCCAAGGAACAGGCGAAGGCAAGCAAAGCTGTTGCTGACAAAGTGGCTGTGGAATTAAAGACCGAACAGGTTGCCCGCCGCCAGCATGAAGAGAGGGTGGCCGAAGTAGAGCAAGAGCTAAAGGATGCCATCGGCAAATGCGAGGCATTGGAGGAGAAAACTACAGCCCAAGCGGCTGAACTCACCAAATCCCTCAATGAGGCCAAGGAGGCACGGACTGACTCCCGGGGTGCTCGTGAAGAGATCCGGCAGGCCGGAAAGATAGCGGCTGGTGAGCCCTTTCTTTTGCAGAGTATATTTATGGGTCAAGGATATGCCTTGCTTACTCGACTCTGGAGTTCTCCAGACGCCTTTGCGGATCTTCCGAGGAGTGCTGCCGACTGATGTCTACTACACAACCTTCTTCTTGTAGATGTTGTTGGGCCTCCAAGTGTAGAGGTTTGTAGGACAGTAGCAAATTTCCCTCAAGTGGATGACCTAAGGTTTATCAATCCGTAGGAGGTGTAGGATGAAGATGGTCTCTCTCAAGCAACCCTGCAACCAAATAACAAAGAGTCTCTTGTGTCCACAACACACCCAATACAATGGTAAATTGTATAGTTGCACTAGTTCGACGAAGAGATGGTGATACAAATGGTATATGGATAGTATATATGGGTATTTGTAATCTGAAAATATAAAAACAGCTAGGTAGCAAGTGATAAAAGTGAGCATAAACGGTACTACAATGATAGGAAATAAGGCCTATGGTTCATACTTTCGCTAGTGCAAGTTCCCTCAACAATAATAACATAATTGGATCACATAACTATCCCTCAACATGCAACAAAGAGTCACTCCAAAGTCACTAATAGCGGAGAACAAATGAAGAGATTATGGTAGGGTACGAAACCACCTCAGAGGTATTCTTTCCAATCAATCCGTTGGGCTATTCCTAGAAGTGTCACAAACAGCCCTAGAGTTCGTACTAGAATAACACCTTAAGACACACATCAACCAAAACCCTAATGTCACTAGATACTCCAATGTCACCTCAAGTATCCGTGGGTATGAATATACGATATGCATCACACAATCTCAGATTCATCTATTCAACGAACACATAGAACCTCAAAGAGTGCCCCAAAGTATCTACCGGAGAATCACGACGAAAACGTGTGCCAACCCCTATGCATAGGTTCATGGGTGGAACCCGCAAGTTGATCACCAAAACATACATCAAGTGAATCATGTAATATCCCATTGTCACCACAGATACGCACGGCAAGACATACATCAAGTGTTCTCAAATCTTTAAAGACACAATCCGAGAAGATAACTTTAAAGGGGGAAACTCAATCCATTACAAGAGAGTATAGGGGGGAAGAAACATCATAGGATCCAAATATAATAGCAAAGCTCGCGATACATCAAGATCGTATCATCTCCAGAACACGAGAGAGAGAGAGAGATCAAACACATAGCTACTGGTACATACCCTCAGCCCTGAGGGAGAACTACTCCCTCCTCGTCATGGAGAGCACCGGCATGATGAAGATGACCACCAGAGAGGGATTGCCCCCTCCGGCAGGTTGCCGAACGGGTCTAGATTGGCTTTCGGTGGCTACGGAGGCTTCTGGCGGCGGAACTCCCGATCTATTGTGCTCCCGGATGTTTTTAGGGTATATGGAGATATATAGGCGGAAGAAGTACGTCAGGGGAGCCACGAGGGGCCCACGAGGGTGGAGGGCGCACCCAGGGGGTGGGCACACCCCCCTACCTCGTGGCCACCTCGAAGCTTCCCTTCCATGCACTTCAAGTCTTCTGGACTTCTTTCCTTCCAAAAATGGGTTCCGTGAAGTTTCAGGTCAATTGGACTCCGTTTGGTTTTCCTTTTCTTCGAAACCCTAAAACAAGGTAAAAACAGAAACTGGCACTGGGCTCTGGGTTAATAGGTTAGTCCCAAAAATGATATAAAAGTGTATAATAAAGCCCATAAACATCCAAAACAGTAGATAATATATCATGGAGCAATCAAAAATTATAGATACGTTGGAGACGTATCATCATCCCCAAGCTTAATTCCTGCTCGTCCTCGAGTAGGTAATGATAAAAACAGAATTTTTGATGCGGAGTACTACTTGGCATAATTTCAATGTAATTCTTCTTAATTGTGGCATGAATATTCAGATCCATAAGATTCAAGACAAAAGTTTAATATTGACATAGAAATAATAATACTTCAAGCATACTAACTAAGCAATTATGTCTTCTCAAAATAACATGGCCAAAGAAGGCTATCCCTACAAAATCATATAGTCTGGCTATGCTCCATCTTCACCACACAACATATTTAAATCATGCACAACCCCGATGACAAGCCAAACAATTGTTTCATACTTTTGATGTTCTCAAACTTTTTCAATCTTCACGCAATACATGAGCATGAGCCATGGACATAGCACTATGGTGGAATAGAATGGTGGTTGTGGAGAAGACAAAAAGGAGACGATAGTCTCACATCAACTAGGCGTATCAATGAACTATGGAGATGCCCATCAATAGATATCAATGTGAGTGAGTAGGGATTGCCATGCAACGGATGAACTAGAGCTATAAGTGTATGAAAGCTCAAAAAGAAACTAAGTGGGTGTGCATCCAACTCGCTTGCTCACGAAGACCTAGGGCATTTTGAGGAACCCATCATTGGAATATACAAGCCAAGTTCTATAATGAAAGATTCCCACTAGTATATGAAAGTGACAACATATGAGACTCTCTATCATGAAGATCATGGTGCTACTTTGAAGCACAAGTGTGGTAAAAGGATAGTAGCATTGCCCCTTCTCTCTTTTTCTCTCATTTTTTTATTTGGTCCTTCTCTTTTTTATGGCATCTTTTTTTGTCCATAGTCTCAACCCGACTTATGGGGGAATCATAGTCTCCATCACCCTTTCCTGACTGGGACAATGCTCTAATAATGATGATTATCACACTTTTATTTACTTACAACTCAAGAATTATAACTCGATACTTAGAACAAGATATGACTCTGTATGAATGCCTCCGGCGGTGTACCGGGATGTGCAATGATGCATGAGTGACATGTATGAAAGAATTATGAACGGTGGCCTTGCCACAAATACAATGTCAACTACATGACCATGCAAAGCAATATGACAATGATGAAGCGTGTCATAGTAAAAGGAACGGTGGAAAGTTGCATGGCAATATATCTCGGAATGGCTACGGGTGCCATAATAGGTAGGTGTGGTGGCTGTTTTGAGGAAGGTATATGGTGAGTGTATGATACCGGCGAAAGGTGCGCGATATTAGAGAGGCTGGCAATGGTGGAAAGGTGAGAGTGCGTATAATCCATGGACTCAACATTAGTCATAAAGAACTCACATACTTATTGCAAAAATCTATTAGTTATCGAAACAAAGTACTACGTGCATGCTCCTAGGGGGTAGATTGGTAGGAAAAGACCATCGCTCGTCCCCGACCACCACTCATAAGGAAGACAATCAATAAATAAATCATGCTCCGACATCATCACATAACGGTTCACCATACGTGCATGCTACGGGAATCACAAACTTTAACACAAGTATTTCTCAAATTCACAACTACTCAACTAGCATGACTGTAATATTACCATCTCCATATCTCAAAATAATCATCAAGTATCAAACTTCTCTTAATATTCAACACACTTATAAGAAAGTTTTTACTATTCTTGGATGCCTAGCATATTAGGATTATTTAAGCAAATTACCATGGTATTTAAGACTCTCAAAATAATCTAAGTGAAGCATGAGAGTTCATCTATTTCTATATAATAAAACCAACACCGTGCTCTAAAAGGATATAAGTGAAGCACTAGAGCAAATGACAAACTACTCCGAAAGATATAAGTGAAGATTGATGAGTAGTCGAATAATTATGCAACTATGTGAAGACTCTCCCATTTAATAATTTCAGACCTTGATACTTTATTTAAACATCAAGAAAAGCAAAAGAAAATGACATTCTAAGAATAGCAAACATCATGTGAAGAAGCAAAAACTTAGGATCAACCGATACTAACCGATAGTTGTTGAAGAAGAAAGGCGGGATGCCAACCGGGGCCTCCCCAAGCTTAGACGCTTGAGACTTATTGAAATATTGTCTTGGGATGCCTTGGGCATCCCCAAGCTTGAGCTTTTTTGTATCCTTAATTCCTCTCATATCACGGTCTCCCTAAATCTCAAAAGCTTCATCCACACGAAACTCAACAAGGACTCGTGAGATAAGTTAGTATAAACCATTGCCAAAGCCTTATCATTCTCTACTGTAGAAAATCACTAAAATTATTATTCAACATTGCATATGAAATGTCTCTGCATATTTAATAGTCCTATCCTCAAATAGAATCATTAAAGAAGCAAACATATGCAAACAATGCAAACATAACAGTAATCTGCCTAAACAGGATAGTCTGTAAAGAGTGCAGCAAGATCCATACTTCCCTAACTCCAAAATTTATGAAATAAAATTCCACTGTAGTAAATTTATCAGAGCTTAATAGGCAAAAGGTTTCAACATTTTATCACATTCTGACTTCTCTAGGGAATTATTGCAACAGCGGTAAACTTTCTGTTTTCAAACAGCAACATGTGGAATTCTAAAATAGGCATAATAAAGGCTATCAATGCCACTTTTATTGAAATAAAATATGAAAAACATTGTTCTAAATAACAGAAAGCAAATATTAATAAAATAAATTGATGGTCCAAGCAAAACACATATCATGTGGTGAATAAAAATATAGCTCCAAGTAAAGTTACCGATGAACGAAGACGAAAGAGGGGATGCCTTCCGGGGAATCCCCAAGCGTAGGCTCTTGGCTATCCTTGAATATTACCTTGGGGTGCCTTGTGCATCCCCAATCTTAGGCTCTTGCCACTCCTTATTCCATAGTCCATCGAATCCTTAACCAAAACTTGAAAACTTCACAACACAAAACTTAACAGAAAACTCGTAAGCTCCGTTAGTATAAGAAAATAAATCACCACTTCAAGGTACTGTAATGAACTCATTCTTTATTTATATTTGTGTTAAACCTACTGTATTACAACTTCTATATGGCTTATAAACTCTTTTACTAGCCATAGATTCATAAAAATAAGCAAACAACACATAGAAAACAGAATCTGACAAAAACAGAACAGTCTGTAGTAATCTGGATCAAGCGTATACTTCTGGAACTCAGGAAATTCTCAAATAAATTGCTTGACATGAGGAATTTATCTATTAATCATATTCAAAAAAAATTAACTAAATATATCTTTCCAAATAAAAATGGCAGAAATTCTCGTGAGTGCTAAAGTTTCTGTTTTTTACAGCATGATCAACAAGACTTTCCCCAAGTCTTCCCAAAGGTTCTACTTGGCACAGACACTAATTAAAAGCATAAAACCACATCTAAATAGATTCTATATGAATTATTTATTACTAAACAGGAACTAAAATCAAGGAACTAAAATAAAATTGGGTTGCGTCCCAACAAGCGCTATCGTTTAACGCCCCTAGCTAGGCATGATGATTTCAACGATGCTCACATAAAAGATAAGAATTGAAACATAAAGACAGCATCATGAAGAATATGACTATCACATTTATGTCTAACATACTTCCTATGCATAGGGATTTTGTGAGCAAACAACTTGTGGTAACAAGAATCAACTTTCATAGGTAGGTAAAACAAGCATAACTTCAAAATTTTAAGTACATAGAGAGGAAACTTGATATTATTGCAATTCCTACAAGCATATATTCCTCCCTCATAATAATTTTCAGTAGCATCATGAATGAATTCAACAATATAACCAGCACCTAAAGCATTATTTTCAAGGTCTACAAGCATAGAAAATTTACTACTCTCCACACAAGCAAAATTCTTCTCATGAATAATAGTGGGAGCAAACTCAACAACATAACTATCATGTGATTGAAAATTAAGATCAAGATGACAAGTTTCATGGTTATCATTATTCTTTAAAGCATACGTGTCATCACAATAATCATCATAGATAGGAGGCATGCTTTCATCATAATAAATTTGCTCATCAAAACTTGGGGGACAAAAAATATCATCTTCATCAAACATAGCTTCCCCAAGCTTGTGGCTTTGCATATCATTAGCATCATGGATATTCAAGGAATTCATACTAACAACATTGCAATCATGCTCATCATTCAAATATTTAGTGCCAAACATTTTATAGATTTCTTCTTCTAGCACTTGAGCACAATTATCCTTTCCATCGTTCTCACGAAAGATATTAAAAAGGTGAACCGTATGAGACAAACTAAATTCCATTTTTTTATAGTTTTCTTTTATAAACTAAACTAGTGATAAAACAAGAAACAAAAAGACTAGATTGTAAGATCTAAAGATATACCTTCAAGTACTCACCTCCGTGGCAACGGCGCCAGAAAAGAGCTTGATGTCTACTACACAACCTTCTTCTTGTAGACGTTGTTGGGCCTCCAAGTGTAGAGGTTTACAGGACAGTAGCAAATTTCCCTCAAGTGGATGACCTAAGGTTTATCAATCCGTAGGAGTCGTAGGATGAAGATGGTCTCTCTCAAGCAACCCTGCAACCAAATAACAAAGAGTCTCTTGTGTCCCCAACAGACCCAATACAATGGTAAATTGTATAGGTGCACTAGTTCGGCGAAGAGATGGTGATACAAGTGGTATATGGATAGTAGATATGGGTATTTGTAATCTGAAAATATAAAAAGAGCAAGGTTGCAAGTGATAAAAGTGAGCATAAACGGTATTGCAATGATAGGAAATAAGTCCTAGTGTTCATACTTTCGCTAGTGCAAGTTCCCTCAACAATAATAACATAATTGGATCACATAACTTTCCCTCAACATGCAACAAAGAGTCACTCCAAAGTCACTAATAGCAGAGAACGAACAAAGAGATTATGGTAGGGTACGAAACCACCTCAAAGTTATTCTTTCCAATCAATCCGTTGGGCTATTCCTATAAGTGTCACAAACAGCCCTAGAGTTTGTACTAGAATAACACCTTAAGACACACATCAACCAAAACCCTAATGTCACCTAGATACTCCAATGTCACCTCAAGTATCTGTGGGTATGATTATACGATATGCATCACACAATCTTAGATTCATCTATTCAACCAACACATAGAACCTCAAAGAGTGCCCCAAAGTTTCTACCAGAGAATCACGATGAAAACGTGTGCCAACCCCTATGCATAGGTTCATGGGCGGAACCCACAAGTTGATCACCAAAACATACATCAAGTGAATCACGTGATATCCCATTGTCACCACAGATACGCACGACAAGACATACATCAAGTGTTCTCAAATCTTTAAAGACTCAATCCGATAAGATAACTTCAAAGGGGGAAACTCAATCCATTACAAGAGAGTAGGGGGGGAAGAAACATCATAGGATCCAAATATAATAGAAAAGCCCGCGATACATCAAGATTGTATCATCTCAAGAACACGAGAGAGAGGGAGAGATCAAACACATAGCTACTGGTACATACCGTCAGCCCCGAGGGAGAACTACTCCCTCCTTGTTATGGAGAGCATCGGGATGATGAAGATGGCCACCGGAGAGGGATTGCCCCCTCCGGCAGGGTGCCGGAACGGGTCTAGATTGGCTTTCGGTGGCTACGGAGGCTTGTGGCGGCGGAACTTCTCCCGGATGTTTTAGGGTATATGGAGATATATAGGTGGAAGAAGTACGTCAGGGGAGCCACAAAGGGGCCCACGAGGGTGGAGGGCGTGCCGAGGGGGATGGGCGCGCCCCCCTACCTCGTGGCCTCCTCGAAGCTTCCCTTACGTGCATTTCAAGTCTTCTGGGCTTCTTTCCTTCCAAAAATGGGTTCCGTGAAGTTTCAGGTCAATTGGACTCCGTTTGGTTTTCCTTTTCTTCGAAACCCTAAAACAAGGTGAAAACAGAAACTGGCACTGGGCTCTTGGTTAATAGGTTAGTCCCAAAAATGATATAAAAGTGTATAATAAAGCCCATAAACATCCAAAACAGTAGATAATATAGCATGGAGCAATCAAAAAATATAGATACGTTGGAGACGTATCACCGACGCCGCGCAGTTCTTCCGAGCCAAGGAGGGGAATACGGCAGAGAAGCTATTCTGGTCATAGTTCCTAGCTCCAGAGCGTCCGGCGCTGTTGAACAACCAGATGATGCAACTATCGAAGCTGCATAGGATGTCCGGTCTAGCCATGAAGGACATCATAGTCCGGCTTTGGCCAGCCAAACCCATTCCTAGCAACTACTTCGGCCTGGTGAGGCGACTCGCCGATGCACTGCCCCGAATTGAAGCAGTGAAGCGTTCGACGTGCATAGAGGGTGCGCGGATGGCCTTTGCCCATGTCAAGATGCACTGGGCGAAGATGAAGGCCACCGCCGTGGCAACTGAAGGCCCACCCGAAGGCAAGGATGTCACACCCTGATTTTCATGCCACAACACCTAAGCTAATAAATCATGATAAAATGTGGTTTGACAAAAACTTTTGAGTGTTTTGTCTTAGCTTTGATTGAATGTTTGACTGTTGTTTGCAAGTGCTCTAAAAATCAAATAAATCCTCCAACTCTTATACTCCTTCTCCTTGATCCAAAACCTTTTCCCAATGATCATACCATGTGTATAGAACAATATAGTATTTTCTTACAAAAATAATTTGGCCAAATAGTATTTTCAAAAATTAGTTTTTCAAAAACCCCTGAATTGAGGTTTGCACTGCAAGTACTTAATTAAGGGCAGTAAAAATATTTCCAAAAATATATTTGACTCCTATTAGATATAGGACACCCAGAAACCACAAAAATATAATTTTGAAAGTTATTTTCCTATTTGATTTAAAGGCTTTTTCCTTAGGCCAGAAATGGTCTTTAATAGGTTAAAATTATTTTAAAGCTTCAAAAATATTTGAGAAAAATCAGGGAAGCTCAGTGGACATATATTGTCCATATATATGAGTTTAAACACATGGTCATGATCAAAATATTGCACAAAACCCTCCAGAACCATTTCAGCTCATTTCAAATATTTGAAATATTTCTATAAGAAATATTTTCAAATAAATCCAGGAAAATTCCAGAAAGTCACATATTCATAATGTGATGATCTTGCAAAGTTTCATATCAATCAAAATAACTATGGTTCACAAAAGTGCCCCAAAACCCTCTCTGTCCAGATCCAAGTTTGAACAACTCTACATTGCCAAGTGTCTCCTTTTGATCTCAACTTTTGTGGACATGTTCAGACCTCAAATGATGACACTACACTAAGTGGTGCATCAAGGAGAATAGATTTGCATGACTAAATCTTGAAAAATCCATTTCTGCTAATTTCTAGGGTTTACAAAAGTTGCATTGGCAACTTTGCCCAAATGAGCTCAAAATTGGTGGAAGGCCCTAATTATATGTGACATTTCACCCTGTTGAGTCTCATGGCAAATGGAAATCGTATGCTTTCCCAAAACACCATCAAACACCTTCTGGCAGAAATTTAAAATGCATGTTTTGGCAATTTCCACTAGTCTCCATGAGCTCAACTTTTTCCCACAGCCTCATCTGCTCCTCCTCTACCTCCTTCATGCTTGGCTGCCCAAGGATCAATGATTAAGGGGGTAGAGACCCAATTTTCCTCTCTGGACAGCCACTTTCCCCTCCCTTTCTCATCTCTCTCCCACTCCTAGCAAGTTCCAGAGCATCCAATGCCACTTTCCCATTGTTTACTCTCCCCTGCAGCTTCCAGACACAAGTGGACGCGCGAGTGCGCGTGGAAAAGCCGTGGATGCCGGCCAAAGACGCGCTCTGGAGCGCGAGGCAGAGCAGGCGACCGTTGACGCCGCGTCCCCCGACCACCCCGAGCCTCCCCCTTGCGCCAGTCGAGGTGCCTCGACGTCCGCAACACGCCACCCTGCAGGCCCCCTCGTCTCTCCCTCTCTCTCACCTCCTGCGGCGCGTGCCCAAAGCCGCCCGGCTCGGCCAATGCATGGCCTCGCACGCGCGAGCACCAGAGCCTTGCCCCGTTCCTCCTCTCTCTTCCTGGCGCCCCACTCAACTCCCACAGACGCCGTAGACAGCCCCTCGCCCTCTCTCCTGGCCTCCCGAGCCGTTGTCGCGGCCACCCATGTGCCGCGTCCATGGTGAGCCACGGGACGGCTACTTAAGGCCGACCCCAAGCCCCCTCTCTACTCCTTTGGCCCTCTCACCCTCCCGTGCATCCCCTGGACCAATCTGCACCTCCTCCCGTGCCCTCCAACCTCGTCCATGGTCGGAGCCGAGCCGCCGAACACCGCCTAAATTCTCGTCGTCTGGGCCCCCTCCTCCCCACCTATGGGTTAGCTCGCATCTCTACTGCCCCTCGGAGCTCCCCCGCACTCCGGTTACTTCTCCCGACGGCCGGAGCGCCGTGCCCGCCATCGCCGTCGGCCACGTCCGCCACGGACGGTGCTCTCCTTGACCAGGTCCTCCCCGACATGCGTGCGACCAATGGCTGGAAGCGCCTCTCTGCGCTGGTCACGCCGGTGGGCAGAACGTCACCGGGGGCGCTCTGTAGCCCCGGCAATCGCTGGCGGGAGCCGCTCCTCCTCGCGTCTAGAGCGCGTGCGGGAGGTGGAAGACGACCTGCTGCTGGGGCCCGCACTACAGCGACCCAGCAGGCGGGCCCGTCCGTTTAAGTGGATACGGCTCCAGCGGATCCGCTTCCCCCGCGCGGAAGCGTACCCCGCGAGGGCGCCTTCGGCGTCGCCCTGTCGTCCCGTGGCCGAGCCGCTAGGCCGGCCCAGTGCGCTGCGGCGCTATGCTGCGCTCGGTGCGCGGTATAGGTATAACCCCCCACTTCCTTTGTCTTTTCCTTTTTCCAGAAATTTGTAAAATCTCCCAAATATTCATATTAACTCCAAATTGAATGATTCAAATTTCTTGTGACTCCATAAATCATGATCTACCTGTTGGTGCAGCATGCACATTTTTCTAGAACAATTTTCCTCACACAAATTAAATAAAATCCCATTTTCCATTTTTGTGATAAACTTTAGAAAAGCACAGAGGGCTCAAATTTGATCCAAATGCCATGATTCAAATTTCTAGATGCTCCTGAGTTTATAACTTAGGTCATGAACATTTTTCTTAATACTTTCTGTACCCCACAAAATAATGAGCCATTTCTTCATGTTTGTCAACTTTGCAAAACCATAGAACATTCATCTGAACTCCAAATCCAGTGAAACCAACTCCTAGATGCTTCTAAAATCATGGTTTGTTAAATGGGTGCCTTTGCTCATTTTTCAAAAATATATTTCTATACACTTCTTGCAAACCCATAAACCACTTGATTCCATCATATCAAAATGTTTAGAAATATCCACTGACCCAATTCCAATGAAACCACTCTGGTTATTTTTCATATAACCAGAGATGTCCTAGAAAAGTCAAATTAATATTTTTAGAGCACTTTTATTTCCTGCCTTGTTATGTTGCTTATTATGGTTGCTTTCGATGATAGTTGATGAAGTAGACGAAATGCTCGGAGTTGGACCAGAGATATTTGAAGATCTCAAGACTCCGATGAACCAGGCAAGTAGCCCTTTGACCATGTCTATGAAACCCTTTTTATGCATGACATATAGCACCATATTGTTGTTGCAACAGAATCATGATGAGGTGGAACCCCTTTGATGGTTTGCCTTCGTTACTTCCTCGTTGATACTTGCATTGTGCATGACCCTACCTCCTTATGAGGGTTATGCCGGTGGGAGTAGATAGGATGCTAAAGTAGTTGCTACGCAAAAAGGGGACGGGTATATGCATGGTGATGGAGACAAAGTATTTTCAAAAGACTTTTTGAAAACCCCATCGGGTGCCACTTATGCCCGGGGGAGATGATGAGTTGGGTAGCCACTTGATGACGAAGTGGTGTACCGAGGCAAGTGTGTGTGTTGTTTTCAAAACGGATTGGTTTAAGTTGCGACCGTTATTCCAACCTTACATGCGCAACCACTCTACCCTTGTATGGGAAAGGGCATTATTGATTACCTAGGCCGATACTAGCTTGGAGCCCGCATTACTAGTGATGGGGGAGAGTTGGTTCTCTCTCTCGGGACGGGGTCGTGCCAGGTAGGGTGGCCATGACTGTCTTCACAGGGCACCGGACACACCGTTGGTACCCCGTGCTTGTGGTATGTGATGAAAATGGGAGCGAGGCTCCACAATTTTAAGATGTGAAATGTTGGGCACGGGGGTTACTGCCAATGGAGTGGACTCTATGTTAGTGTCGTCTAGGGAAAGATAGTGATCGGGTGCTTACCCCGGGTACTTGAGGTACCGCGGGTCGTGGATGACACGGAAGTTCCCTGGATCTTGTGGGTAAAGTGTGCAACCTCTGCAGAGTGTAAAACTATTCGAATATCCGTGTCCACGGTCAAGGACAGTTGAGTAACCACTCTTGGGCTATGTCCACATGTTTACAAACCAGTGTATGTGTTTGGATAAGTGGGAAGAACTACTTGGGTCAAGTCAAAGGACTTGACATGATTGAATTGGGTTGGTGCCCACTCTATTTATGTTGATATCTGTAACCGTCCTTATGGTTACTTGAATTCTCCTGATGCATGTCTTACAAGTTGTTGAACATGGCATTGCACTCAAAACTAGCTTTCTGCAAAAATTTACCTATATAATGCATTGATGTATCTTGAGCCAAAACAATGGTTGCTTGCGAGTACATTCAAAATACTCATTGGCTTGCCACTGGTTATTTTATTGGCCAGGCAGGAAAAACAGGATATGATGAAGAATACTTTGGTGACGAACATGCGAGCTAGGACGCTTCCCAGTCAGAATGCCTTTAGGGTTAAGGCAGATGGCATGGGTCCAAGTTATCGACGAAGATTTCCGCTGCGAAGTTATACTCGAGGCTCGACCATAACGGTCATAATTTATGTAAGACGGTATGTATGGATGTAAGACTCTTGTTATTCAACTTCTGTGTGTCCAGTGAGCATTGATCTCTGGGATCACTGTACACGTGCATTCGGTGATCACGACTTATGAGTCAGGGTCCCCACAAAGGAACACCGCAAGCCAGAGCGGTACTTTGACGACATCCTGGCGGGTGCCCGAATAGTAGACGGCCAATGCTCGAAGGATATCATGTTTGAATGAATTTATTATGTTTATCCAGACTTTGTTTTATGAACCAAGGCCTGTAATATATTTATGCCTTTATGTGAAATTATTTTCCTCCTGTGCGGTTATTTTTAATTCTGAAAGTTTGCTAGTCGTCGGCTTCAGTCCCCACGTAGATACTACGGGGGTGTTCAAGATAGTGCGTGATTACACTTGTCCAAACGTCTTGGTCCGTTAAGGAGGTGTCTGCGCAGCGAAATAAGCAATCAGACTATGTGGCTTTATTACTTTCACTTAGCCATAGGAGTTTGACGGTGGGGCTAAGTACTAGCCCTTGGTGCGTATGTGGCTATCCGAACTAGGAAGCCTTAGGCGGACGACTAGGTGAAGGCCGGTCCTTCGTATAATATAGATTAAATCGCAAAAGATTTGTAGCAAGTCGCCAAATCACCGACAAGCTCTCGCCATATCATGACAGTCATTTTTCGGCTTTCTCTAGTGAGGTGTTTGACCGGACGAACCAGAAACACAATCCAGTAGTTCTCCCTTTACTAACTTAGCCGAACGAACGAAACATAAGGTGGTAATCACAAGAGCCGAGCAACCCAACTATTGACTAAAGACATGATTCGGAGCTAATGCATATAATGCAATATTCGGGACGCGGAAGTATACTTTAAAGTGTTTGGACTTTCAAAAATGTGTGTGGCTGAATGGAGCCCCCAACAATTAAGCCATACCAAAGTATATATGGCAATCTGAAGCAAAGAGGAAATACAGATTGTGAAATAAACCAACACCGAACAAGAGTTCGCAGAAAAACGGTTTCTATTATAATCTATTTGATACGTCAAAATGTGTGATTACAGATAATGCTGTAGACATCAAGGCTATTTTACATGTGGAGAATTTGTGAACAAGGGGAAGCTGTATACAGGGCCTAAAAAGAAAAGGTATTCTTGAAGATCCCATTGGCACCCTGCCGCACATCTGCGCCGTTGTCGCCTTGGTGCAAGATCCTTTGAGAGGAGAAATAGATGATCGTTTATAAACAGGGGCTTGACGAAAGAGCCCTTGTACGACTGTAAGGTGATTAGGTTTTAACGAACCTATAATAAAAAAGGAAGGAAAAAATGGTTGAGGTCCAAATAGGGTCGAGCTGCACTATAGACCTTGTCCGCAGTGTGCCTCCGTCATTGCCCAATGTATTTTAAGGCGTAGTTATGCACACACGGTACATATGTCGTGGTTAGATGGGGTGATCGACGGAGGCGGAATTGCTAGTCCAGCTCTGGATCCACCGAGCTATCATTTTTCAAAGTAGGTCAAACTTGTTTAACAATGTCTGGGGGCTTGATGGACGGTGAAGTGTTCGACTTGATGAGGCCGCTCTGTACCTCGGCTGCAAGGGCCGCGGTATGCTCCTCAGTACGTAGGGAGCGCTCCATGTTTCCATTGACTGTGATAACACCGTGCGGTCCGGGCATCTTTAGCTTTAATAAGCATAGTGTGGGACTGCATTGAAGTGGGCGAAGGCAGTGCATCCGAGCAGTGCGTGATAACCACTGTGAAAGGGGACAATGTCGAAGATCAAGTCTTCACTTCGGAAGTTATGTGGTGAAACAAAGACTACTTCCAATGTTAATGAACCCGTGCAACGGGCCTCCATGCCGAGTATCACCCCCATAAAGGTGGTGTTACTAGGCTTAATTCTTGACAGGTCAATACCCTATTTACGGACAGTGTCTTGATAGATCAGGTAAAGACTATTGCTATTGTCCATAAGGACTCAGGTGAGATGGTATCCATCAACGATTGGATCAAAGACCAGGGCTGCCGAACCTCCATTGCGGATACTGGTCGGGTGATTCCTGCGATCGAAGGTGATCGGACAAGCCGACCATGGGTTAAATTTTGGGGCGATAGGCTCTGCGGCGTAGACGTCCCTTAGTGCGCGTTTGCGCTCCCTCTTGGGGATATGCCTGACATATATCATATTCACTGTTTTCACCTCAGGGGGGATTTCTTTTGTCCCCCTATGTTCGGTGAGCGAGGCTCATCATCATCCTCGCTTGGCGGCCCTTTTCGCTTGTGTTCGGTATTTAACTTACCGGACTATTTAAAGACCCAACAGTTTCTGTTGGGATGATTTGCAGGCTTGTCTGGGGTGCCATGAATCTGGCAAGCTCAATCAAGTATTTTTCCCAAATTGGATGCATCGTCCCTATTTCCTTTGAATGGTTTCTTCCGCTCCCCAGGTTTACAGCCGCTGAATCCGGCGTTGACTGTCGTATCCTCCGTTTCTTCATTGTTGTTCTGACGCTTATGTTTGTTACGTCGTGGCCATCTGTTGCCATCTCTGGCTTCGGAGGTACCAGGGTCGCTGGTGTGGTTGCTTCTATGATCTAACCAGCTATCTTTTCCCACGCAGAAGTGGGTCATGAGTGCGGTAAGGTCTGCCATAGACTTCGGCTTTTCTTGACCGAGGTGTCGGGCGAGCCATTCATCGCGGACGCTATGTTTAAAGGCCGCTAGGGCTTCGGTGTCCGGACACTCAAAGATTTGGTTATTTTTAATTAAGAACCGATTCCAGAGTTTGGCGGCTGACTCTCCAGGTTGCTGGACTATGTGGCTAAGGTCATCGCCGTCAAGTGGCCGGACATAAGTACCTTGGAAGTTTTCTCGAAAGGCATCCTCCAAATCTTCCCAGCTACTAACAGAGTTCTTTGGGACGTTGTTTAACCAGTGTCGTGCTGGTCCTTTTAGCTTTAGGGGAGGTATTTGATGGCGTGTAGATCATCACCGTGAGCCATGTGAATGTGGAGAAGAAAGTCTTCGATCCATACAGCAGGATCCGTCGTTCCATCATATGCTTCAATGTTTACGGGTTTAAACCCTTCCGGAAACTGGTGCTGCATTACCTCATCGGTGAAGCACAAGGGGTGTGCGGCGCCTCTATATCGGGCAACATCATGATGGAGATCGGATGACATACGTGTTCGATTTTCAACCCGAGTTTGGTTATGCTTATCGTGCCAAGCTTGATGGCCATCGTCTCTTGTTGGGACGCGTCCCCTTGATCCATAGATTGATCTGGTCTGATCGGCTCTATTATCTAGGTCCTGACAGAGGTCATAGGTGTAGCCCGGAGCCGCAAGCTGTTTTCCTCGATGGCGAGGTGGCACGGCCAGAGGTCATAGGTCCTGATAGATCGCACTAAGTCTAGGGCCTCGTTTAGGAGCAAAGGCTGGGTGGGGAACCGAGGACCTGCGGAGCTGGGTATGGTAAGTGCCACCTGGCCGTGCTCAATGGACGCAGACCACGAAAGTTCGAAGTTAGCATCCAGAGCCGAGTTTGGCTCCCTGATGATAGGGAGAGTCCTGCTTGATTCCAGGCTTGCCAATAATATTGCGGCCTCTGGGTCTCCAGTAGGGAGCTCCATAGTAGGAGAAAGTCCGGTGGGTTTCGAACTCCCATCTTCGGATGAGGTGGTCTACTCTGGATCTAAGGCTAGGGCAGGGATGATTGTTGACTCTTGAATGGAACCAGGTGGTGGATCCGACAAGTTTCCTTCTTGTGGATGAGGAGATGTCGGGGCCGAGATCCCTTCGAATATCAAGTCTCCTTGGATATCAGTGACGTAATTCAGATTTCTGAACCTGATCTGATGACCAGGGTCATAGCTATCGATCTGTTCAAGAAGGCCAATTAAATTCGCCCGCAGAGCGAAGCCGCCAAACACAAAAAGTTGACCAGGGAGAAAAGTTTCCCTGGAAACACCATCGCTATTGATGATCGAGCGAGCCATCGAACCTTCTACTGACAACACAGTGGAACTCTGAATGAAAGCACAAATGTCGGTGTCAAAACCGGCGGATCTCGGGTAGGGGGTCCCGAACTGTGCGTCTAAGGATCGAAGGTAACAGGAGAAAAAGGGGACACGATGTTAACCCAGGTTTGGCCCTCCTAATGGAGGTAAAACCCTACTTCCTGCTTGATTGTCTTTGATGAGTATAGGGGTTACAAGAGTTGATCTACCTCGAGATTTTAATGGCTGAACCCTAGCTGTCTAGCCTATATGAATTCTGATAGCCTCTACGGACTAAACCCTCCAGTTTATATATACACCGGAGGGGCCTAGGGTTGTACAGAGTCGGCTTGTAGAGGAAGGAAATTACATATCCATACACCAATCTTGCCATCCACCCATAGGAGAGTCCTATCCGGACACAGGGGAAGGTCTTCTCCCTTGTATCTTCATGGCCCATCAGTCCGGCCCATATCACACAGCCCGGACACCCGAGGACCCCCTAATACAGGACTCCCTCTCCTGGACCTGCTATCTCGACATCCCGCTGCATCGTGCTTCTCTGTCTGCTGGGTGGAGGTCGTCGCGCGACTAATTAATCAAGGTATTCTTTTTGTGAGTGGATTAATTAAGGTATTCAATTCCTAAGGGTGGTGTTGTACTAGTACTCTGCGTGTAAATTGATTGGCCATTAATTTTTGTCATTGCACGTCTGGATAACAATATGGAGCACCCTCAATAATTATGAAAACAAAACCTTGTGATTTATGCACGCATCTTTGGGCAGCAGTTAATCTGTGTATTAATGTTGTTGTTTTGTTTTTAATTACCATTCGCGTGGTGCAGATGGAACGATCTTGATGGATGAAGAATCAGAAAACAACAGATTTTATCAGTGGCATGAGAGAGTTCATGAAATTGGCTGAAAGTATAAAGAGGAGAATTGGTGATGTGGATTACATCCCGTGTCCATGTACTGATTGTGCGAATACAGAGTCACATGAAGTTGCAGATGTCGATTTGCACTTAGTCTCTAGGGGATTGATGGATGGGTATACATGTTGGAGCAGACATGATGAAGATGAGGTCATGGATGAAGATACCTAGAGCTGCGTGATGCCAAACCCCGATCAGTGTCACAAGGATGTTGAATCTAACATCGGGGCACAGGCGTCAAGCTACCAATGGAACACCGGAAAGCCGAAACACCCACTGGAAAACCAAGACGCAGATGATGACAATCTTGATATGCCAGATTTTCTACTATGATTGCAGATTTCGAGGTCTCAAAAAAGGATATGATTGGGTACAAGGATCTGCCAACCATTGATGCAGACTCCAAGAAATAATTGTATCCAGGTTTCAAAAAGAAATATTCCAAGTTTTGTGCCACCCTGGCGCTTCTCAGATTTAAAGTAGCAAACGGTCTATCAACCAAGGGCTTCACAGAGATCTTAGGTCTTTTCAAAGAATTTTTTTTGGAAGATAATGTGCTCCCAGAAGGACGAATGAAGCGAAGAAAATTGTTTGCCCATTAGAACTTGAAGTACAGAGGATACACGCTTGTGTGAATGATTGTATACTGTACTGTGGTGAGTACAAAGATTTGTGTGCATGTCCCACATGCAATCATGCATGATACAAGCGGAGGAGAGCAAAAGACAAGTACAAATTGGACGACGAGATCAAGACAGGAATCCCGTTCAAGGTTGTTGGGTACTTGCCTTTAATTCCAAGGTTGAGGCGTTTGTTTGCAAACCCTAGAGAGGCAAAGAGGTTGCGGTGGCATCATGATGAGCAAATTGTGGATAAGTTTATGAGGCACCCGAAAGATGGGGCTCAGTGGGATCCTAGAAGTATAAGGCCTGAGGAGTGTACTAACGGGATGAATCCTTTTGGCGATACGAGCACAAATCACAGCACATGGCCGGTGCTTCTATGTAGATATAACCTAGCTCCTTGGTTATGTATGAAGAAAAAATACATTATGACGTCAATGATTATCCAAGGCCCGAAGCAACCTAGAAATGAAATTGACATTGACTTTCAGCTACTGGTAGAAAAACTCATGACAATGTGGATAGATGCATCTGCTGTAAATTGTTATGATGCTTACAGAAAGGAGATTTTCGATCTACATGTGATGCTGGTGCACACCATTCAAGATATGTCTTCATTAGGCAACACATCGGGGCAGAAAAATAAGGGAGATGTAGGGTGTGCCACATGCATGGATAGGACAGCTAGTAGAAGACTTCCCAACTCACACAAAACCGTGTATTTGCGTCATCATAGGTTCCTACAGAAGAATCACCCATACCGAAAGATAAAAGATGAATTTGATGGTACGGCAGAGGCAGGTTTGGGCCCAAGACCTTATGAAGGGGAGGTGGTCCACAACATGGCTAAAACAATTAATGTTGTGCTTGGCAAGAACCACCCTTTGACGGTGAAACAAACACCCAAGGGTTAAGAGTTTAAGAAGAAATCAGTGTTCTAGAAATTACCTTATTGGGTGATTCTACATGTACGTCACTACATCAATGTCATGCACGTAGAGAAGAACGTATGTGAAAGCATCCTTGGTGCTCTGCTCAAGATTAAAGGTAAAAGAAAGGATGGTGACGGTTCATGGTGCAATATGCTTGCTGATTAATCAAAACGCAAGAGTGAAGCAGAAGATGATGACAAATTCATCAAAGCTCGCCAAAGTTACAATTTCAGTACAAAAGAAGCAACACAGTTCTTCACATATTTGTTGTTAGTTAAGACACCCTCTTCCTACTGCGCAAACATCAGAAGTCTCGTGGATGTGAGCTCAGGTAAAATGAAGTTGGGACACATGAAGTCACATGGTTGCCACGTAATGTTGACACAGATCCTCCCGGTGGCCGCCAGGAATATAATGGACAAAGATATATAAAACACACTCATTGGGCTCTGTGATTTCTTTAACCAACAATGGAAGAAAGTTGTAGATCCTGAAGAGTTGGATCATACAAAAGATGATATTGAGAGAATATTTTCCAACCTAGAGATGTTTTCCCACCGTCATTCTTTGTTGTCATGATCCATCTCACTGTGCACCTTGTCGATGAGATAAAGTATTGTGGTCATGTGTTTCTTCGCAACATGTATCCCTTCGAGCGGTTCATGGGAATACTGAAGCGCTTTTGTCGGAACTAAAACCATCCAGAGGCAAGCGTCCTACAAGGTTATACCACGAAGGAGGTGGCTGAATTTTGCACCGAATACATAAAACAAAGACCTATAGGTTTGCCCCTCTCTCGCCATGAGGGAAGGCTGAAAGGTAAGCCGGTCGTTGCTGGCACGCAAATGGCTGCACCCGAAGAATTGGCAGAGAAAGCCCATTTGACGGTACTGCTTAATAGCCCAGCTCTCAGGGGTTAACATCCCGAAGAATGGTGCCTTCATCAGATGTGGAGATAAGGAGCACACTAAGAACTACGCCGAATGGCTGAAGAATCGTTTGGCTCAAGGATCCATCGATGACATTGTTGTGTGGTTGGCACAAAATCCATCACCTATGGTGTTGACGTACCAAGCATATGACATAAATGGATACACTTTCTAAAGTGAGGAACGTGATCAAAAGACCTCATATCAGAATAGCGTTGTTCGAATAGAATGCATGACTGTACATGAAGCCGATAAAAGGGTATACTATGGAAACATTAAAGAGATTTGGGAGCTTGACTATTGATGTCTCTTGAAGCTACGTCAGTATTTCCCCAAAGAGGAAGGGATGATGGAGCATAGCGGGGGTAGGTATTTCCGTCGGATATGAAACCAAGGTTATCGAACCAGCAGGAGAACCAAGCAACACAATGTAAACAGCCCCTGCACACAAATAATTACCACTCACAACCCGACGTGTTAAAGGGGTTGTCAATCCCTTTCGTGTGACGGCGCCTCAAACAGTGCATGGACGGGAGAAAGTTGTAAATATTGATCGATCGAACACCAAATAAAATAAATTTCAGCAAGGTATTTTTGGGTTTTTAGATTAAAAGATCTGAAAATAGAAGCAAATAAAAATATATCGCAAAGGTAAATATATGAGAAAGAAGACCCAGGGGCCGTAGGTTTCACTAGTGGCTTCTCTCGAGAAAAAATAGCAAAGGGTGCGTAAACAAATTATTGTTGGAAAATTGATAGAACTTCAAATACTCATGATGATATCCAGGCAATGATCATTACATAGGCATCACATCCAAGATTAGTAGACCGACTCCTGCCTGCATCTACTACTATTACTCCACACATCGACCGCTATCCAGCATGCATCTAGTGTATTAAGTTCATGAACAAATGGAGTAATGCAATAAGAACGACGACATGATGTAGACAAGATCTATCTATTTAGAGATAGACCTCATCGTTTTATCCTTAGTAGCAATGATACATACGTGTCGGTTCCCTTTCTGTCACTAGGATCAAGCACCGTAAGATCGAACCCACTACAAAGGACTTCTTCCCATTGCAAGATAAATAGATCAAGTTGGCCAAACAAAACCCAAATATCAGAGAAGAAATACGAGGCTATAAGAGATCATGCATAAAAGAGATCAAAGAAACTCAAATACTTTCATGTATATAAAAAGATAGATCTAATCATAAACTCAAAGTTCATTGACCCCAGCAAACACACCGCAAAAAGAGTTGCATCATACGGATCTCCAAGACACCATTGTATTGAGAATCAAGGAAGAGAGAGATGAAGCCATCTAGCTACTAACTACGGACCCGAAGGTCTACAAAGAACTACTCACACATCATTGGAGAGGCACCAATGGAACTGGTGAACCCCTCCGTGATGGTGTCTAGACTGGATCTGGTGGTTCTGGACTTTGCGGCGATTGGATGAATATTTCATCGACTCCCTAGGGTTCTGGGATTTTTGGGGGTATTTATAGAGTAAAGAGGCGGTCCGAGGGGCACCCGAGGTGGGAACAACCCACCAAGGCGCGCCTGGGCCTCCTGGCCCGCCCTGGTGGGTTGTCCCCTCCTCGGGACTCCCCCTCGGTGCAACTAGGGCCCAACATATTCCTTCTAGTCCATAAAAAATCTCTATAAAGCTTCATGGCATTTTGACTCCGTTTGATATTGATTTTTTGCGATGTAAAAAACATGGAAAAATAGCAACTGGCACATGGCACTATGTCAATAAGTTAGTACCAAAAAATGATATAAAATGACTATAAAATGATTATAAAACATCCAAGATTGATAATAAAATAGCATCGACCAATCAAAAATTATAGATACGTTGGAGACGTATCATCATCCCCAACCTTAACTCCTACTCGTCCTCGAGTAGGTGTGTGATAAAAAATAGAACTTCTAATGGGGAGTGTTGTTCATCATGTCATATCACAATCTTTTCTTATATCATGGACATTTGGATTTTTATGTGATTCAAAGCAATAGTCTAGTTTTGACATAATAATTTAGATACTCAAGCATATGAACAAGCAACCCTGTCTTTCAAAATATCAATGCTAAAATAAGCTATCCCTAGCCCATCATGCTCAAACATTGATCCATTCATGAAACACACTCGAATATTAACTACACCCAATACTTAAGCACGGTCATATTGCCTCCTAGTTGGCGCTATTGTAAGAGAAGATGGAGACTAAAAATAAAATTTTCATAAAGTAAAAGATAGGCCCTTCGTAGAGGGGAGTAGGGATTTTTAAAGGCGCCAGAGCTCAAAGGGAAAATTTTCGAGATAAAAACATTTTGGGAGGTGTATCCATCCCACCAACGAAAACGACTTAGAGTTACCAATACTTTCCATGCATACATAAATCATAGGCGGTTCCCAAACAGAAAATAAAGTTTATTCCTTTTTCCAGCATAACTTTCACTTTCCATGGCTAGCCGTATCCACGGTTTCCCTCCATACCAACACTTTCCAAGTAATTTATTATTTGACAACATAAAGTAAATTCATTTTTTTGCATTTCGGGACTGCGCATCCCTAATACCTTTGCCTTACTCTCGTGCAATGACAAGTGAATAAACACTCATCTTGAGAATAACACATCTCGCATGGAAATATTAGCCACCCCTCACCGCTCCGCGACCGAAACAAACACACAAAAGACAAGTTTATTTTGAAAATTAGAGATGGCACATGCAAATTTGCTTAGAACGGCAAAAGAATACCGCGTATAGGTAGATATAGTGGACTCATGTGGCAAAACTGGTTTAAAGGATTTTGGATGCACAAGTAGTGATCATACTTAGTGCAAAATGAAGGCTAGCAAAAGATTGGGAAGCGACCAACCAAGAAACAAATAATCTCATAAGCAAGCATTAAGCATAAATAACACCGAATAATGCACCACAAGTATGATATAATTTCATTGCATGACCATTGACTTTCGTACATGAATAGGGAATCACAAACCTTAACACCAATATTCTTACTAAGGCATAATTACTCATCAAGATGACTCTCATATCACATCATCATATCTCAAAACTATTACTAAGAATCAAGTTTATTTTGTCCAATGATCTACATGACATTTTCTTTTCTTTATCCTTCTTGGATATCTGTCACTTTGGGACTAATTTTCATGTGTTTCTTTTCATAAGCTCAAACAAATATAAGTGAAGATCATGAGCATAACAAATTTTCTTTCTCTCAAAATAATTTAAGTAAAGCAAGAGAGAATTTCATCAAAATTTTACTAACTCTCAAATAAATCTAAGTGAAGCAAGAGATAATTTCTTCAAAAATAACAAAGCACATCGTGCTCAAAAACATATAAGTGAAGCACCATAGCAAGTCCATTGCTCATAAAAAATTTAAGTGAAGCATAGAGAGCAATTCTAACAAGTCAAGATATAATGTTGGCTCTCTCAAATAGGTGTGTTCAGCAAGGATTGATGACTTAAAACACAAAATAAAACAAGCAAAGACACATATCATACAAGACGCTCCAAGCAAAACACATATCATGTGACGAATAAAAATATAGTCTCGAGTGAAATACCGATAGTTGTTGGAAGAAAGCGGGGATGCCACTCGGGGGCATCCCCAAGCTTAGTTGGTTGCTCATTCTTGGGTAATAGCTTGGTATGTTGGGGCATCCCCAAGCTTAGGCTCTTACATCCTACATCCATCGTAAGATAACCCAAAACTTGAAAACTTCAATCACGCAAAACTCAACAAAGCCCTTGTGAGATCTATTATATAAGAATAATAAACCACTACTATAAGTGTTGTATCAAACCTCATATTTTGTTTTTGTATTATATCTACTGTATTCCAACTTTTCTATGGCAAAAACTCATCTAACAAAACCATAGAGCCATCAAAATAAGCACACAACAGAAAGAAAGCACAATCTATCAAAACAGAACAGTCTGTAGCAATCTGAATATTTCGAATACTTCTGTAACTCAAAAAACTCTGACAAATTAGGACGTACTGAGAAATTTGTACATTGACCTACTTCAAGTGGAATGGGTCTTTTATCGCTCTCTGGTAAAAAATGAAAATTAATTTCGTGAGCATAAAAGTTTCTGTTTTTTCAGCAAGATCAAACAACTATTAGCGAAGAAGATCCTAAAGGCTTTATTTGTCACAAACACTAATTAAAACATAAAAACACAATCGTAATAGTAGCATAATTGTGTTAACAATCAAGAACAGCAAGCAAAAAAGAAAAAATAAATTTTATTCATTGGGTTGCCTCCCAACAAGCGCTATAGTTTTACGGCCTTAGCTAGGCATAAGGCAAGGATCTAACTTTTGTGATCTTTGTCCAACTCATCAATCAAACACTTAGAATCCTTCAAAGATTTAACATAAAGACTTCCAATAGCAATACTTCTAGGAGTAAATTTAAAGATTTCATTCTTGTAAAAGGATCTCTTATCACTTCAACAAAATGAGGGTGGATACTAATCATCTTAAGATCTCCTTTATTGCTATCACTAGAAGTTGCACCCTTGTTTCTGGATCTCCTACTCTTTACGGGAGTTTCCCCAATAATTTTAGTGGTAGTAAAAGCCATACTTAGGTTACTAAAGATTTCTTCCAATTTATCGATCCGAGACAGACTTTCTTCTATTCTTTCATGGATTAAGGTATCCCTCTCTTTTAACAACTTAAAAATATCGCCTGCTTTTGAAGCAAGATTAGTAGCAAAATTATGCATCTTTTAATGTATAATTTCCATATGATCTTCAGTGAGCATTTTCTTTTCGATAGCATCTAGTTTTTCCATAACATGCTCAAGTGTCAAAATTGTTTCATTAACCATAAGAGGTGGTGAGACCACTAAATTTGCCATAGCATTAAGAGCATCAAAAGGAGGACTCATTAAGAAATTTCCACCGATAATCGTATCAAGGACGAATCTATACCAAGTGGTGATGCCAACATAAAAACAACGCAGAAGCACAATGGTAGATTGCTTACAAATAGATCTATTATGAGCATTGCAAATTCTATACCAAGCATCTTTTAAACTTTCTCCTCCCCTTTGTTTAAATATGAGAACCTTGTTCTTGGGAGTGCAAGCAATAGACGAGGAATTATCCATACCGGAAACAAGATCTCACACACAAAAATAGATCCGGCAAGAAAACGGCGAACGGAAAAATAGAGGCCAATAAAACGGGAAATTTTTGTGAAGTGGGGGAGAGGAAAATGAGAGGCAAATGGCAAATAAAGTAAATTGCGAGGGGATGAGATTTGTGATTAGGAACCTGGTTATGATGAAGATGCTCCCCGGCAACGGCGGCCGAAATTCCTTTTGATGTCGCTTGAAGCTACGTCGGTATTTCCCCAAAGAGGAAGGGATGATGCAGCACAACGACGGTAGGTATTTCCCTCAGATATGAAACCATGGCTATCGAACCAGTAGGAGAACCAAGCAACACAACATAAACAACCCCTGCACACAAATAAGAACCACTCGCAACCCGACATGTTAAAGGGATTGTCAATCCCTTTCGGGTAACGGCGCCTCAAACGGTGCATGGACGGGAGAAAGTTGTAAATATTGATAGATCGAACGCCCAATAAAATAAATTGCAGCAAGGTATTTTTGGGTTTTTAGATTAATAGATCTTAAAATAAAAGCAAATAAAAATAGATCGTAAAGGCAAATATATGAGAAAAAAGACCCGGGGGCCGTAGGTTTCACTAGTGGCTTCTCTCGAGAAAAGAAATAGCCAACAGTGGGTAAACAAATTACTGTTGGGCAATTGATAGAACTTCAATGTCGGTGTACTAGAGTAGGGGTACCCTAGTATCCCGAACTTGTGCACGGGCAGTTGCAGCGCCGCGCGGCAAGGCTTGCCGGACGACCGCCAGAGTCCTCCGTGGGTTCCTTTGGAGCCATTCAAGAACAAAGCATTCAAGATGAAGAGACAAGGCTCCGGCAAGAGGATCTTGCCGGGAAGAGACAAGACCCCGGCAAGAGGAGCTTGCCGGGAAGGCCAACCACGGCACTTCAAGAAACTTGCCGCGATGCACCGCACGTCCCGGCAAGGTCCGGTGAGCGACAAGCTTCTGGACTCGACAAGACGACGACCCCGACAAGGTACTCGCCGGGGGCCCGCTGCCACTCTGTACCCACGCTCCAGCGCACCCACCCGCGTGTCGCCATGAGGCTTCCTCAGGGGCGCGTGGCGGGAGCCTGTGCAGCCAGGGGTACGCGGTGGCAAGCGGAGATGAAGAGAAGGCCATCGTGGCAAACGGTGGCGCTCCTAACGGTCACTTTTTGCACTGATTAGGCAACTCAGACGGGCATTCAATGACCTTGTCCCCTGCCGTCAGAGTTAGGTAGGGTGCACTGTGTCCACAGTAGCGGTAGCTGCACCTACCGCATCCTTTTCCATTTTTACCCTTCTAGTCTACGTTGCCACCTGTCGGTGACCCCTTGAAAGTATAAAAGGAGGCCCAAGCGCAACGTAGAAGGGGTTCGGCTCATTCGAAACATCAGGAACACTCTCACGCTCGGTCTGGCAGCGTCCATCGCTCCTGAGCAAGAATTCAATACACACAAACAAGCAGCAGTAGGGTTTTACGCATCCGTGCGGCCCGAAGCTGGGTAAAACTGCTCGCGTGTACTGCCTCGATCCGCTCTTTGCGCGGCCTCCGCCCCCCTCCGAACCGAAAGGGGCCCGGTCCCCATAGGTGTTGGTGGATCAGTTTCCCCGACATCTTTGGCGCGCCAGGTAGGGGGCGTCGAGATTGTGCGAACCCGATCCGGCGTGCACGCGAGCTAAATCTTCATCGTCTTCATCGACATGCCACCGAAGAAGAAGGATTCGGAGGCAGCTGTTCCGTCTGCGTCGCTTTCACCGCCTCCGGAGCAAACGGGTGGTGGAGTGGACGCCGGCGGAAGAATGGGCGTCGACGAGGGAGCCCTCAGTGCGGCCAAGTCCAAGGACAAGGCGGCACAGACCTCGGCGTCCATGCGCGCACCGCGCCCCTCTCAGGAGGCGCGGGACCAGCAGCGTCATGGCGTTCGCAGCGCCATACGTCCGCTGGGCCAAGATCAAGCTGGTGGTTCTCGTGGCGCTCAAGACCAACATGCACGTCAACATGCTGGCTCGAGCGAAGTACGGTCGCCTGGACGGGGCACTGCTCCTTCTAACGTGGTTAGGAGTCCGAGCACGCCCCACTCCTCGCACCGTTCACCTCCGCCGCCCACCACTCCAGCAGAAGCCTTGGCGCGAGCTCAACTGCTCCTAGACTATCCTCCGACGGCGGACAAGACCGACGAATGGAGGGCCACTATCCAGAGCCTCATCGGCTTCGCCAACGGCGACACTGCGCGGCAACCAAGCACCTCGCTGCCGCGGCAGGACAGCCGGACGCGAGCCGATGGCAACAAGACCGGGGGAGGTGCGACTTCCATGCACTCTCCACTACGAAGGCCAAAATCGCCGACTCGCCGGGTCCACCCCGACAGCGGCTCCACCGCGTCGTCGGACCCACGAGCTCGTCGCGACCAGCGCCAAGTTCTCCATGAACGACAACAAGAAGACGCTCGAACCCGCATCGAGCGCCGAAGAGAAGCGCGACGTCAATCCGACAAGCGCGCTGGGCCCTCTGTTGACATGCATGCGCCAGGGGAACCAGGCGATCTGCCGTACGCGGTAGGTTGTCCTGCGTTCACCCGTGAGCTGCGGCAAGTCCAGTGGCCCAGCACAAAGAATTTCAAACCAGACGTACCAGAGAAGTACGACGGCAAGACGCATCCGTCGGAGTTTCTCAGCATCTACACCATCGCGGTGCAGGCTGCCGGGGGACGGGACGACAAGATCCTTGCCAACTACTTCCCGCTGGTACTCAAGCCCAACGTCAGGTCCTGGCTCATGCACTTGCCGGACAATTCCATCTCCTCTTGGGCAGATTTATGCCATCAGTTTGTCGGCGCCTTTACAGGCGGCCACAAGCCACATGGCCAAGAGAGCGATCTTCATCTGCTCGCCCAGAAGGAAGGAGAGCCACTGCGCAAGTACATTCAGAGATTCAGCCGTGTACAGCACAACATCCCAGACGTCCACCCCGCCGCGATCATCAGCGCGTTCCATCAGAACGTGCGAAACCGAAGGATGAGGGAGGAGATGGCGATGTGTAAGATCAGAGACGTCAGCGAGCTTTACGCCCTGGCCGACAAGTGTGCACGCGCTGAAGAGGGGAGGAGGCTCCCCGGAGAGAGTACAGGAGCAGGAGGATCCGACAGTGAGGATGCCGCCCCGACAAGGAAAGGCCGGCGGCGGAACAACAGAAGGAAAAAGGGCAAGGAAGTGCTAGCTGTCGAGCAGACCGGCAACGGAGGTGGCGCCAAGGAAGCTAAAGCTGGTGGCTCCGACAAGGAGGCCCAGCCTGTGGCGGCCGCCGACAAGCAGGACAGCTCCGGCAAGCAGTATTGTAAGATTCACCGCACCAAGGGTCACGATCTCCAGAACTGCAAGAAAGTCGAACAGCTTGTTGAGCAACAGAAAGCTGAGTACGAGCGGCGCGACAAGGAGAAGGCCCAGGAAGGAACTGGTGGATCCGGCAAGAAACGTCCCGGCCGAGGAGGACGCCGCGGCAAGGCCAAGCAGCGGCAAGGAGACAGACCTCCCCGCGGCCGCGACAAGGATGAAGATGACGACGACGACGAAGACATGGATGATGACGAGGCCGACGAGCAGGAATTTCAGAAAGCCACAGAGGTCCTGTGCGTTGACGGTGGCGCCTCTCTGCATACTTCGCACCGCCAACTCAAGCAGTGGATGCGGGAAGTGAATGCAGCAGAGCCATCCATAGAGTCACGCAAGCCCCTGAAATGGTCCAGCGCACCTATCATCTTCGACATTGAGGACCACCCTGATCGCGTAACTGCGGTCGGGTGTTTGCCGATGTTGGTTTCTCCAACTATCCGCAATCTCAAGGTCACGAAGATGCTAGTTGACGGCGGGGCTGGCTTGAACCTGATATCCTCCGCGGTCCTCCAGAAACTTCAGATCCCTGACAGCGAGCTCGAGGAGACCGGCACATTCCAAGGAATCAGCCCGGGAAGAAGCAAGCCGAAGGGAAAGATCACGCTGCCGGTCACATTTGGCAGCGAGCTGAACTTCAGGACTGAGAGGGTCACGTTTGACGTTGCCGACTTTCCATTACCTTACAATGGAATCCTTGGCCGTCCGGCACTCGCCAAGTTCATGGCAGCATCTCACTATGCGTACAACATACTGAAAATGCCAGGCCCAATAAGTGTCATCTCTGTCCCTGGCGACAAGAAGGATGCTCTTATCTGTGCCGACAAGATCTACCGGGAAGCGGCAGCCGCAGCAGAGCGCAAGACACTTGCCGCTGAAGCTCCCGGAGGGAAGAAGAAGACCAAGTCCGGCAAGAGCTCTGATGCCTACTCCGGCAAGCGCACCTCTTCGGAGTGCTGCGCTACCGTCGAGGACGCACCATCGAGCTCCACCGGCAAGTGTAAGAAGGCAATGGCAGCTCCACCTGAGACTAAGAAGGTGTCCGCCAAGGAGGATGGCACTGGTGGTACCTTCACCATCAGCGCCACTCTTGACCCCAAATAGGAAAGCGCGCTCGTTGCTTTCCTGCGGGCGAATGTCGACGTGTTTGCATGGCAACCGTCTGATATCCCCGGTGTTCCCAGGAAAGTAATCGAGCACCACCTTGCCGTCTGTCCTCATGCGCGGCCCGTCAAGCAGAGAGTCAGGAAGCAGGCAGTGGAGCGCCAAGAATTCATCGCAGAAGAAATCAAGAAGTTGGAAGCAGCAGGCCTTGTCAGAGGAGTGCTCCATCCCACGTGGTTGGCCAATCCTGTTGTTGTGCGCAAGGCTAACGGAAAATGGAGACTTTGTATTGACTTCACTGATGTTAATAAAGCTTGTCCCAAAGACCCATTTCCCTTGCCGCGTATTGACCAGATTGTTGACTCCACAGCCGGATGTGATTTGCTTTCATTTCTTGATGCATACTCAGGATACCATCAGATCTTCATGGCAGAAGAGGATGAAGAGAAAACCGCATTTATCACCCCATGTGGCACGTACTGCTTCGTACGGATGCCTTTCGGTTTGAAGAATGCTGGATCAACATTCGCAAGGGTAGTCCACCGTGCTTTTGAGCCGCAAATGCACAGAAATGTGGAAGCCTACATGGATGATATAGTGGTCAAGAGCAAAAACAAGGCTACTCTGATTCAAGATCTAGATGAAACTTTTGCAAATCTGCGCAGGATCAACCTCAAGCTCAATCCCGAGAAGTGCGTGTTCGGAGTCCCTTCCGGCAAGCTTCTCGGGTTCTTTGTGTCACAGCGGGGGATTGAAGCCAATCCCGACAAGATCAAAGCCATCGAGCAGATTGAAGCACCAAAGCGCGTCAAGGATGTACGAAAGCTTGCCGGTTGCGTGGCTGCTCTCAGCAGATTTATCTCTAAGTCCGCAGAGCGCGCCTTGCCGTTTTTCAAAATATTGAAAAAGGCAGGTCCGATGAAATGGACTCCAGAAGCGGAGGCCGCGCTACAGGACTTGAAGAGGTACCTGTCCTCCACTCCAATACTTGTCGCACCTAAGCCACAAGAGAAGTTGCTGCTATATCTGGCAGCAACCAATCAAGTGGTTAGTGCTGCGTTAGTAGCGGAGAGGGAGGCGGACGATGAGCCAGCAACCGCGGCAAGTGAATCCAGCGACAAGCAGGGGGCTTCTCCGACAAGCTCTGGCCCCGACAAAGTTGAGTCTGCGCAGGCATGCAAGGAGGTGCAGAGGAAAATGGTGCAGCGCCCAGTTTACTTTGTCAGTTCCCTTCTACAGGGGGCTAGATCAAGGTATTCTGGCGTACAGAAATTGCTTTTCGGCCTTCTCATGGCCTCGAGAAAGCTGCGCCATTACTTCCAGGCACATGAGATAACAGTTGTCACTCGCTTTCCGTTGAAGAGGATACTGCAAAATCCAGAAGCAACCGGCAGGATTGTCGAGTGGGCACTGGAACTGTCAAGCTTTGGCCTCAAGTTTGAGAGTACTTCCACTATACAGAGCAGAGCATTGGCAGAATTCATAGCGGAATGGACGCCGACACCAGACGAAGAAACTCCAGAAACAAGCATCCCCGTCAAAGAGGCAAGCAAAGAGTGGCTGATGTACTTTGATGGTGCCTTCTCGCTGCAAGGCGCCGGCGCAGGCGTGCTGCTTATCGCACCCACCGGAGAGCACCTCAAGTACGTAGTTCAGATGCATTTTCCCAAGGAGCAAGCAACGAACAATACCGCAGAGTATGAAGGTTTGCTTGCCGGACTCAGAATCGCGGCAGACCTTGGGATCAACAAGCTCATTGTCAGGGGTGACTCGCAGTTGGTCGTCCGCCAAGTAAACAAAAGCTATCAGAGTCCGTTGATGGAAGCATATGTTGATGAAGTAAGGAAGCTAGAAGCACACTTTGACGGCCTGCAAATGGAACACGTTCCACGAGCTCAGAACGATATTGCTGACGGCCTGTCAAAGTGCGCAGCACTAAAGTTACCTGTGGAACCAGGGATTTTTGTGCTCAAGCTGACTCAACCATCCGTAACACCGTCGACTGGACAGAGAAAGAAGAGGAAGTTGGTTTCTGATGACTACTTTCCGGCAGAGCTTCCCGAAGCCGCCGCCAAGAAGGTCCCCAAGATCGACGCCAAGAGTGCTGAGGAGCAGTCTGCTCCGGCGAACCTCTTGGTTTGTTCCGTTGAAGCAGACGCTCCCGACAAGTTTTGCTCCGGCAAGCTTGCCGGGGAATATCACGCTCCGGCCGAACCGCAGGTTCTTGCCGTAGAAGCGGATGTTCCCACAGCAACAGATATGCCTTTAGCCCTTGTTGTCGAGCCGCAAGCTCCAGCATGGGCGCAGCAGATCGTCCGTTTCCTTCAGACAGGAGAGCTTCCCGAAGAGCAAGAAGAAGCGGAAAGAGTAGCCCGGCAGTCAAGTATGTACAAGTTTGTCGACAACACACTGTACAGAATAAGACTCAACGGTGTGAAATTGAAGTGCATTCGCCGGGAAGATGGACAACAGCTGTTGGCAGAGATACATGGAGGCATATGTGGTCACCACATTGGCGCAAGAGCACTTGCCGGCAAAGCATTCCGACAAGGTTTCTTCTGGCCGACAGCCCTCCAGGATGCAACTGCACAAGTAACCAAGTGTGAAGCGTGCCAGTTCCATTCCAAACAGATACACCAGCCAGCTCAAGCTCTCCAGACGATCCCTTTATCCTGGCCATTTTCGGTCTGGGGGCTCGACATCCTCGGCCCCTTTCCCCGAGCTGTCGGGGGCTTTGAGTTCTTGTACGTCGCCATCGACAAGTTCACAAAGTGGCCGGAAGTGGAACCAGTGAGGAAGGTGACAGCACAGTCAGCAGCCAAGTTCTTCAGGTCGATTGTTTGCCGTTTCGGGATCCCTAACAGGATCATCACCGACAACGGCACGCAATTTACGAGCCGCACCTTCATGCAGTACGTCCAAGATCTTGGCGCCAAGGTCTGCTTCGCTTCTGTTGCTCATCCGAGAAGCAACGGTCAAGCGGAGAGGGCAAATGCTGAAGTGCTGCGAGGCCTCAAGACCAGAACTTTCGACAGGCTGCACAAGTGCGGAAGAAACTGGATCGAGGAGCTGCCGGTGGTTCTTTGGTCGATCAGGACGACGCCAAATCGAGCCACTGGCCAGACACCCTTCGCTCTAGTCTACGGAGCAGAGGCAGTTCTCCCCACGGAACTCGTTTACGGGTCACCTCGAGTGCTCGCTTATGATGAGCTCGAGCAAGAGCAGTTGCGCCAAGATGACGCGCTGCTCCTTGAGGAAGACCGTCTTCAGGCTGCTGTGCGAGTCGCTCGCTACCAGCAAGCTTTGCGTCGCTACCATAGCCGCAAAGTTAAAGCCAGGAGCTTCGAGGAAGGCGACCTTGTTCTTCGGCGTGTTCAGTCCGCCAAGAATTCCAACAAGTTGACGCCGAAGTGGGAAGGCCCTTATCGGGTGAAACGAGTCACTAGGCCCGGCGCTGTCCGCCTTGAGACCGAAGATGGCATTCCGGTGAGCAACTCCTGGAACATTGAACATCTTCGTAAGTTTTACCCGTAGGGCGCGGTTGCCGGAAGCTTTTCCGGCAACCACCTTTTGTACAAGTCTTGCCGCTGTTGCATGTAATCCTTTGTACAAAGCCGGGCGCAGACCCCGTGCACCAGTAAAGTTCATGTGCCCCGCACATCTTGTCAGTTTTTTATGCTATAATCCTTTTTTGCATATGTTATCTGACACTTTGTGCAGCACCAGACCCCGGTAAGCGATAACGAGCCCAAGGCTCCATATCATTACTTTATTTCTCTGTTTCTTTCTCAAAAGAAGGAAGGTTCCCTCGCCCACAAGGTTTACCGGGGGGGGGGAAGGAGAAGATAATGGTGTGGACCAGGCCGTTCAAGAAAGTTTCTCCTTGCCGGGAAGCAGACGACAGAAAAGCTAAGTTGCTAAAAGTTTGAGCAATCAGTTTTTTAAGTTTTTGAGTTATTTTCCTTGAACGACCGTGCTTTGTATGGAAAACCTGTGCGCGGAGGAACCAACTCGTAGCTAGCTGCGCCCTTACTTTGTTTCGAGTCCGCTCAACAACTTAAGTGAGCTGCAACTAGTTGCGACAAGGTTGCTTGTCGGTAGCGACCCCGCCAGCAGGCTGCTGAAGTTCCGCACTCGGCGCTCGCGGCAAGGGTGCCTGCACCGGCAAGTTTCCCTAGAAAGCGTAGGGCAGAACCATACAAAGCCAAGAGTCGAGTAAAGGAAGTAACACAGCAATTTTTTGCCTAAGATAGAGTTATATTACAAAAATAACTTGTCGCGCCTCTAATAAAGTGTTCCCATGACATGACTGGCAGCGACAAGAAAAGAAGAAAACGGACGGCCTAATCTACGCGACCGCCGTCAACCCTTTTGACCTCGTTCACCCTGTCCACAATGGGTGCGACGAGGGCCTTAAGTGCGTCAAGATCAGCGTCCGCCGGCAGCCTCTTGAGGACGTTGGTGAGGTTGAGGCCCGGATTGCGGAAGGCCACCTTCACCAGCACCTTCTCCAGAACTCCGGCACAAATCGAGCGTGACTCGTCGGCCAACTGCTTTGGGATCCGTTCCCGGAGTTGCTGGAGCGCCGCCGCCACGCCTTTGAAGAACAGAGTGAGCTTGGCGCTGGGTTGGAGGTTCTCGTCGGAGGAGTACCCGAAGCCTTCCACCCCCAATTGCACCAGCTCCTCTTCGATGACTGCAGCAATGTTCACGAGGCCCTCCGTCCAGAGCGCCACAGTATCTCTGAGAAGATTCTGGGTTTCGGCGGCCCTCGCTAGCAGCGCCTCGTTGGCCTTGATGTCCTTCTTCAAGTCCGCCTCCCGTTTCTTGGCGCCGTCCAACGTCTCCGTCAGGGTGGCCAGCTTCAGCTCCAGATCAGCATTGGAATTCTTGGCGGCGCGCAGCTCTTTGCCCTTCTCGGAGAGTTGGCCCTGCAGCTCACCGTGGGCAAGGGCGTCCTTCTCGCGCTCCAGCTTGAGCGCGGCAAGCTCTTCGCCACCCACCTTCAGATCAGCCTCCAGCTGCGCCACCTTTACTTCCAATTCCTTCTTGGCGGTCTCGGCAGCCGCAGCCGCATCCTTTGCCTCTTGGAGCGACCCGCCAAGTGCCCGTTCGCGCGCGGCAAGCTCCTCCTCGTGGCTGTCGAGGTTCACTTTCCGCTGAGCCAGCTCGCCTTCTCGCGCGTACAGCTTCTCGCCGGTGAGCCGCTGCTGCTCTTCAGCTTCGGCCTTCTCGAGGAGGAAGGCCTTCCGCTCTTCAGCAAGCTGCTCCCGCTCCTCCGCCAAGGCCCGGAGAGCTTCCTGGCGAAAACCCCGGAGCTCCTCCGCGCGCTTCTCTATATCCACGCTCGCTTTCGCGACGAGCGCTTCCCGGGACTCCAACTTGACTTGACGGGCGCGATAGAGCGCCAGCAGCCTCCGCAGCAGCCGCTCCTCCTCGGGCTCGTCACTGCTGCTTCCCGGCGCGTCAACGATCGACAACCCGGCGGAGGCGAGCACCTCCCCATCCAAAAATTCTCCTTCCACCAGCGCCTTGGAGCTTGACGCCCAACGGAGCTTGATGAAGATGCCCTCGCCAGCCTTCAGATAGGCGCCGGGCTGGGGCTCCTCGGAGCCTGACGCTGCGGCAGCGGCGGAGGGATCGGCGGTCGGTGCAGCACCTGACGCTCCTGCGGCCTCAGGGCCGTCAGTGCGATCGCCAGATCCCCCGCCAGCTTCCTCGGCGGCAGCCTTGGCGGCCTCTTCACCGGCAGGCACATCGGCACCAGCTCCGTCTTCGGCGGCCGCGGCATCATCAGTGTTGCCGCGCACGTCCTCTCCGCCGCCCGCCTCGGTCTCCATCGGATCTGCGGAGGGTGGAGCTGACGACCGGAGAAGAATGAGAAGTCAAACAAGCACTCAAGAAGAAAAATCAGCAGAAGAATACAAAGAAAGTTTCGGGCAGGAAGGATTACCTGTGCTGGGATCCACTGTCATAAGCTCCACCACCGGCGGATCATTAGCGCTGTCCCTTGCCGGAGACTCCTCCTTGCCGGAGGCTCCTCCCTTACCGGAGAACGCTCCCTTGCCGGGGAGTCCTCCCTTGGCGGCGTAGTCGAAGCAGACGATGAGTCGGAGGTGATCACCACGCCCTCCTGATGAAGCTGTTCTGCTCCTACACGAACAAACAAGTGATCAAATGTCAACAAAGGAAAAGAGCAACCACGCGCACCCAGAAGCAGAAAGTAAACCATAAGCTTACGCTGGGGGCTGCGCTGGGGGCTGCTCTGCGAAGTGATGGCCGGATCCGGCAAGGTGGTCTCGAGCGCGCCTCTTGTCGTCGCAGTGGGCTCGTCCTCGATGATCACCACCTGAGCCTTGGCCCTCTTCGCCGCCCTTTGGGCCAGAGTCCTGAAAAGGGAGAGTCCAGGGTGGGTCAGATCAGATGCAAGACAGGAATGGCAAGTTGAAGAACTACAAGAACAACAAGGGAATCTTACTCTTCTTCCTCTTCCTCGTCGGAGCTGAGCGCGGAGAGGTCGAAGTTTGGCCCACATCCGGCGCGACGAGGTGGAGGGGTGGGATCCCTTGACCGCTTGGCCGGGACTGCGGCGCCAGCCCGAGATGACCCTGCCCCAGTTGCCACTGCGACGGGAGGCGCACCCGCGGCAACCGTACTTGCCGCGGCGGAGCGCGTCGCGCGGCGCTGCGGCTGTTGACCAGCTTGCCGCCCTGCTGCGTCCCCGATCCTGCGGAGGCGCCTTCTTGGCTGCACTGGGGGCTGCGTTCCGGGCCCTGTTCCCGGCAAGCTCCCCGGAGATGGCGGGCCGCTCGCACCCTCGGCGGGCTCACTCAACTCGGCGTCGGGCGCGGCAAGCTCTTCTTCGTCTTCGGGCCACTCCCGCTCAGCAAGACTCATCGCCGATGCCGCGTCCGCTTCCTCCACCGTGAACCCAAATTCACCCGCGGCTGCGGCTGCCGCCGCCTCTTCCGCCCTGGTGGCGATGCGTTCCATCTCTTGATCGGTGGTGTCGCGGGTGAGGAGCTTCTTGTCGTCAGCATTGACCGCTACTTCCACTAGGCTGTCGAAGAACTGCTGCACAACGTCTCCGGCAGGCTCTTGCCAAGTTGGAGCGATCCCGTGCGAATCACACAACGGCATCATGGCGCAGATGCGGTCGCGCGAGGAGTTGTTGCACAGAGGAACGACGCCTGCCGGCAACCTGAACCACTCGGGATGCTGTGGGTCGTGCTTGAATATCTCCTTGAGTATCCCGTCCAACTCTATGACGGTGAAATTGAAGTTGAGGCCTGGGCGCAACCTCATGATATCTGCCGGGCCTCCAAATTCCCAGGCGGGTCTCCCCCTCGCCTGCAGAGGGGCGATGCGCCGGCGAAGGAAATCTGCGCCGACAGCTCCTACAGTCAGCCCGGCAAGCCTGAGACGCAAGATCCGAGTGGTGGCGATCTTCAGCTTGTCGTCGTCCACGGACAGAGCGCTCCAGTCATTGCCACGCACTGCTGGGGCTTGGCGCAGGGCGGTGAACGGCTGCGGGCTCTCTTCTACAACCCAGCACCAATCTGCTCTCCACTCGTCCCACTTGCTGCGGAGCTCCCCCTCCAGATAGGTCTCCTTCTTGCCGGCCCGCGAGATCCAGGCGATCCCGCCGGCAAGAGGTTCCCCTCTCTCGACACGAGGCATAAAGAAATGACGGAAGAGAGCTACGTTGGGGTGGACTCCGACAAAGTTTTCGCATAGATGGGTGAAAACTGCCATGGTCAGAACGGCGTTGGGGGTGAAGTCAAGGAGGTGGAGTCCATAGGTGTTCATGACGTCGCAAAAGAAATCAAAGAATGGCGGGGAGAGCCCGCAGTAGAAGAACACGGCGAAGAAAGGATATCCGCCAACTGGAGCTGCTTGCGAGGCGACGGCGGAGAGTACCTTCGTGCGCGGATGCGCCCGCGTCTCCGTCGACCAGAAGAGATAGTACCACTCCCTCAGCTCCTTCGCGGAGAGCTCGGGGGGGAAAGTGGCCCGCTCCTTCCGCAGCGCCTCAAGCCGCTGCGCTTCGGTCGACTTCACAGCTTTCGCGGCCGCGGCCTTCATGGCCTTCCCCTTCCCGGGCTTCGGAGGCATGGCGGAGGCGGTGGGGGAGATCGACGGCGCTGGTGGTGGCGGCAGCGACGGGGGCGGAGCACTGCCCTCTTTCAACTCTGCAAGCGGAGGAGGGCGGCGGAGATTTCTGAGATTGCAGCAGCGAAGGGCGAAGGTGGGGGAAATGCCCCTGTTTCCCCTGCTTATAAAGAGGGACGGGGCGGACATTTCGGCCTTCCAAATAAACAACCACCCACGATCTCTCCCACGACTCCGCGATTGACGCGTGCCGTTACGGGGGGCGC
This sequence comes from Triticum aestivum, assembly GCF_018294505.1. Lineage (NCBI taxonomy): Eukaryota > Viridiplantae > Streptophyta > Magnoliopsida > Poales > Poaceae > Triticum > Triticum aestivum. Next base: position 244,431,852 of record NC_057803.1, read on the forward strand.
GGTGGATACGGAGTTAGATTCGGCATAACCCAGGCTCCGCGCGTGCCCGTGCCCTGTTTTGGGCCTGGCCCAACAGCGCTTGGCACCGTGTGTGGCCCAGGCCCGGGGGCTCCTGTCGGTGTACTAGAGTAGGGGTACCCTAGTATCCCGAACTTGTGCACGGGCAGTTGCAGCGCCGCGCGGCAAGGTTTGCCGGACGACCGCCAGAGTCCTCCGTGGGTTCCTTTGGAGCCATTCAAGAACAAAGCATTCAAGATGAAGAGACAAGGCCCCGGCAAGAGGATCTTGCCGGGAAGAGACAAGACCCCGGCAAGAGGAGCTTGCCGGGAAGGCCAACCACGGCACTTCAAGAAACTTTCCGCGATGCACCGCACATCCCGGCAAGGTCCAGTGAGCGACAAGCTTCTGGACTCGACAAGACGACGACCCCGACAAGGTACTCGCCGGGGGCCCGCTACCACTCTATACCCACGCTCCAGCGTGCCCACCCGCGTGTCGCCATGAGGCTTCCTCACGGGCGCGTGGCGGGAGCCTGTGCAGCCAGGGGTACGCGGTGGCAAGCGGAGATGAAGAGAAGGCCATCGTGGCAAACAGTGGCGCTCCTAACGGTCACTTTTTGCACTGTTTAGGCAACTCAGACGGGCATTCAATGACCTTGTCCCCTACCGTCAGAGTTAGGTAGGGTGCACTGTGTCCACAGTAGCGGTAGCTGCACCTACCGCATCCTTTTCCTTTTTTACCCTTCTAGTCTACGTTGCCACCTGTCGGTGACCCCTTGAAAGTATAAAAGGAGGCCCAAGCGCAACGTAGAAGAGGTTCGGCTCATTCAAAACATCAGGAACACTCTCACGCTCGGTCTGGCAGCGTCCATCGCTCCTGAGCAAGAATTCAATACACACAAACAAGCAGCAGTAGGGTTTTACGCATCCGTGCGGCCCGAAGCTGGGTAAAACTGCTCGCGTGTACTGCCTCGATCCGCTCTTTGCGCGGCCTCCGCCCCCTCCGAACCGAAAGGGGCCCGGTCCCCATAGGTGTTGGTGGATCAGTTTCCCCGACATTCAAATACTCATGACAATATCCAGGCAATGATCATTACATAGGCATCACGTCCAAGATTAGTAGACCGACTCCTGCCTGCATCTACTACTATTACTCCACACATCGACCACTTTCCAGCATGCATCTAGTGTATTAAGTTCATGGAGAAACGGAGTAACGCAATAAAAACAATGACATGATGTAGACAAGATATATGTATGTAGAGATAGACCCCATCGTTTTATCCTTAGTAGCAATGATACATACATGTCGGTTCCCTTTCTGTCACTGGGATCAAGCACCATAAGATCGAACTCACTAAAAAGCACCTTTTCCCATTGCAAGATAAATAGATCAAGTTGTCCAAACAAATCCCAAATATCGGAGAATAAATACGAGGCTATAAGAGCACATGCATAAAAGAGATCAAAGAAACTCAAATACTTTCATGGATATAAAAAGATAGATCTGCTCATAAACTCAAAGTTCATCGATACCAAGAAACACACCGCAAAAAGAGTTACATCATATGGATCTCCAAGAGACCATTGTATTGAGAATCAAGAGTGAGAGATGAAGCCATCTAGCTACTAACTACGGACCCGAAGGTCTACAAAGAACTACTCACGCATCATCGGAGATGCACCAATGGAAGTGGTGAACCCCTCCGTCATGGTGTCTAGATTGGATCTGGTGGTTCTGGACTCTGCGGTGGCTGGATGAATATTTCATCGACTCCCCTAGGGTTCTGGGATTTTTGGGGTATTTACAGAGCAAAGAGGCGGTCCGGGAGCACCCGAGGTGGGCACAACCCACCAGGGCGCGCCTGGGCCTCCTGGCGCGCCCTGGTGGGTTGTCCCTTCCTCGGGACTCCTCCCAGGTGCAACCAGGGCCCAACATCTTCCTTCTGGTTCGTAAAAATTCTCTATAAAGTTTCTTGGCAATTGGACTCCGTTTGATATTGATTTTCTGCGATGTAAAAAACATGGAAAAATAGCAAATGGCACTTGGCACTATGTCAATAGGTTAGTACCAAAAAATGATATAAAATGACAAAAAATGATTATAAAACATCCAATATTGATAATAAAACAACATGGAACAATTAAAAAATATAGATACGTTGGAGACGTATCAACTATGTGAAAGTTAAGGTGGCATTATTCAAGTGCACATGGATCCCTCTTGGTCTTGTAAGGGTTGATGATTACAGGAAGACCTGTGTTAATAGGACAACGATGACATATCAGGCGGGCCCGTTCATTTTTGCCAGCGGTGCTACCCAGATTTTCTTTGCGGAAGACCCCTTGCATAAGAACTGTCATGTAGTGATGCATGGGAAGAGAAGGGTACTAGGTGTCAACGATGTTGCCGATGAGGACGAGTATGATGAATTTGATGTGTTCCCAGCCAAGGGATCATGTACTCATGTAACCACTACTAGGAAAAGGCCTACTAGTGGCGCACCAGTTTTGCCTACTAATGGCGCACTACTGGTGCACCACTAGTACCACGCCACTAGTATTTGTTACTAATGGCGCACCACTGGTGCGCCATTAGTATACCAGATACTAATGGCGCACCTGTAGTGCGCCATTAGTATGCCTAGAGGTGCGCCATTACTATCTGACTTAGTAATGGCGCACCACATAGAAGTTTGCCATTAGTAATAAAAAAATTCAATTTTTTTATTTAAAAAAAAATAATTTTTTTTAAAAAATCAATTTTTTTTTCTTAATCTCGGGTCACTATGGCTTAATCTCAGGTCAAATCGCACTCCATGGTCAAAATTCCCAAAAGTTCACCCATCCTCACACTACTCTAGCCCAAGCACGCTTAACTTCTGAGTTCTATCCAACCCCAGCACCAGCTCACTTCACAAGCACTTGTTAATATATCTAGCATATCAATCCTATTAAACCTTGTTGATGTTTAGGACTTTGTTCATGTTCATGAGTGTGATGAAATTTTGAAAAAATATTTCAAACTTCCGTTCATATTACGTATCATATTTTGAAACAAAAATTCTGGAAAAAAAATTGAAACTAATTTTTTTTCTGTTACTAGTGGCGCACCTAGCATACGATGCACCACTAGTAAGTTTGAATTTTTTTGAAATTTTTTGCCTCCAGATCTTAAAAGCCCCGTAACTTTTTTTTTGTTAGGTTTTTGAGGATTTCGAGTAGATGATTTTTCATATAGAAAACTTTTTAATCCGAGTTCGTATGCAAAAGTTATGCCCATTTTACAAATTCCAGAGAGATTTTGCAAATAAAGTCGAAATTCATATATTTAAATTTTCCCAACAACTAGACCACAGATCACAAGGGAAACTTATTTCCTTTTATTTTTTTGACATTTTCAGCATTTTCTTTTATTTTTTTTAAACTGAAAAGGCGGTCCAGGGGGTGCATGCGAGGGAATTTTTGGGCCAAGTTAGTAATGGCGCACCATGGGAGTGGTGCACCATTACTAGTTGAACTAGTAATGGCGCATCACTCCCACGGTGCACCATTACTAGTTTTCAAAAAATATAAAAAAATTACTAGTGGGTGTGGTGCGCCATTACTAGTTTAACTAGCAATGGCGCACCACTCCCACAGTGCGCCATTACTAGTTTTGAAAAAAAATTGAAAAAAAAATGATTTTTTTTTACTAATGGCGCAACATGGATGTGGTGTGCCATTACTAGTTCAACTAGTAATGGCACACCACTCCCACGGTGCGCCATTACTAGTTTTGAAAAAAATAAAATAAAATCTTGTTACTAATGGCGCACCGTGGATGTGGTGCGCCATTAGTATTTGGACACTAATGGCGCACCAACACATGGTGCGCCATTAGTATATAGTAGTGGCGCACCACATGTCTGGTGCGCCATTAGTGTCAATTCCATCTATAGCCCTTTTCCTAGTAGTGAACAGAGAAGCATAAAATCATCAGAAAACCCAAGTTCATTCGAGGTCAACGTAATGATCCCAGTTCCCCCATGTACATGGGAATTAAGTCGTAAGACTAGACTTTATGCCTACCCTGCAACTTAATTCGTCCAATTTAGAACTGTCACGTGTACTGAATTTGTGAGTTAAGCCCGGTTTTTTGTTGATGTAAGAACCGTTAATATGTTGACCTTGATATGTTGTCAGCTCAGGCAATGAATATGAACTTTTATTATTATTATTATTATTATTATTATTATTATTATTATTATTATTATTATATCTTAGAGGTAGCACACTCAATTAATTTGATCTCACTACAGTATGTGTGAACAAAAATATGCAATCTGGTTTGCGAATAGCACATGGTTCATTGATGAAAGCCATGTGCCGACCAAACCCTACCCACGATCTGAGTCATGCTTTCTGATTGGCCAAAACCCAAACCCCACGGATCCTACGTCTGCACCGTTGGATGCTCCCAGATCGAACGATGATCCTCATCCCTTTCGACAGCACATGCAGTTCCAGTTGTAATTCTATTTTTATGCACAAAATCCATGTTAAACACAAAAAATGTCTTAAATATAGCTAACGATACCTGAAATGCGCCAGAAAATCAAACCCGTGGTATAATGGTGATTGCGTACCGTGGAAATTTTTATGAGGCCAAACGATGAAGTCACTGGCCATAGGAGTTTCAATTGACACGTCTCCTTTTGGAAACCATGATCCTACATGTGAGATGCTCCGGTTTGGAAGAAGCGGTCATCACAACTTGTGCCAAACTTTACCAATTTTTTCCACAGGGTCGTGAGAGCACGCCATGGGCACGCATCGGTTTTGATGATGTCCGGACTCCATCTGAATTTCTTGTAATTAAAATACCAACTAGGCCTACACCAGTGGCCGCACCTCACGACCGAAATGTTTGAAACTTCTCCCCACTTCTCGAACAAATAAATTAAAACTCACAAAGCGACGCACAAATGATTTGTACACCTTCTTTGCAAGGCTGATAGTAAGGGGGTATCATAGCTAGTATCATGCATGCCAACTAGGCAATTTTGTTGTGCTGTCATAGAATTAAATGAAGAAAGAGAAGGTTAAGTATCATATCATGAAACCGTATCTTAATAAATGCTATGCTACTATGTGTCATGCATGACAATAAATGAAGTACTACATGATACTACTCTTTGATACTATGCATTAGAGCAAGTACAATAGAGTGACATAAGCAGGTTATAAGGAATAGAATAATATATTGTGCTTAGTTGGAGGAAAGAGAAGAGGAGAGAGAAGAGAAGCGGGCTCTTGGTTAGTAGCCAGCTGCAACACGAGACCCAAGACACTTTGTGAGGATGTAAGGTGGGCCAACTATTGATAAACTAGTACATATTTAAAACTTATTATTGTACATGCCGGCTAAGAGGTTGGCTATATATGACATGGCAACTTCTTATAGCCGACCGTTGGTTGTATTATTAACCATGCTCTTAGTGAGGTAGCTAGTATATCATTGACTAGCTAGTATCATATATATGCATGATACTAGTATATGATCGATAATACCTCCTTATAGCGCACATAGTATCATAAGTTAGTATCTTAGGTTGTCTTATTAATTGACATGCATGACACAAAGTAGTACAACATTTAATATGATACGGTATCATGATATGATACCATACCCTCTCATTCCTCATTTAACTGTGTGCCACATCATTCAAAAAGTCTAGTTGGCATGCATGATTGTAACACCCCGGATGTAGCTTTCCTTATTTGTAACTCCAACTCTTACCATTTCCGGCTATGTGATATGATATTCCCTTCGTGGTTGGGTTTTGTGTTTGTTTTGCATTTTGTTCATGTCATGCATTTCATATCATGTCATCATGTGCATCTCATTTGCATTCATGTTCGTCTCATGCATCTGGTCTTTTTCCCCGTTGTCCGCTTCGCAATCCGACACCCGCACATGCACCCGTTGCACCCCTCAAATCTCATTCCGTGAGTGGGAGAAAAACATTCTTGGAATGGATCAAAATTTGTCGAGTGGCCTTGATACATCACCGGTAGGCCACCTGTCAAATTTCACTCCATTTGGAGGTTGTTTGAAGCCCCATCAGTTAACCGGGTAACCGCAAAAGCCCCTCTCTTATTGCAGCCCAACACCCCTCCAAAACATCCCACTAGCCCATCTAAACCCCCTCCATGCTCTCCGTCGTTGGATCACGATCGTGTGGGCGAAAACCGCACCTCATTTGGACACTCCTAGAACCCTCTACCTATAAATATGTGTCTCCCCATCCATTCCCGAGTCCAAACCCTAGCTCCCCACTCCCCACGCCGCCAGACACGTCCGGGCGACGCCGGACGCGTCCGGCACCGCCTCCGCACCACTACCGAGCCGCCACATTGCATCGTGCCGCCCACCGCCGCTGCGGCCCGCCCGAGCGCAGGACGGGCCCTCCCAGGCCCACATTGCCTGCATCGCCACCCGGTTCGCCGCGCCGCCGCAGTGCCTCGTCGGCGCCGCCAGCAGTCGCCTAGCGCCGCCTCCTGGAAACGCCTGCGCTGGTCGCCGCCCCACCTTTGCCGCCCAAAATGGCCCCGCACCGCCTCCTCCACCTCGCTAGCCTCGCCGGGTCGCGCCGTCGCCGTCATCCGACGCCGGCAGCCTCCTCTCCGGAGCCTCGTTGCCGGATCCGGTGGATCGGGAGGAGATCCACCAGGATCTCATCCAAACGCCACGAGCCGCGCTGTACCTCTCCATCCCGGAATGCCTCCATCCACTTTTCCACAAGGTCAAAAATCTTCTAAGTCCCGAATCTATAACATTTTGGCGCCCTGATCATCATGTCATATCTCCATGCTCATAACTCTATTTTGCGTGCATGATATATCAAAATGTTTGTCTCGTGATTATCTTCATGTTAGTGTCATTTGCATGCATGTTATTGTCCATATTGATGCCCAAATCATCATTGCAAAAGTGCTATATGATGTTGTCGCTGGAATTTAATAGAACTTGATGATTTGTCATTTTCATTGCATTTTGTGTGTGCATCCTATGAGCATGATGTCTCCATCATGCCATCTTTGCAGAGGTGCAAGCCTTGTATTTCTATGAGCTATGTGGTGACTAGCACAAGCATGCAAAGTAGGCTTCATAATGTTGTTGTTTTCAAACACTTAGAATATTTTGCTGTCATTTCCTGTTACATTTTGATGCTATGTAAATTTGTTGCTACCATGAGATCCATGCACATTTGGAGATAGTTCAGTAAGAGTGTTTTGGAGATGTGGTATTTTTCTATCCATTCATGCCTCTGGTTGCAATTATGGAGTACTCTAGCATGTCTTTTCCAGGCTCTACTTTTGCTAAATGTTGTTCCTGGTAGATTGTTAACATGAGATTCAGTTTTGCCATGTGTTTTGCTAGTGATCCATGCGCCTTATGAACTTGATCTTGCCATGATTGGCTTCTTGAACATGTCTACTTACTGTTGTTACCTTGTGTTTCCATGAAATGCTTTGTGGTGAGTGGCATGAGCTTGCAAAGTTGCTATCATGATTCTGTTCCTGCCATGTCATGGTTTTCTTCTTAGTCTAAAACTCTTCATATAACTTTCCATGTTGTGAGGGGCTCCACATCATTTTCTATCCATCTTTGGGTAAAGTTCAGTAAGGGAGTTTTGTTCTATGCCATAAGTACTAGCATGCCGTTCCTTTGTTTGCCATTATATGTTCCGGTAGAATGTTGTTTACAAGCTCTAAACATTGCTTCCTGATGCTGTTTTAACATGTTTAGTATTTTCAAGTCTGTGAATCTCTTATCATTTGCATTGTTGCCATGCTATTTTAAGCTTGTTCTACTAAGTTCTAGCAGGAGCTCAGTGTTCATGAATTGTAGAGCTTCATTTGTACTTCAGTGTCATGTTCTTTGGTGCTATGTTGGAGTGTTGTAATATAGTTTATTGTTGCATTCTAAGTTCTATGATGTTGCTAATCGCAGATTTGCATCATTCTTGTTTTGCTTGTCATTTGCAAACTGTGCATCTGTTTCCGGTGATCCTTATATCGATTTCGACTGAACTCACCTCATCTTTCCAGCGACACTCTTGGTTTCCCAAGTCGATGCCTTGATCATTCTTTTCCTTCCGGAGTACCCATATGCATTGCACATCATATCTTGCATTCCATGCCATGTCTTGCATCATGTTTCTTGTGCATTGCACTTTGATTGATTGTTGTTCCATTGCTTGTGTTCTTGCTTTGGGTAGAGCCGGGAGACAAGATCATGAATGAGGAACCTGTTGAGTATGCTAACGAGGAATAAGCTTTAGACAACTCGGACAACTTTGTAGGCAAGATCACCATTACCCTTGGTATCACTTATATCTTTGCTTGCTAGTTGTGCGTTCTATCGCTATGTGGTGCTACCTAACACTTGTTATATCATGCCTCCCATATTGCCATGTCAAGCCTCTAACCCACCTTCCTAGCAAACTATTGTTTGGCTAAGTTACCGCTTTTGCCCAGTCCCTCTTATAGTGTTGCTAGTTGTAGGTGCCTTCCAGGTTGTTCCATGTTGCCACATGGATATGTTGGGATATCACATTATCTCTTATTTTAATTAATGCATCTATATACTTGGCGAAGGGTGGAAGTCTTGGCCTTTTTCTCGGTGTTTTGTTCCACTCTTGCCGCCTTAGTTTCCGTCATACCGGTGGTATGTTCCTTGATTTTGCGTTCCTTACGCGGTTGGGGTTATAGGACCCCCCTTGACAATTCGCTTTGAATAAAAGTCCTCCAACAAGGCCCAACCTTGGTTTTACATTTGCCTAAAAACCTATAACTTTCTCTTGGGGTTGAAAACCCGAGGGTCATCTTTATTTTAACCCCCCCCCCCCGGGCCAGTGCTCCTCTGAGTGTTGGTCCGAAATGGGCAGCCTGTGGGGCCACCTTGGGGAAACTTGAGGGCTGGTTTTACTCATAGCTTGTGCCATCCGGTGTGCCCTGAGAACGAGATACGTGCGACTCCTATTGGGATTTGTCGGCACATCCGGCGGTCTTGGTGGTCTTGTATTACCATTGTCGAAATGTCTTGTAACCGAGATTCTGAGACTGATCGGGTCTTTCTTGGAGAAGGAACATCCTTCGTTGATCATGAGAGCTTGTGATGGGATAAGTTGAGACAACCCTACAGGGTATAAACTTTCAAGAGCCGTGCACGCATTTATGTGGCAGATGGGAATTTGTTAATATCTGGCTGTAGAGAACTTGACACTTGACTTAATTAAAATGAATCAACCACGTGTGTAGCCATGATGGTCTCTTTTCGGCGGAGTTCGGGAAGTGAACACGGTTTTGGGTTATGTTTGAACGTAAGTAGTTTTAGGATCACTTCTTCATCACTTCTAGCTTCACGACCATTGCGTACCTTCTCATCTTACTCTTATTTGTGTATGTTAGCCACCATATTTGCTTAGCGCTTGCTGCAACTCCACCTCATTACCTTATCCTACACATAAGCTTAAATAGTCTTGATCTCACGGGTGTGAGATTGCTGAGTCCTCATGACTCACGGATACTTCCAAAAAAGTTGCAGGTGCTGATGATACTAGTGTAGGTGATGCTACCGAACTCAAGTGGGAGTTCGACGAGGACCTTGGTTGTTACTACGTTTCATTTCCTGATGATCAGTAGTGGAGCCCAGTTGGGATGATCGGGGATCTAGCTGTTGGGTTTATCTTCCTTTTCATTTGGTTGGCCGTAGTCGTACTATGAGTGTTCTCTGATGTTGTATGACTTATTTCAATATTGTGTGACATGGAGAGTGTAAGCCAACTCTATTTATCCCTTTCTTGTTCATTACATGGGATGTTGCAAAGATGACCCTTCTTGCGACAAAACCACAATGCGGTTATGCCTCTAAGTCGTGCCACGACACGTGGGAGATATAGCCGCATCGTGGGCACAATGATACCGCTTGATACTCCCATTGCGACCAGCCTTAGGGTGGCCATAGTGGGGGTATCATATATAGCCGGTATCCTGCACTCGGGAATAGCAAATATGATGATGTGGCAAAGAAGTAGTAACATAGGTAGATACCGTAACATATATAATAAATGCTATACTACTTTGTGTCATGCATGGCCATAAAGACAGTCATCTATGATATATACTACTCTATGATACTATATATGAACTATGAAGGTACGTACATAGTATCATACACTTGTATCATATGCATGATACTATAGTATATGATACTCACCACTATATAAGGCTGGCCATAGTGGTGGTATCACAGCCGATGATATCATGCACCCGGAAATAACAAGTATGCTGATGTGGCAAAGAATTAAATATAGAGAGGGTTTGAGTAACATATAGGTAGATACTATATCATGTTAAATGCGATGCTAATTTGTGTCATGCATGGCAATAAATATGATCTATGATACTATACTCCATGTATTATATTATGCGCTATAATTAAGGGTAGTATCATACACTAGTATCATATATATATATATGTATATATATATATATGTATGATACTAGTATATGACACTCTTTACTATGACTAGCCTAACTGTAGCCTAACTAAAACACCCACTTGTAGTTGTAGTAGGGTTTTTGACTTTAATTATATGCACTAAAATGCAAGGTAACTGCAAAGAATGACTTAAACATAGTAGACGACCTGAAATGGGCCATAACGATGTAGCTAGTAACTGACGATTTGTAATCTGAAGTGCCGCGTCTCCTTTCGGAAACTATGATCCTTCTTGTGAGATGCTCTGGTATGGATGGTGCAAGCACCAAAACTTGTGCCAAACTTTACCAAAAAAATTCCATGTGATCGTGAGAGCACGCTACAATGACACAATGATTTTTGTTATTTTTCAGACTCTATATGATCGTGAGGTGCCTACGCCTCTGGCTGCACCCTGCGGCCGAACTGTTTGAAGTTTTTTCCCGTTTCTCGCACAATAAATGGAAACTCGCAAAGCGACACTGACGGTGTCCTGGACTAGGGGGTACTCACCACGTCATTTCCCGATCTGTTAGATTGGGCCGATGACCCCCATGGCTGTATACTCATGGACCAGTTCGGACAGCTGCCGCATACATGGAAGATTCCACAAGACTTGATGATCAAGACAAGGACTCCTCCCCACCGGCGTATTCGGCTAGGACTCTTGTTATCCTAGGCCTCTGGTGCATTATATAAACCGAGGCCAGGCTGGTCGATAGATATAAACAACAATCATACCATAGGCTAGCTTCTAGGGTTTAGCCTCTCTGATCTTGTGGTAGATCAACTCTTGTAATACCCATATCATCAAGAATAAATCAAGCAGGACGTAGGGTTTTACCTCCATCAAGAGGGCCCGAACCTGGGTAAAACATCGTGTCCCCTGCCTCCTGTTACCATCCGCCTTAGAAGCACAGTTTGGGACCCCCTACCCGAGATCCGCCGGTTTTGACACCGACATTGGTGCTTTCATTGAGAGTTCCGCTGTGTGATCGGCAAAAGGATCAATGGCTCGCCCGCAGGTCAACTGCGACACCGGCATCTTCGTCGTCGGCCTGACTGGTCACCTTGGTTCAACCGAGGACCGTGCTCCATCTCCGATCATCATGTTCGGACGGGGGCCTTCTTCAACATCAACTCCGATCTCTATCATGATCATAGAGGAGTCATCCATAGAGCTCGAGGGCTCAACGTCAACATTGCCCTCAGGCGGCCGTGCTGTTTTTATGGACAGCGAACTTATATTCGCCGTAACCACCTCCTCGAGCGTCGGTTTGACGATTGCTTCGGTGGAATAGTGCGGAATTACATCTATAACAACCACGCAAAATTTTGTCGAGTTCCGATGGAGGAATCTCCAACAATCTATGATATACCGGAGCCCTGTCAAATCTGGACGGGAATTTGGATGAGTTTAGGGCGTGGTCTCCAGAGCCCAGCTCGGAGGTCCTTTGGAAGATCCAACCGTTCATCTACTGCGAAATTCCCATATATACCACCCCTCCAAATTTCCGCTCGATCCGACGGTTCAATCTTCGGGAATCTTTCGATAAGTGGACCAATTTTCGGATCTGTTTTCTGCGCAAATACGGATCCGACCCGAATTCATGTTTCTTTATGAACGTGATATTGGACAACCTTTTTAGAGGAATTCTCTTCTAGGGTATTGTGCGTTGTTCTTAAACACGTTCCCGCAAATTTTTAAGCCTCCCCTGAGGTCATCTTCATCATCATGCTGGTGTCAAACCAGTCCGACAATATTTCTCCAAGGCTGTCGACCTGTGCTAGAAACGTTCTCACTTTGTTGAGCCGAGCTCAACTTCTTCGGATCATCATCTCGGCAAGCCGAACAAGAGTCCGGCATCGCGAAGGATAAATCATCACCAACATCGCCGCCCCACGGATTACACGGAGTGGGCATACCGGCATCGCCGCACGGTCCCTTCATCAAGCTGGCATTGACCACGTCACAACTTGCATCGACAGGGCCGCACTATTGCTTCTTCAATCTGGTGTCCATCACGCTGACCTACTTCGACTCATCAGTGTTGGAGCCACCTCCTCCTCGCGGCGCCTCTTCTTCTTCTACCTCCCACAACTCCTGTGGTTTCTCTCATCTCACAAGCACACACCATGGAAGAAAACCACACACGCACACACACTTCACCAAGAAGAAAACCAATAGGCTTTGCCAAAAGGCTTTTCTCCTTGGTCACACGGAGGCTACATCTTGACTCCAGCCCTCTCGGCCTCTTTTCATCAATGCAACATATATATACACAAAGGTTAGGCACTCATGCCATGCAGCCCACGGCTCTACCGGCTCCACTAAACTCTCCATGCACTAACCACTAGCTAACACACCGGCCTCTAACTTGACTCGCCTGCTCATCCAACATGCACGGCTCAATTAACTAGCCCACTAACCAACTAACTCCATGCACTACATGCATGCCCGCATACACCGCTCGAGTAGCTCCTTCTCAGCAGCGCACGCCGCGCTCATACGCGGACAACACGGCCGGCGTCCAACAGATCACCAACGGCCTCTGACTCAACCTTCACCTACACGACGGACACGAGCATGAGCCTGGATCACGCGCCATCGCGACACACACACACGCACGCACGCCACCGCATGCACACAGGGCATGGCTTGCTGCTAACATTCACGCCCCAAGCCATGACCTTGCACATGTCAGGCTCGTGGTCGACGTCGCGCCATGGCCGTCGCACCGCGCCGCTGTGGCCTCCACCGTGCAGCACCCCATGTCCCGAGCTCCCAGGCTCGTGTACACGACGCGCATGCACGTAGTCGCCATGCCCGAGTCCAGCACCCCGACGCAGTCAGTTCTCGCCGCCTTCGTCATGCCACCGTGCCGCCGTGCCCTTCGCGCACACTCCCCACGTCCCCGCACTCCCGACCCACTCTCCCGCCGCGCACGTACGCGATCTGCGCAACCAGGTCCAGCGCCTCGACGTGGTTCACGCTCGCGGTCCCGACGCACCCGACGCGTCCGGTGCGCACCTATAACATGCACCGGTCGCGCCCGGCTCGCCACAGCGCCTCACTCGCCATGCTCTGCACGTCTCCAGCTCGCGCCATGTCGCGCTCCGACGCGATCAACGCGGCCAAACCGGCATGTCCAGGAGCTTGGCCTTCTCTCCACCGAGCCACGCCGCGCCACCGTAGCCTCTGCGCCACCACGCAGGTCCGCCGCGGCCGCCGCGCTTCCCGTATGCACAGCATCACCGTGCTCCGCCGCTGCATGGGATGAGCGCCATCGCCGGCAAGCTCCTCCGAACCCGATGCTCTGATGCCAATTGTTGGTGCCGCCTCCTCCTCGCGGCGCCGCTTATTCTTCTACCTCCCACAACTCCTGTGGTTTCTCTCATCTCACAAGCACACACCATGGAAGAAAACCACACACACACACACACTTCACCAAGAAGAAAACCGACAGGCTTTGCCAAAAGGCTTTTCTCCTTGGTCACACGGAGGCTACATCTTGACTCCAGCCCTCTCGGCCTCTTTTCATCAATGCAACATATATATACACAAAGGTTAGGCACTCATGCCATGCAGCCCACGGCTCTACCGGCTCCACTAAACTCTCCATGCACTAACCACTAGCTAACACACCGGCCTCTAACTTGACTCGGCTGCTCATCCAACATGCACGGCTCAATTAACTAGCCCACTAACCAACTAACTCCATGCACTACATGCATGCCCGCATACACCACTCGAGTAGCTCCTTCTCAGCAGCGCACGTCGCGCTCATACGCGGACAACGCGGCCGGCGTCCAACAGATCACCAACGGCCTCTGACTCAACCTTCACCTACACGACGGACACGAGCATGAGCCTGGCTCGTGCGCCATCACGACACACACACACGCACGCACACCACCGCACGCACACATCGCATGGCTTGCTGCTAACAATCGGCTGACATCGAGGCTTTGACATCTCGGCTGGACTGGGGGCTTCGCCATCTCTTCATCAACCTACTCCGGAGACTTCGGCGTCACTAGCCGACCAGCTCCGTCACGTTAGCTGGACCGAGGGCTTTGCCTCGGCGAGCCAACCTTTGCCAGCATCGCCATGCCATCGTCACCCATCAGGCAATGGGTGTGCGGATCGAGTCCCAATTTTCGGAATCACCTCTCTTCGGATTTCTACAACAAATAAACAAGGTGCTCTTAATCCTAGTATTCTTTGCTTGTTGGGGTTTATTTTTCCCAAGAAATTATTACTCCGTTTGTTCCATCATTTGTACACAGGTCTATCGAATGATGGCCGCACTTACGACAGTCGCGTGGTGGTTCGGTCAGTTTCCGTACATAGTCCGGCGAACACTGCATCCGGAACTCAGACCGACCTGTGAATTCAGGCTTTACCACACCTTTACCGCATCACGCCGACGCCCCCGCCTTGACATCAGTGCGAGGACATATTTCTTTTATTACTCACTTTGCATAAATTATTTATTATGCAATGATTTTTTTAATTATTATTATTACTATTATCTCTGGTTTGCACTATTTTTTGTGCACAGGAAAATGATCCGGGTTGGGCAGTATCGTCAACTCGGTGTACTAACATACCACGTCACCTTGGCTGGACGGGGGGCTTCATCAACACTTCATTACCCCATGCCAGGGACTTCGGCATCACTCTGCCGGCCCACATTGACCGTGCTATGTCACCACTTCTGAGTGCCAAGCTCTTTGCTCCGCCACCTCGGGAACAGCTTGGGGGATGGAACCTTGTCCCGCATCAAGCTTGGGCCGCATCATCAATATTGAACACATTAACCAGCTAAGTTGCATTCATGCTCAACGTTTTAAATTTTTAACTTGTGTTCGGTTCGACCAAGCATTATACTTTTTTGGAAAAAGTTGCTTGTAAAAAATTTCCTTGTCCAAACTTTGTTTGTGACGCACAAATTCAAATACCCCATTAATTTGGGGGCTTCCTTTATGAAGATTTTCCTCTTGCATATGATTATACTTGTATGGCTTCGTTCCTTGTTCATGTATTACGCCACAATATGCACCATATTGACTTAAGCGATTTGCAAGCTGGGTTGCCTAGCTCCTATGCTTACCCCTACGTTCTCGATTGTTCCGCTAGGGAGTAAAGGGAGCACCTCTGCGATTGTCACGACCGGGTCCTCCGAGCTCTTACCTCGGACTGGGTGAAGCCGAAAGCTAGAGCTCTTACTGTTTTCAATCATGGTTGGCACACAACGGAACTCATGAGTACAAAAAATCTATTGCACAAGTCTCATAATAATAATGAGCACCAAAGAAAGGTATCGATGGGGGTACTATTTTCTTCGAAGATGCTTCTTACACTTCGTCTGTAATATAGCATCGGTTCCCTGAGCGCGCTTTGTCTATTACAGCATTATGGCCCGGTTGCCTCGTTATCACAAACACTGTCGATATTCTTGACAGGTGGAGTACATAACACTTTTCGGTCCTTGACCGAAGAGGGAGAAGCCGATGGTCGGTTAAGACGCGTTTAAAGTTCGGGTGAACAAAGATATGATATAAGTACTTTGGTACATACAATCATTATACATAAAATTCTTACCCAAGTCACTTGGGGGCTCTTAAAATTTATATATGAGCTGTAATGGTGTTTTCTTCTTGGTCGTTGTCAAAACACGACAGAAGCACAATTTTTTCTTTCTCTTCCAATTTTCGGATTGGCAACGAACACTTGATCTTGTTTGGACGTCATGTTTTTACTGATGTTTTTTGGTTTTCCAAGCTTTTGGCACTTCTAAACTATTTGTGTGTTTTCAGCACAAGTCTCGCAGTGCAACGCCGGACTCCTTTGGAGATTTGGGAAAAACATTCTCGGATATTGCTATATATACATCGGTTTCGAATTGTGTCTTCGGTCAATAGTTGGGTTGCCCGGCTCCTGCGCTTGCCTCCTATGTTCCGCTTTGTTTGGCTAGGTGTGCAAAGGGAGAACCACTGCGATTGTGCTTCCAGCTCACATGGTTAAGCACCTCAGTGGAGAAAGCCGAAAACTGACTGTCACAATAAGCGTAAACTGGTCAGCGATCTGATGACTGTGTTAAATAATGGGCCATTCATAACAATGGCCGGAGTGTTTACGACTTGATTCCGACTGTCGCCGAACACTACCGGGGGCTATTAACTGGCCTCCCAAACTAAATCCTCGATATTTTGCTCTTACATTAGAGCTGAGGTTTCATGATCATGCTTAGCATGACAACACAAAGAAAGGAACCGGTAGCGGGACTATTTTCTTTGGAAGACATTTCTTATGTTAAACAGTAATATAACATATCTCTCTGCGTACCTTTGTTTATAAAACCGTATGGCCAGATTGCCTTGTTTGTCGTAAATCTTTGCCCTCATAAAGGCTTTATAAAGTAGGACAAACACTCCTCGGCTACTAGCCAAGGAGGTGGAAGCCGATGGTCGGCCAACAAAGTTTTTTACAATGCGGATCCGAGCATTAATAATGTAAAGTACTTGGATACATAGAGTCATTACACATAATTTGTGATTTTACTATGGATATCGATCCTTAATTCGGCCACCCATGCCCGCATTAAGGCTCGGGGGATACTGGGCTTCGGGCTTATTATTTACAAATATTAAAGGGGCACATCGATCCCCTGATCTGGTGTTGCCACCCGACCAGTGTCTCGGGGGCTACTGCATTGCCTGTCCAATGCAAAAAAATGATGTGCAATATAGTTTTCGAGGAGATTTTGATCATCAGGTTGGTCGGCCGCACCCAACCTGAGTCTCGAGGACTGAGCATGCCGCTTTTTGTGTCCCGAAGTATTCTACCGAGCTAGGACTTGATCCTCAGGCCGATTTCGCAAATCAACCTGAGTCTCAGCGGCTACTGGGATCAGCGGTGTTACGTCATCCTTCAGGTGCATCTCGGGTTTTAGACTGATACACACCTTGAGGGCTACTGGATGTATATCTCGGCAGAGAATAAATTGCACCAATAAAAATATTGACAAAAAATCGGCCCACAGTCGGGGTGGTGCACCACCTCGGAAGCAGTCCGGCATAAAGCTCGGGCGCTAGTGGCTGGCTCCATAGAGGGCATATCCGGCATTAAGCTCGGCTAAACTCCTTCAACTTTTTTGTACCAAGATGATCTATGACATCTTGGATATAGCCCGGCGTTGGAGCTTGGACACAGTCCGGCGTTGGAGCTCGGATACATTTTGGCGTCGGAGCTTGGACACAGTCCGACGTTGGAGCTCGGATACATTTCGGTGTTGGAGCTCGAAACCAGTCCGGCATTGGTGCTCGGCTGCAAAAGATACCTCGAATGCAGTCCGGCGTTGGAGCTCGGACGCAAGAGGACACTGCCTCCCGGGAACAACTTCAAAACCCGTGGTGTGGCATAAAAATAACAAGGCATTGATAAAGGTCAGAAACTTAAAGGCGCTCCTCGGATACCCGACGTATAAACTTGTCGAATGCATTTCGGCGATCCTCAAGATTGAAGATGAGAAGATTTGTTGAACCAGTTTTCAAGACCGACAACCGAAGATGAAGAATAGTTCGGAAGAATCGAGGAGCGTCCCTAACTTGAAGATTGGTTCAGGGGGATACTGACGGTGTCCTGGACTAGGGGGTACTCACCACGTCATCTCCCGATCTGTTAGATTGGGTCGAGGACCCCCATGGCCGTATACTCATGGGCCAGTTCAACCAGCTGTCGCATACATGGAAGATTCCACAAGACTTGGTGATCAAGACAAGGACTCCTCCCCACCGGCGTATTCGGCTAGGACTCTTGTTATCCTAGGCCTCTGGTGCATTATATAAACCGAGGCCAGGCTAGTCGATAGATATAAACAACAATCATACCATAGGCTAGCTTCTAGGGTTTAGCCTCTCCGATCTCATGGTAGATCAACTCTTGTAAACCCATATCATCAAGAATAAATCAAGCAGGACGTAGGGTTTGACCTCCATCAAGAGGGCCTGAACCTGGGTAAAACATCGTGTCCCCTGCCTCCTGTTACCATCCGCCTTAGGCGCACAGTCCGGGACCCCCTACCCGAGATCCGCCAGTTTTGACACCAACAGACACACAAATGATCTTTCTAACACGCACGTGTAGTTGCGACTATATATACATAAACACTATTCTGATCACGGGATCAGAATAATATTCTGATCACAACCTGAACTGCCTGAGTAACGCGCCTGAATTTCCCTGTGTACGAACCCGAACTTCTGGCTATCTTCGCAATCGTGGCTTCTACCGCGATTTTTTCTGATTATTCGTGTTGTTTGTGATGCAAGTGTAATGTGGAAATGGTTTTTAGCAACTAAATACTCGTTTTAAATAGGAATCTTGCTCATAGGCGGATTTTGCACTCAGGTCATGATGAACTCGCATTTTTTGCAATTTTACTGCCTGAGTTGTTCGACCTGAACTTCCCCATGTGCTAGGTTGAACTTCCGCCAACATTGCCCAAATGGGGCTTGCTATATACCGTTGGAAAGCTATAGACACCAGTATCATCACCTAAGTTAAATTTTTGGCAAAATGTAAGCGGTTTAAGAGCAGTTTTGAAAATCGTTTTTTCTTCACACAAAAAACGTGAATCGTATTTTCGATCGCATTTGTAAACTGTTTATCAGAATGAGGCAAATAATATGGCGTCAAAAACCTGCTGAAAAACCGCTCATTCCACATGTTGAAGGTTTTCTCTAATTCCCTATGGTTAAAGAATAATTTGCAAAATCGTAAAATTTTACAAACCGAACAGCCGACTTCATATTTTCGATGTCATTTCTAAACGGCTGATCCAATTGACGCAAATGATATGGCGTTGGAAAGCTTATGGAATTGCGCTAATTTTTCATGTTAAAAGTTTTTTCTAATGTTTAATGGTTTAAAATTAATTTAGAAAACGATACAAGTTCCACCGAGTTCGTATTTTCGAGCTAATTTTTTAACCGTACGTCCAAATGCAGCAAATGATATGGCGTTGAAAAGCTTGAAGAAATGCGAAACTTTTTTGTATGTGTTGTTTCTCCTAATTCATTACGATTTTATGTCAGTTTTGAAAATGGTAAAAATGTATTTTTGCCGTAATTTCTATAAATTTGATCGGAATGGGGCAAATAATATACCGTTGAAAAGCTAAGGAAAATGCGAAACTTTTTCATGTTGATGGTTTTTTGTGATTCCCTGCTGTTTTCAAGTAATTTGGAAAATGGCGAGATCATTAGTTCAGCCTTTATCGCGAAACAGATCGTGAAAAATGCATCGCGTGAAGTACCTGAACTTCTCGGTATGAAACCTTGAACTTCACTCTGTTTTTCACGTGCTTTTTTTATCCTTAGCTCTCCATCCATTGCTCGTAGCTCTCCATCCACTCACCGGAATTGAGCAAGTGATATATCGATCGAAATCTGATGTAAAAATGCAACTTTCTCGTGTTGATCGTTTTTCCATACTCGTGACGGGTTTAAAAGTTTTTAATCTGAAATTCATTCAGTGTAGTAGTTGAACTTCCTGCTGTTTTCACGTTGAACTTCCGTGACATATTTTCGTTTTGTAATTTTCTCATACATTCATCAATGTCACACAAATGATATTTCTTTTGTACAAACCTCTCTCACAATAAATTTTTGAACTTTCTTCGACCGAGGACTTGAACTTACACAAATGATTTCCTACTATTTTGAAGTAAATTAGAAAATGATGAGATCATGATTTCTGCCTTCATCACGAATGGGAATACACTGCGGGAAGTAGTTGAACTTCTCGTGCATATCTGTTCGACCTTCACACTGTTTTTAACATGTTGTTTTTTGCACTGCGTGAAGTAGTTGAACTTCTAGGACGTGTTTGTTCGAACTTCACTCTGTTTTCGACGTGCTGATTTTTTACGTGGTGTTTTTTGCACTACGTGAAGTAATTGAACTTCTGGGGCATCTCTATTTGAACTTCATCCTGTTTCACTTTTTTGTATTTTTTCTTATATGAAATTCACACCATGTAGTACGTGAACTTCCGGTTGTTATCACTTTTGAACTTCTCTCTGGTTTGATAGAATTATTTTGAAACTCAAAAAATAACATATTTTTATGTATTTTGGACATCTAAATACACGGTGAATCTCTCTCAGAAGAATTTTTCAACTTTTCCTCGCCGAGCACTTGAACTTCTAGCAACCATTTTTTCGTTTATGAGTTGTTTTTAAAAGTGCAAAAAATGATGTTGTGTTTTTTATTTTTTTGAATAGGTAAATACTATTGTTTAATTTGGACTTCTCTGATTTTTTTTAAAATGCTCCTCTTTTTTAATTTGGACTTCTCTGATTTTTGAAATGCTCCTCTTTTTTAATTTGGACTTCTCTAATTTTTTTATAAACGATGAAAATCCGTTATAAAGATTTTTGAAGTACCTTTTTATTTGAACTTCTTGCTCAAATTTTCGACCTTCCACATTTGACTTCTAGATATTAAAAACTTCATTTTTTTAACATCGACCTGCTTTGGATTTTAAATTTGAACTTCTTATAGAATTTTGTCATGACATTTTTATTCATTTTTAGCCTTTTAGTGAAATGGCCTAGGCGGTCTTTTTTTTATTTGATGATTTTTCTTCTGTATGTACTACACATGAACTTCGGACTTTCTGAAACATGAACTTCCCGTGGAATTTTTTTTATGAAACTCCACAGTTTTTACAGACAACGTGACGTCGATACATCAAACGAGATGGGAGGAGGAAGTGGGGAGAAGAGAGAAGGAGGAAGATGCAGCAGGAGGAAGTTGTTCGGGGAAGGGAGGGTGGGGATGGAGCTGTAGCGGAGGAGTAGCAGGGCGTGCCGGAGGGGAGGGAAGATCACGGCGGCTTACAAGGAAGGTCACACCGGACGGGAGGGGCGCGCCGCAGGGGAGGTAAGGGCGCGCCCCACTGCACCACCGGGCGATGGACAGTGACATCGCGGCGGCCGAATCCCGCAGTGGGGGCGGCGGACGGATCCCGCGGTGGGGGCGGCGGACGGATCCTGCGGTGGGGGCGGCGGTCAGATCCTGCGGTGGGGGGCAGCACCGCAGCCGGATCCAAGGTGTGTGGCGGAGTGGCAGCTGGGTCCGAGGGACGGTGGCGGCATTGTGGCAGCGGGGTTGCAGGAGGAGACTGGCGGCGGGACCCATGGGCAGGGGAGCGCTCTGGGAAGATGGCAGCAACCCGCTGGGGAAGATGGCAGAGGCGGCGGGGTGGCGGCGCTCTGGGGAAGAAGGATCGGCCGGACCTGGCACGGAGCTGGATCCGCTCGCCGGCGGCGGTGGTAGGTGGCCGGAGTCAGGCGGGGGTGGGGTGGTGCGAGGGGCACGGGGGTGGGGCTGCGCCCGAGGGAAATGAGGCGTCTATTTTTTTGTGGAGTTTCGGAACATCCCATCGCGCCTATATATATAGGGGCTGCTGTGATCCAAATAACTATTCTAATCCCAGGATTAGAATAGTGTTGTCCTATATATAGTTTCGGAACATACATACAAACGAGATCTCTTTTTGCATAATCAAAGTTTGAGATTGCTAGCGAGGCCTGCCGCCTGGTAAAATGTACCAAACAATTGAACCATAGGGTACAATCATGTTTTCTTACCGTGGAAAAAAATTGCAGGCAAAACGATGAAGTCATGTTTTCATTCAAAAAAATATGCTGTTAGGTAATGTAAATGTTCTCAAATAGCACACGGTTCACTCACGAAAACCGTGTGTGCACTAAACCGTGGCCGATGCACCCCCATCTGCCACTCGCGCGATCTGAGTCGTGCATTTTGATTGGCCAGAACCCAAACCCCACCAATTGTACGTCTGCACCATTGGATTCTCCTTGATCGAATGATGATCCTCATCCCTTTCAACAGCACATGCAGTTCCGATTGTCATTTTATTTATATCCACAAATTGCATCTTAAATTCAAAAAATGCCTTGAATATAGCAAACGATTCCTGAAATGCGTTAGAAAATCAAGCCCTTGGTATAATGGTCAATGCGTACAATGGAAATTTTTATGAGGCCAAATGATGAAGTCACCGACCACTGGAGTTTGAATTGACACATCTCCTTTTGGAAACCATAGTCCTTCATGTGAGATTCCCCGGTTTGGAAGAAGCGGTCTCAAAACCTGTGCCAAAATTTACCCAAAAATTTCCCCGGGGTCGCGAGAGCACACCACGGGCAAACACCAATTTTGATGAAGTCTGGACTCCATCTCAATTCCCAGTAATTAAAATGCCAACTAGGCCTACACCGGTTGCCTCATCTCCCGGCTGAAATGTTTGAAACTTCCCCCCGTTTCTCAGAAAATGGATGAAAACTCGCGAAGTGACACACAAATGATTTGTACACCTTCTTTGCTAACTAACACCCCATATGTAGTTGTAGAACGATTTTAAATTTAATTATATGCACTAAATGCAAGGTAAGTGCAAAAAATAACTTGAATATAGCAACAAGACCTGAAATGGGCCAGAAAATCAAACCTGGGGTATATACGTGATTGTTTACCGTGAAAATAATTCAAAGCAAAATGTTGTAGTCACTGACGATTGGAGTCCGAAGTGCTGTGTCTCCTTTTGGAAACTATGATACTTCTTGTGAGATGCTCTGATTTGGAAGGTGTGAGCATCAAAACTTGTGCCATCTTTACCAAAAAAATCCATGTGATCCTGAGAACACGGCATGGTGACACACCGATTTTAGTTATTTCCGGACTCTATGCATTTCCTGTAATTAGAATACCAACAAGGCATACGCCTCGGCCGCACCCTGCAGCCGAACTGTTTGAATTTTTTCAAGTTTCTCGAACAATGAACGAAAACTCCCAAAGCGACACACAAATGATCTTGCTAGCTAGCTAGAACCCATGTGTAGTTGTGACTATAGCAAACAACTAAAATATAGAAAACGATACCTCAAATGCATGAGAAAATCAAACCATAGGGTACAATGGTGATTTCTTACCGTGGAAAACAATTTTGAGGTGAAACGATGAACTCTTGTTTTCGTTCAAACAGAAATGTGTTGTTAGATCATGTAAATGTTTTCAAATATCCCCTCGCAAAAAAGTTTTCAAATAGCACACGGTTCAATCACGAAATCTGTGTGCCTACCAAACCGTGGCCGATGCCCCCCTTTTGTTGCACGCATGATCTGACTCATGCATTCTGATTGACCAGAACTCAAACCCCACAGATCGTACGTCTACACCATTGGATGCTCCCAGATCAAAGAGCAATCCTCTTCCCTTTCGACAGGAAATGCAGTCCGCCTAGGAATTGATTTATATGCCAAAATGCATGGTAAATGCCAAAAAACGTCTTACTTATAGCACACGTGAAAGCACAAGTTCTCCCTGGGTGTTTTGGTAATTAATGCCAACATATCTCTTGTTGGACTAATGTTTTCATCTAGTATATTTCAGACAAGTTCAACAAATGGAGTGGCGCGGACAAGAGGACATGGAACCCTTTCAAGATGCTAAGGATAAAGGATTGGCTCAAGCTCAAAAAGCTCAAGACTCTACATTTTTTACTTTTAGTGGTCCAAGATCACATCGAGTCCATAGGAAAAGCCAATACTATTAAAAGGGGATGAGGTGGTGCTTAATGGCTTGCTTGCGCAAAATGCTTAGTCATATGCTCCAAAACCCTCAACGACTTTCTCATATCAACATATGTCCCAAATCAATAGTCAAACTCGACCCCACCGAAATTTCCTACCCGGCGCCACTGAGTTCACTTGACATAGCCACTCCCACAAACCCTAGTCATTTTGGTATCACCGATGGGATCTTGGTCTCACCTAGATGGGCTTGCAAATTCTCTGTTACCTATTGCAATAATTTTGGTCCCATCGAGATATGCAATCGGTCCCACCGAGTTTGCTTGACCAACTCTCTATTTTGCTTATTACCAAAATCGGTCTCACCGAGTTTGCGTAATTGGTCAAACCGAGACGAGGTATTACCCTAACCCTAGCACATCGGGCCCATTGAGTTGATCATGTCGGTCCCACCAAAAATCCTAACGTCCACATTTTGAACTAAATCTGTCTGACCGAGTTGTCTGATTAGGTCCCACCGAGTTTGGTGATTTGTGTGTAATGGTTAGATTTTGTGTGGAGGCTATATATACCCCTCCACCCACTCTTCATTCGTGGAGAAAGCCATTCGAACATGCCTACACTTCCAACATATATTTTCTGAGAGAGAACCACCTACACTTGTGTTCAATCCAAGATATTCCATTCCAACCACATAAATCTTTATCTCTAGCCTTCCCCAAGTTGCTTTCCACTCAAACCCTCTTTCGACAAAATCCAATCCTATGAGAGAGAGCTGAGTGTTGGCAAGACTATCATTTAAAGCACAAGAGAAAGGAGTTCATCATCAACACACCGTATATTACCTTTTGGAGAGTGGTGTCTCCTAGATTGGTTAGGTGTCACTTGCAAGCCTCCGTCAAGAATGCGGAGTTGAACCAAGGAGTTTGTACGGGAAAGGAGATCGCATACATCATGAAGATATACCCTAGGGAGGCAAGTCCTTCGTGGGCGATGGCCATGGTGGGATAGACAAGGTTGCTTCTTCATGGACCCTTCGTGGACTCGTGCAACCGTTACCCTTCGTGGGGTGAACTCTCCATCAACGTGGTTGTACGATAGCACTACCTATCGGAACCACGCCAAAAACCTCCGTGTCTCCAAATGCGTTTGCACACTCAAATCCCATCCCTTTACATTCTTGCAACTTGCATGATTTACTTTCTGCTTCTCATATACTCTTGTCATGCTTTCTTGATATGTATTGTGAATGTTTAAACTTGTGCTAAGACTCCACTTCAACTTAAAGAAATTAAAAACTGCAACTTTTCTTACTAAGAGTCTATTAACCCCCCTCTAGACATGTCTTCTCGATCCTTTCAATTAGTATCAGACCTCTGGTCTCCATTGCTTTGGTTTAAACACCTTTGGAGGAAGATGGATGAGTCTATGTTGGGGAGTCTTAGACATAGAGTGCCTATACTTGATGGAGAGTACTTTCATGAGTGGAAAAATGAGATGCTTGAGATTTGCAATGAATATCATTTGAACAAGTACATTACTAGCCCTTGTGCACCTCATGTTGATCCTTTGCATCCTACCTTTGATGAGTATATTAACATGATGTGTAATCTTAGAACTATCAATTTAATCACTAGAGGTTTTCCCAGAAACTTGCTTGCTAGCTTGCCTGCTCTTGATTGTGCCTACACCATATGGAGATTCCTTGAGGAACGATTTCCAAACTATTCCTTGAAAAACTTAGATGAGATTCTTCATAAGTCTATTGCCTTGATTAAGATGAGTTCCAATGATCCCAAATTTGGTGATTGTTTATATGAGCTTACTAATCTTACGAGTGCCAAAGGAGATGTTGGAATCATTAGCAATATCATTTCTGAAGTCATTAGAATTCATAGAGATGAACATTGTTACGGTCATACTTCTAATGAATCACTCTCTCTAGGAATTTGTCCACTACATGACGATGTTGA
This sequence comes from Triticum aestivum, assembly GCF_018294505.1. Taxonomy (NCBI): domain Eukaryota; kingdom Viridiplantae; phylum Streptophyta; class Magnoliopsida; order Poales; family Poaceae; genus Triticum; species Triticum aestivum. Next base: position 244,457,983 of record NC_057803.1, read on the forward strand.
ACATGGATACTATGATGAGGATGATGACAGCGACTATGATCTTCGTGATGCAATGAGACACTTTGGTCTTATGGCTAATCTTCGCGGCTACATGGTTGGAGGAAATGAACGGGTTCTGGATAGTGGGTGTACCAATCATATGACTTGAGATAAAGATATGTTTTGTGAGCTTGCTAAAAACGACGGCCCTCAAAAGTATGTCACTTTTGGTGATAACTCAATGGGTAAGGTGGTTGGCCTTGGTAAGGTGGCCATCTCACATGATAGCTCCATACAAAATGTTATGCTCATTGAATCTCTTGGCTACAATTTACTTTCCGTATCTAAACTTGCTGACTTTGGTTTCAATGTCCTATTTACTGAAGTAGATTGCCAAGTGTTTCGTAGAGATAATCATAAAATGGTCTTTACAATTACTTGTAGTGGTGATCTTTACATTGTTGATTTCACCAAAAAGGCTCAACCTAGAACTTTCCTAATTGCTAAATCCTCGAAAGGATGGTTGTGGCATAGAAGGTTAGGTCATGTGGGCATGCAAAATCTTGATAAGCTTATTAAAGGTGATCATATCCTTGGAGTAAAAGATGTTATATTTGACAAGGATAGACTTTGTAGTGCTTGTCAAGCAGGAAAACAAGTTGGAGGAAGTCACCCCGTGAAGAACATTATGACCATGAGAAGACCGCTCGAGCTACTTCATATGGATCTCTTTGGTCCCAATGCCTACAAGAGAATCGGTGGTAACTCATTTGGTCTAGTCCTAGTTGATGATTTTTCATGATTTATGTGGGTGTTCTTTTCTTGATGATAAATCACAGGTCCAAAAGATCTTCAAGAACTTCGCTAGGAAGGCCCAAAATCAATTTGAAGTAAAGATCAAAAAGGTGTGCAGTGACAATGGAACGGAGTTCAAGAACGCAAATGTGGATACCTTTCTTGACGAAGAAGGGATTTCACATGAGTTCTCGGCTACGTACATGCCTCAACAAAATGGAGTTGTTGAGAGGAAGAACTGAACTCTTATTGAGATGGTGAGAACGATGCTTGATGAGTACAAGACTCCAAAACACTTTTGGGCGGAAGAAGTTGAGATAGCCTTTCATGCAACAAATCGCTTGTATCTTCACAAGCTGCTCGGCAAGACGACATACGAGCTTCTCACCGGTAACAAACCCCAAGTTGGATACTTTCGAGTATTCGGCTCAAAGTGCTACATTCTTGATAAGGATCATCGTTCTAAATTTGCTCCTAAATCTCATGAAGGTTTCCTACTAGGTTATGGATCAAACTCTCACACTTACCGTGTCTACAACAATTTCACCCGAAAGGTTGAAGAGACGGTAGATGTGAAGTTTGATGAATCTAATGGCTCACAAGTAGAGCAATTGCCAATTGATGTAGGAGATAAGGATCCTTCGGAAGCAATCCAAGACTTGTCTATTGGCAAGATTCGTCCAATGGAGGTAAAGTAGAGTACCTCGTCCATCCAAGTGGAAGCTTCTACCTCACGACAAGGTGAACCAAGAGTTGATACGGAAGCATCCTCAAGTGGGACGCACCAAGGTGAAGAAAACGAGGAAGTAGACCAAAATGAACCTCATCAACCTCCTTCTCCACCAAGACAAGATAAAAACAACGCCAATAATGAAGAAGGACAAGATGATGAAGAAGATGTTCTACCATGACCCAAGCAAAAGCTTTCATGAGTTCGAGCAAGAGTCTCAAGAGACCATCCCGTTGAACAAATCTTCAATGATATTCAAACCGGGAGAATCACTCACTCTAAAACTCATTTGGCTAACTTTTGTGAACATTATTAATTCAACTCTAGCATTGAACCTATGAAGGTTGAAGAAGCATTGGAAGATCCGAATTGGATAAACGCCATGCATGAAGAGCTACACAACTTCGAGAGAAATCAAGTGTGGACATTGGTCGAGAAGCCCGACAACAACCACAACATCATTGGTACCAAATGGGTGTTTCGCAACAATCAAGACAAAGATGGTCAAGTCATCCGCAACAAAGCTTGTCTCGTCGCCCAAGGCTACACTCAAGTCAAAGGTATGTGAGGGAGTCCTGGATTAGGGGGTATCCGGACGGCCGGATTGTATCCTTTGGTCGGACTGTTGGACTATGAAGATACAAGATTGAAGACTTCGTCCCGTGTCCGGATGGGACTCCCCTTGGCGTGGAAGGCAAGCTTGGTAATACGAATATGTAGATCTCCTTCCTTGTAACCGACTCTGTGTAACCCTAGCCCCCTCCGGTGTCTATATAAACCAGAGGGTTTTAGTTCGTAGGACAACATATAATCATACCATAGGCTAGCTTCTAGGGTTTAGCCTCTCTGATCTCGTGGTAGATCAACTCTTGTACTACTCATATTATCAATAATAATCAAGAAGGACGTAGGGCTTTACCTCCATCAAGAGGGCCCGAACCTGGTGTAACGCCCCAGATATAACTTTCCCAATTTGTACTCTGACTCTTGCCGTTTCCGGCGTTAAGTTATATTTATTTCTCGGGTTCGGGTCTTTGTCTCCGTGTATTGTTTTGTTGTCATGCATCTCATATCATGTCATCATGTGCATTGCATTCGCATACGTGTTCATCTCATGCATCCGAGCATTTTCCCCGTTGTCAGTTTTGCATTCCGGCGCTCCGTTCTCCTTTGGTGGTCATTTCTAGCTTTCTTTCTTGTGTGGGGATTAAACATTTCCGGATTGGACCTAGACTTGCCAAGCAACCTTGGTTTACTACAGGTAGACCGCCGTCAAGTTTTGTACCATTTGGACTTCGTTTGATACTCCAACGGTTAACCGAAGGACCGAAAAGGCCTCGTGTGTGTTGCAGCCCAACACCCCTCCAATTTGGCCCAAAATCCACCAAAATCAGCTCCATCATCTAGAGCGTTCAATCACGATCGCGTGGCCGAAAACCGCACCTCATTTGGACTCTCCTAGCTCCCTCTATGCCTATATATACACCCCCCTCCAAAAATTCGCGGTTCAATCCACCCCTAACCCTAGAAAAAGAGATCTCCGCGCGGCCGGACGTGTCCGCCCGCCGTCGGATGAAAATCCCGCCGTCCGCCGCCCGCCCGGTCCACTCGCGTGCCGCCACGTGGCAAGTCGCCACCACCACCGCCCGCGGCCCGGCCGGCCCGCGGTCGGCCCTCTCCTCCCGCGACCGGGCCCCGCCTCTTCCTCCCTCGCGCGCGCCCCGCGCCGCCGTCGTCCCCACGCCCGGCCGCCGCCTCCCCGATCCGCCGCCCCGGAACCTCGCCGTCGTCCCCACGCCCGGCCGCCGCCGCCCCGATCCGCCGCCGCCGCCTCAGATCCTCGCCGCCCCGCGTCCCCGTGGCCGGATCCGGTCCCCGGGGAGCTCCACCGCCTCCTCCACGCCTTCTTCGGCCACCTCCGGCCACCTCCGACGAACTCCGGCGCCGGCCATCCTCGGGAAACGCGCTCCGGTGAACAGTGCATCGGGCCGGATCTCAGATATGAAAAACCCTAGCGGTTGACTTTTTCCCCTCTCCTCCTAATTTTTATGCATACTTTGACCTGTGATATCTCCGCATCTGTAGCTCCGATTTGGGCATATAGCATATCAAAATGTTCGCCTCGATGAGTACAGCATTTCATTCCATTGCAGCATTTTCATTTGAGTGCATTTTGATGCCCGAAATGCTGTTACAAGGAGGCTTCGTGAGTTAATTGTCAGATCTTCTAGTTCATCTTAGACTTTTGTCATTTTTGCCATGATTATTGTGTGCATGATATGCCTGTGAGTCCTACATATGTTTTGTTAAGGATTTTGTTATCTTTCCGGAGGTGCAACTCATGCATTTTTGTGATGAGTGTGGTGACGTGTGCAAGCTTGCAAAGTGAGGCACCCGGTGAATCTGTTTTCAAGGACTTAGTAGTTTTCACTAAGTCTGGGATTATTTAGTTCATGATGCCATATGTCCATGCTGTTTCCTAGTGATCCGTGCCTCTTTTGAGGATGATCAGTAAAGGAGTTTTGTTAATCTTGTTATGCTATATCCATCCATGTCTTTGTTTGAAATTATGGAGCACCTTAGCTTGAGTCAATCGAGCTCTACTTTTGCTTCGTTGTGAATCTGGGAAGATCGTCAACTTGTTTGCGATTTTGCCGATGCTATTGTAGTTGATCCGTGCATGCTATGCCATTGTTATTGCCATGTCTAGCTTGCATTTTGTGCCTTATTAATGGATGTATGCTTGCCTTGCCATGACTTGCACCGTAGTGAGTGCATCGAGCTCGTTTACATGCCTTCGTGAGTTAAATTTCAGCATGTCTCAGTTTTCACTAAGTCTGAAAACTGATTATGTTTTTGCTATGTTCATGTGCTTGTTAGTATATTTTGTGATCCCTTTTGGCTCAAGGTCACTAAGGGACTTTTGTTAAGCTTGTTGAGTAGCTCCCTGACATGTCTTTCTTTGTCATGTTCAGGTCCTGTAGCATGCTATTTTTTTGCTCCGAAGAGGGCTATATGATCTGAAATTCCAGACAAGTGTTAATTTCACTAAGTCTGAGATCTGTTTTACCATTTGCGTTTTTGCCATGCTTGTTTGAACCTCATAATGGATGAATTAGCCGTAGCTCAGTGCTAGACTTTTGTTAAGCATCTTGTGTGCATCCCTGCCATATGTTTTGTTGTCATGTTTGGATGCTGTAGCATGTTCATTTCGTTGCATTTAGATGCCTACTTGCTGTAAATCGCAGACCGGTGTCAATTTTGAATCGCTTGCCATTTCCAAACCGTAACTCCGATTCCGGCGTTCTTTATATCGTTTCAAGCGATTTCATCTCATCTTTCTAGTGGCACCCTTGGAATTCCAAGTTGGGGCCAGCTTCATGCATTTCCTGCCATATCTTGCATTTTGCATCCCGCATCGCATCCCGCATAGCATATCATCTTTGCATCGTGTTGTTTGAGTTTGCACGTGGTTGATTGTATCCTTGTTGCTTGTTTGTCTTGTTTGGGTAGAGCCAGGAGACGAGTTCTCTACCAAGGAGCCCGTTGAGTTTGCGTTTGAGGATCCAATCAACTCTGACAACTGTGCAGGCAAGATGATCATACCCTCGAAATCACTACTATCTTTGCTATGCTAGTTTGCTCGCTCTTTTGCTATGCCAATGCTACGATGCCTACCTTTTGCTTTTCAGCCTCCCAATTGCCATGTTGAACCTCTAATCCACCATGTCCTAGCAAACCGTTGATTGGCTATGTTACCGCTTTGCTCAGCCCCTCTTATAGCGTTGCTAGTTGCAGGTGAAGATTGGAGTCGTTCCTTGTTGGAACATTTATTTACTTGTTGGGATATCATTATATTGCTATGTTATCTTAATGCATCTATATACTTGGTAAAGGGTGGAAGGCTCGGCCTCTCGCCTAGTGTTTTGTTCCACTCTTGCCGCCCTAGTTTTCCGTCATATCGGTGTTATGTTCCCGGATTTTGCGTTCCTCAAGCGGTTGGGTTATAATGGGAAACCCTTGATATTTCGCCTTCATTAAAGCTTTTCCAGCAATGCCCAACATTGGTTTTACCAGTCACCACCTAGCCTTTTCTTTCCCTTGGGTTCTGCAGACTCAAGGGTCATCTTATTTTAACCCCCCCAGGCCAGTGCTCCTCTGAGTGTTGGTCCCACCGAGCGATGTCCGGGGCTACCAGGGGCAACTCTGGGCTGGCCTACCCGACGTCTGGCTCATCTGAGTGTGCCCTGAGAAAGAGATATGTGCAGCTCCTATCGGGATTTGTCGGCACATTCGGGCGGTGTTGCTGGTCTTGTTTTAACCTGTCGAAGTGTCTTGAATTACCGAGATACCGAGTCTGATCGGAACGTCTTGGGAGGAGGTCTATTCCTTCGTTGACCGTGAGAGCTTGTCATGGGCTAAGTTGGGACTCCCCTGCAGGGATTGAACTTTCGAAAGCCGTGCCCGCGGTTATGGGCAGATGGGAATTTTTTAATGTCCGGTTGTAGATAACTTGAACCTTAATTAATTAAAATGTATCAACCGAGTGTGTTACCGTGATGGCCTCTTCTCGGCGGAGTCCGGGAAGTGGACACGATGTTGGAGTAATGTTTGCGCTGGTTGTTCTCTAGTTTCTCGCTCGTGCTTTGCCTCCTCTTCTCGCTCTCCTTTGCGAATAAGTTAGCCACCATACTTGCTAGTCGCTTGCCGCAGCTCCACTCATATTTTACCTTGCCTTACCTATAAGCTTGAATAGTCTTGATCGCGAGGGTGCGAGATTGCTGAGTCCCTGTGGCTCACAGATTACTATTACACCAGATGCAGGCCCTGATGATTCCGCTCCAGGAGACGCGTATGAGCTCAAGTGGGAGTTCGACGAGGACTCTCAACGTTACTACGTTTCCTTTCCCGATGATCAGTAGTGGTGCCCAGTTGGGGGTGAACGGGACCGTTGTCGCATGTTGGGTTCTCTTTTATTTTGGTGTCGTAGTCGGGCCTTGAGTGTATGGATGATGTAATGTTATTTAAGTACTTGATTGACGTGGCGAGTGTAAGCCAACTATGTTATCTCCCCTTTTATTATCATGTTACATGGGATGTTGTGAAGATTGCCTGACTTGCAACATATGCCTTCAATGCGATTATATCTCTAAGTCGTGCCTCGACACGTGGGAGCTATAGTCGCATCGAGGGTGTTACACCTAGGTAAAACATCGTGTCCCCTGCCTCTTGTTACCATCCACCTTAGACGCACAGTTCGGGACCCCCTACCCATGATCCGCCGGTTTTGATACCAACATTGGTGCTTTCATTGAGAGTTCCTCTGTGTCATCGCTGTTAGGCTTGATGGCTCCTTCGATCATCAATAGCGATGCAGTCGAGGGTGAGACTTTTCTCCCCGGACAGATCTTTGTGTTTGGCGGCTTCGCACTGCGGGCCAACTCGCTTGGCCATCTGGAGCAGATCGAGAGTTACGCCCCTGGCCACCAGGTCAGGTTTGGAAGCTTAAACTACACGGCCGACATCCGTGGAGAATTGATCTTTTACGGATTCGAGCCCCTGCCGTGTGCGCCGGACGGTCACAATGATCATGATTTAGCTCTACCATCTGACAGTGTTCAGGAGACCGCACCGGCAACCGCTCCGACCCTCAATTCGGAGCCAATTACGCCATCCATAGACGGGTGGATAGACCCCGCCACGGAGGCCGTATTCTCAGCGGCGATCGAGCCAAGTATCGACCTTACCCTTCACGGGAGCCGTGACGCCAAAATGCCGGATTCTTCCCCGACCACGGACTCCGAACCGCCTGCGACCGTGCCTGTCGAATCCGACTGGGCGCCGATCATGGAGTTCACCTCCGTGGATATCTTTCAGCACTTGCCCTTCGGCGACATACTGAACTCATTAAGGTCTCTCTCCCTGTCAGGAGAATCCTAGCCGAACTATGTTCAGCAAGATTGGGATGCGGATGACGAAGAAATTCGCCACCCACCCACCACCCACTTAGTAGCCACTGTTGACAATTTGACCGACATGCTCGACTTCGACTCTGAAGCCATCGACGGTATGGACGATGATGCGGGAGACGAAGAGGAACCACTGCCCACAGGGCACTGGACGGCCACCTCATCATACGATATATACATGGTGGACACACCCAAAGAAGGCAATGGCGACGAGACAGCGGAGGATGACCCCTCCAAGAAGCAACCCAAGCGCCGACGTCAGCGGCGCCGCTCTAAGTCTCGCCAAAGCAAAAGTGGTGACACCGGCACAAGAGATAATAGCACTCCGGACAGTGCCGAAGACGACAACAATCCCCTCCGGCAAGATTTAGAGCAGGAGGATGGAGAAGCCAACCCTCCCGAGAGAGCGGCAGATGGAGAGGCGGAGGATGATAATTACATGCCTCCCTCCGAAGACGAGGCAAGCCTCGATGACGACGAATTTGTCGTGCCGGAGGATCCCACCGAACAAGAGCGCTTCAAGCGCTGGCTTATAGCCACGGCAACTAGCCTTAAGAAAAAGCAGCAGCAGCTTCAAGCTGATCAAGATTTGCTAGCTGACAGATGGACTAAAATCCTTGTGGCTGAGGAATATGAACTCGAACGGCCCTCCAAGAGTTACCCAAAGTGCAGGTTGCTACCCCGACTGGAGGAGGAGGCATTAAAACCTACATCTCCAGCATATGACGCGGCTGATCGGCCACCTCGTGGCCGCGAGAGAGAGGCATTTCAGCCAAAAACTCAGCCAGCACCCCGACGCCACTCAAATAAAAATGACAAGGCACGGGGAAACACGCTAGACCTTCGAGACGTATTGGAGGACAAAGCAAAACACGCAAGATCGATCTACGGATCACGAGGGCGTGCCACTACGCGAGACGATAACCATCACGTCGGATATAGTAAAAGAAATCCGGCCGGGCCGAACACAGCAGACAAGACTCATTCGAGCTGCGTCGCGACATAGCCCACTACAGAGGCACCGCACACCCCATATGCTTCACAGAAGAAATAATGGATCATCAAATCCCAGAGGGTTTCAAACCCGTAAATATCGAATCATATGACGGCACAACAGATCCTGTTGTATTGTTCGAGGACTTCCTCCTGCACATCCACATGGCCCACGATGACGATCTAGACACCATCAAATACCTCCCACTCAAGCTCAAAGGAACAGCTCGGCTTTGGCTCAACAGCCTGCCAGCAGAATCCATTGGCTGTTGGGAAGATCTGGAAGCCGCATTCCTCGACAATTTCCAGGGCACTTATGTGCGACCACCAGATGCCGATGACTTGAGCCACATAATTCAGTAGCCAAAGGAATCGGCCAGGCAATTCTAGACACGGTTCCTAACAAAGAAAAATCAAATCGTTGACTGTCCGGATGCAGAGGCCCTAGCAGTTTTCAAGCACTAACACTCTACATGTCATCCCAATCTTGGTACTCTTGTGGCTTCTTTTATTTGCTCTGTGTAGTAGATGTATCTGTGTTATCTAACCTTGTTTACTCAGGTTCATCTCTTCCTAAGCCAGCTCAAGACCACAAGGTAAGTATATGCATCACACTCATGTGCATGAAGATTTCTTGCTAATGTACATATTGTTTGCAAGGAGGAATCATTAACATGAAGTTACAATTCCCATGTTCACATCATTTGCTCTGATGCATATAGCCAAGATACATGTAACACATTGCTTGCTCTGTCATGATTATATGTTCACATGCTCTTACAATCCATATTGACATGGATAAATACATGTAGGGGGAGCCCATGCATGTTACATGTCTTTCCAAAGCTTTACTTGTTATTCTCTATATCTTTATCTAAAGCTTTTATGTATGTTGTCATCAATTACCAAAAAGGGGGAGATTGAAAGCACAAGTGCTCCCTGATGGTTTTGGTAATTAATGCCAACATATCTCTTGTTGGACTAATGTTTTCATCTAGTATATTTCAAAAAAGTTCAACAGATGGAGTGGCGTGGACAAGAGGACACGGAACCCTTTCAAGATGCTAAGGACAAAGGATTTGCTCAAGCTCAAAAGCTCAAGACTCTACATTTTCTACTTTTAGTGATCCAAGATCACATTGAGTCCATAGGGAAAGCCAATACTATTAAAAGGGGATGAGGTGTTGCTTAATGGCTTGCTTGCCCAAAATGCTTAGTAATATGCTCCAAAACCCTCAAATACTTTCTCATATCCACATAGGTCCCAAACCAAAAGTCAAACTCGGCCCCACTGAAATTTCCTACTCGGCGCCACTAAGTTCACTTGACATAGCCACTGCCACAAACCCTAGTCATTTCGGTCTCACCGATGGGATCTCGGTCTCACCAAGATGGGCTTGCAAACTCTCTGTTACCTATTGCAATAATTTCGGTCCCACCAAGATATGCAATCGGTCCCACCGAGTTTGCTTGACCAACTCTCTGTTTTCCTTATTACCAAAATCGGTCTCACCGAGTTTGCGCAATCGGTCAAACCGAGATGAGATATTACCCTAACCCTAGAACATCGGTCCCACCGAGTTGATCATATCGGTCCCACAGAAAATCCTAACATTCACATTTTGAACTAGATCGATCTGACCGAGTTGTCTGATTCAGTCTCACCGAGTTTGGTGATTCGTGTGTAATGGTTAGATTTTGTGTGGAGGCTATATATATCCCTCCACCCACTCTTCATTCGTGGAGATAGCCATCAGAACATGCCTACACTTCCAACCTATATTTTCTGAGAGAGAACCACCTACACTTGTGTTGAGGTGAAGATATTCCATTCCAACCACATAAATCTTGATCTCTAGCCTTCCCCAAGTTGCTTTCCACTCAAACCCTCATTCCACCAAATCCAATCCTATGTGACAGAGCTGAGTGTTGGGGAGACTATCATTTGAAGCACAAGAGCAAGGAGTTCATAATCAACACACCATCTATTACCTTTTGGAGAGTGGTGTCTCCTAGATTGGTTAGGTGTCACTTGGGAGCCTCCGTCAAGATTGTGGATTTGAACCAAGGAGTTTGTACGGGCAAGGAGATCGCCTACTTCGTGAAGATCTACCCTAGTTACGCAAGTCCTTCGTGGGTGATGGCCATGGTGGGATAGACAAGGTTGCTTCTTCGTGGACGCTTCGTGGACTCGCGCAACCGTTACCCTTCGTGGGTTGAAGTCTCCATCAACGTGGATGTATGATAGCACCACCTATCAGAACCATGCCAAAAATCTCCCTGTCTCCAGTTGCGTTTGCACACTCAAATCCCATCCCTTTACATTCTTACAAATTGCATGATTTACGTTCTGCTACTCATATACTCTTGTCATGCTTGCTTGATATGTATTGTGAATGTTTAAACTTGTGCTAAAACTCCACTTCAACTTAAAGAAATTAAAAACTACAAGTTTTCTTACTAAGAGTCTATTCACCCCCCCCCCTCTAGACACCTCTTCTCCATCCTTTCAACATGAGACCTGAAATGCGCCAGCAAATCAAAATCATGGTATAATGGTGATTGCTTAACGTGGGAAAAATTTAGAGGCAAAACGGTGAACTCGCGTCTTCATTCCAAAATTAGTATGTCTTCATTTCAAACGAAATTATTCTGTTTGTGCACATGAGCACTTAGAGGCAACCGTTTGGATAGGCCTTTCCGCACGGCGACTGGGGATATTTTTCACCCTTTTCACCTAGGCCTCCAACACCCCATCACCGCCGCCCGTGTTTCACTCAACTAGTCCACCCAATCTCCATCGCCAGCTCCCCCCTCCCCCAAATCCACACCAGAACCCTCTCCGGCGCCACTCCGCTCACTGAGGGAGTCCTGGACTAGGGGGTCCTCAGATGTCCGGGCTATGTGATGTGGGCCGGACTGATGGGCCATGAAGATAAAAGATCGAGGACCTTCCTACGTGTCGTGTTGGGACTCTCATTGGTGTGGAGGGCAAGCTTGGCGTTTGGATATGAAGATTCCTTTCTCTGTAAACCGACTCTGTACAACCCTAGCCCCCTCCGGTGTCTATATAAACTGGATGGTTTAGTTCGTAGAGGTAGTCATAATCATACAGGCTAGACATCTAGGGTTTAGCCATTACGATCTCGTGGTAGATCAACTCTTGTAACCCTTATACTCATCAAAATCAATCAAGCAGGAAGCAGGGTATTACCTCCATCAAGAGGGCCCGAACCTAGGTAAATGTCGTGTCCCATGCCTCATGTTACGTTCGATCCTTAGATGCATAGTTCGGGACCCCCTACCCAAGATCTGCCGGTTTTGACACTGACATTGGTGCTTTCATTGAGACTTCCTCCGTGTTGTCGATAGAAGGATCGATGGCTCACCTCATCGTCAACGATAAAATCACCTCTCGAAGAGCCCTAGTTCCTGGGCAGACCCTCCAGATCGACAATTTCACCATAGGCACCCACCTGGCCATTAAGCCCAAGGCGGTCCCCCGGATTGCCAAAAATCATCTCCGCATCAGCCCCGAAAGTGTTTATAGGATAGATCCAGCAGATGTATCGTCTTTAAACGAACTGCTAGATCGTTTGGCTGCCCTGGGGGTCGCAAAAAATTATGATCTAATTGGGCTTAAACCCGATCAGAGGGAAATCGGGTCTCCACCTGTCACCCACCTAGTGACTGTCGTGGAAGAACATGTTGAGGATACCGCTCCTCCTATGCTGAAAATGAACTACGTTCGGATCTCCGAGCCCTACGAGCTGGACACTCATCTTCGAGAAGACATCATCTGTCCTCCAAACATAGAATCAGGTGTTGAGTCTAAAAACCCCTAGGACACTCCGAATCCTGGGTCGATGACCTCAGAAACTTTTCAAAATCCGGATTCCATAGTGGGCCAGGGTTCGGATTTAAGCACACCCACCCACCGGAATCAAAACTCTTCAAGCAATTCTGGTCCCCGGACATATGTGATTTAATGTATGTACGACAGCAACCTCAGGAAACAGTCCACCACTTTTGGGCCAGATTCCTACTTTTCGAAAACAAGATCAAAGATTGCTGTGACGACGACACGGTATCAGTCTTTTGCCGCAACTGTACGAACGAGGGCATCCTCAATGCCCTCAATCGGTGCCACATACTGCACTTTGCAGATTTGGCGCACATTGTACAGAAGTAATACGCAATGGAAAGCACTTGGAAAGCCTAGACAGCTCGGTGGGAACTACCAACCTTTAAGCCACCCACCGGCCGGACAAAAAGGATGCACCCTTATGGGGCAACTGATCATTACTTCATGGAAAGAAAAATTAAGCCCTTAGTGGCACACAAAACTGTCCTTGATGAATGGCTCAACAAGGCCTGTCGGATACATGTGTTGCCAAATTCCGAACCAACTCATAGCCTTTGGGCATGTTGGATACTCCGGCAGGTGCCAAAAGCAGGGAGGCTATTCTCACCAACACTACTCCGGCAAGGCGTTCCCTCGAGGATAACGACCTCAATGTGTTTACGGTCTTCGAGACCTTTTCTTCGAACAACCAGCGTAAAAACACGCTACACGACCTCGCCGAAGTGAAACACGTAGCCGCAATAAATCAGTGGGACGATATGGCGATAACATTCAACGCTAGTGACAAGCCAAGGGCCCGATAAGTCCGAGCACAAGCCACTTTGGTTCTAAACCCAATTGTAGACGGCTTTAGCCTCTGCTCATGGACGGCGGCAGCGGACTGAACCTCATCTACAAAGACACACTCAATAAAATGCAAATGGACAGGAGTTGCATTGAACAGGGTAATATAACCTTTCGAGGAATTATCCCCAGTCGGGAAGCAAGATGCTTGGGGAAAATTAAACTCAACGTAGTATTCGGCACGCCAGAGAACTATAGGTCCGAAGAGATAATCTTCCAGGTAGCCCCTTTCAACAGCGGATATCATGCCCTGTTAGGGCGAGACGCATTCACACGCTTTCAAGCCATACCTCATTACAGGTACATGAAGCTGAAAATGCCCGGGCCCAACGGTGTTATCACTATCACTAGTGATCCATACATAGCACTCCACACCGAAAACAAAACCGCATCACAGGCCCTCGAGGCACTATCCGAAGCCCTCGCGGCCGAGGCGCTCATTACATTACGTTCCACAGTGGCTAGAGACAACGTAATTCTTGATAAAAGGCCTAAATACACCTCTTTCAAGCTAGCAGACGAGATAGTCAAATTTCAAGTTCACTCGATGGACCCCAAGAAAACAACTTCCATTGGGGCACAACTGGATCCAATGGTCGATGTTGTGTTGCGCGCGTTCTTGCGTGAGAATTGGGACATCTTCGCTTGGCACAGCTCAGGTATGCCAGGAATCCCACGAGCGTTGGACGAACATAGTCTCATTACACTTAAGGGATACAAACCAGTCAAGCAAGCGCTGCGGGGATTTTTTGAACCCAAGCGACAGGCTATGGGGGAGGAGCTAGCTAAGCTACTTGAAGCCGGGTTTATCAGAGAGATCAAACATCTAGACTGGATAGCAAACCTGGTCATTGTGCCGAAGTAGGATAAATCCTTGCGCTTGTGTGTCGACTTCAAGGACCTTAATAAAGCCTGCCCCAAGGATCCCTTCCCACTACCTCGCATCGACCAGATTAGTGATGCAAGCGCAGGACATGATTCACTGTGCTTCCTCGACGCATACTCCGGATACCATCAAATCAAAATGAAGGAATCCTATCAAGCCGCAACGGCATTCATCACCCCATACGGGCCCTTCTGCTTCAACACCATGCCCTCTGGGCTCAAAAACGCCGGTGCCACATACCAACGCATGATTAAAACATGCTTGGAAAAGCAAATCGGCAAGACAGTTGATGCATATGTAGATGACATAGTCATCAAAACTAACATGTTGAATCATTGGTGGACGACTTACGCCTTACATTCGACAACCTCCGAAGAAATGACATACGACTCAATCTGGGAAAGTGCTTTTTCCGCGTTCCTGCCGGAAAACTACTTGGGTTCATTGTTTCCAATAGGGGAATCGAAGCAAACCCAGCCAAAATCCGAGCCCTATCACAGTTGGCTACACCAATAGACCTCAAGCAGTTCCAAAAACTAGTTGGGTGTGTGGCAGCTTTAAGCTGCTTTATCTCCAGATTAGGAGAAAAAGGCACATCCATTGTATCGCCTGCTCCGATGCACCGACCACTTTGTGTGGATGGATGCTACAACAGCCGGACTGGAAGAAATAAAAGCTTTGTTAGCAAGCAACCCAATCTTGGCCGCGCCAAACATCGCCGAACCCATGTTACTATACATATCTACAACGCACCAGGTGGTGAGTGTCGTGCTTGTCATAGAATGAGAAGAAGAGGGACATAAATTCCCACTTCAACAACTAGTATACTATCTATCGACGGTCCTCACACCATGCAAATCCCGATACCCACATTATCAAAAGAAAGTGTATGCGGTCCTCATGGCATCCCGGAAGCTGTGGCACTACTTTCAAGAATGTTCGATCATGGTGGCTTGTGAAGTACCACTTAATGATATCATAAACAACCGGGATGCCACCGACAGGATTGCCAAAATGGGCCATTGAGCTCTTCTCGTTTGAAATAACATATAAGCCACGCCGAGCCATTAAATCTCAGGTATTGGCTGACTTCATCGCCAAATGGACAGAAGCCGAACTCCCTAAAGATTATGGCACATATTCCAACTGGGTAATGCACTTCGACGGCTCTAAAATGCTGACCGGACTTGGGGCTGGTGTCGTCCTGACATCCCCCATAGGAGATACGGTTCAATATGTGCTCCAAATACTGTATACAGACTCTAATAACACAACCGAATATGAGGCCCTATTGCATGGTCTTCGGATGGCTGTCTCCATGGGCATACAATGCCTCGAGGTGCGCGACGATTCAAACCTTGCAATATCCCAAATAAACATAGAATTTGAGGCTAAAGATCCAAAGATGGCGGCCTACCGCAATGCTGTACTTACAATATCAGCTCGGTTCAAGGGGCTCAAGTTTCATCACGTGGCCCAAGAGAGTAATCAAGCAGCGGACATCCTTGCTCGCATGGGCGCTAAGTGCAACCCTGTCCCACCCAATACCTTTGGGGAGAGGCTCTTCAAGCCATCCGTGGTATGGCAGGACGAGAGCAGCAACACCAGTCTGGAGCCGATCATACCCCTAGATTCCGAACACAATTCCGATATCATCGGGGGCTCGGCCACCGAAATAACACCATCGGACCATGTAATCATGGCAGTAATCGCCCCATGGACCGAACCCTCCCTTGCCTACCTTAATAGGCAAGATCTCCCTGAGGACCAGAATGAGGCCTGCTCTACCGTTCGACGCTCTAAAGCCTACAAGGTTGATGAAGTAGAGCTCTACAAGAAAAGTACTACCAGAGTCCTTCAAAGATGTATCTACGAAGAAGAGGGGCGGCAACTCTTGGACAAAATGCATGCTGGTGTTGGTGGCCATCACGCCGAAGCTCAGGCCCTTGTAAGTAAGGCCTTCCGTACTGGTTTTTTCTGGCCTATGGCTCGAGTGGATGCACAAGACCTTTTCCAACGTTGTGTAGGATGCCAGCTTTTCGCCAATCAAAGCCATATGCCGCCTACCTCCCTATAGACAATCCCCATTACTTGGCCTTTTGCGGTCTGGGGGCTTGACATGGTCGGACCCCTTAAAGGGGGAAGCCACAAGAAAAAATACCTGCTGGTCATGGTAGATAAATTCACTAAGTGGATAGAGGCCAAACCAGTTAAAACGGCCGAAGTCGGACCAGTAATAGATTTCATATCCGGTGTCGTACCCCGTTATGGTGTCCCATACAACATCATCACCGATAACAGCTCTAACTTCACAACCGACGAGGTAAAAACTTGGTGTGCTATTCTGGGCATCAAGCTTGATTATGCCTCCGTCTATCACCCTCAAACAAACGGTCAAGTCGAACGGGCTAACGGCCTAATAATGAGCGGCATTAAACCCATACTAGTGTGATCCATAAAGGAGTCAGATAAACACTGGGTTGAGGAGCTCGACTTCGTACTCTGGGGGCTGCGGACCATGCCCAATCGCATGACCGGATACACACCGTTTTTCATGGTGTACGGCACAGTGGCCATCTTGCCCTGCGATATTATTCACGACTCACCTCGAGTACGCATGTATGAAGAGAGAGAGGCGAGCTCGATTGGCAAGATGACTTAGATGGCCTAGAGGAGGAGCGCAATGTCGCAAAAGCTTGTTCAGCATTCTATCAACAACAAGCTCAAAGATACCAAAGCAGAGAAGTGCGGGCTAAGACTTATAATGTCGGTGAACTCGTTCTATGCCTACCAGAGAAGAAAAAGGACAAGCTCAAGCCCAAATAGTAGGGTCCCTTCATTATAGATGAAGTTTTCACTTGAGGAGCCTATCGCCCTCGTAATGCATCAGACAACCGCCTAGAGCCGAACCCATGGAACGCTGCCAGACTCCGAAGATTCTACGCCTAATTCCGGACTCATTGTTCATTACCTTTTTCTCTTTTTTTTCTTTGCTCTTTTTGTTTTTATACGACTTCTATCCCGTGTTCGGATAAACCGCACACTTAAGGGGTATACATACTTAAATGTACATACCCCCAATACCTAGGGGCTTCTAGTCACAGAAGCATATTATTATTTTTCAAGCATCAACCTCACTGTATATATGTGTCGTCTTCTCACATATGTGTTCTCCTCGCCATTATATGCACCTTTACGACTCAAGTTCTTGCCAAGCTGGGTTGCCTGGCTCCTGTGCTTATGCCCTACGTTCCTGCTTGTTCAGCTAGGGCATAAAGGGAGCACCTCTGCGATTGTTATACCCAAGTTATCCGGGCGTGTACCTCAGTCGGGTTAATCGAAAGCTAGCGTTCTTAAGGGAATAATAGGTCGGCGGACAGAAGATAAACTGCCCTCGTTGCGATACAAGCCCCCAAAATACAACGTTTATTGTGATTTTTAGCATCACAGCTCAGGCATGCACAATAACGCATGTTGTCCCAGGGAAAGGAACCGTTAACGGAACTATTCTCTCTGGAAGATGTTTCTTACGATCAAATGTAATATAACTTAACTCCCCAAATACAACTTGTCTGTTCAAGCAACTATGATCGGACTGCCTGGTTTCCAAACATACTTTGGTGTTTACCGCCGGTACAGTCACTACAAAAAAAATACACTTCCGTGATGATACGTGTTTGTCACAGTAGGTCGCATTTTCTGTCATGCATGTACATCCATGACAAATTTATGATAGAATCAAGATAGTTATACATGTGCTATCGTAGAAGTGTTCCATGACATTGCCAAAATTATCATCATGGAAGTGTCCACTTCCATGACGATAAATCGCGCGTCACAGAAGTGCTTTCGTCAAGGGTGACCGACACGTGGCATCCACCGTAACAGAATGCCGTTAAGCTATGGGGTCAGATTTTGGATCCGATAACCCGTTAACAGCCACGACCAATGCCGATTTTCCACGTGTAAAATTCTCATTGGCTGACGGATCCACGCGTTGGCACAGGTGTCACTCATCCAACAGTCAAGATGGGCCTATGATATGTTGACACGTGGACCGGCCCAAAAGTGGCCCACAAAGATTAAATGGATCGGCCCAACCAAAGGCCCATAACATTTAGCGGACCATAATGGGCCGGCCCAGCTAAAGGCCCACAAAATTTAGCGGACCATAATGGGCCGGCCCAGCTAAAGGCCCACACGATTTTGCAGACCTTAATTGGCTGACCCAGCTAAAGGCCCACAAGATTTTGCGTACCACAATGGGTCGGCCCAGCTAAAGACCCACAAAGATTCTACCGACCATAATGGGCCGGCCCAGCTAAAGGCCCAACATTCTTTGTCAAATCGGCCCGTCAACGACCTGTCCTAAACGTGTCATCAATGCGGCCCATGGTCACTTCTGGCCCGTTAACAGTCTGCTAAGTAATTGGGCCGAATTACGGCCCAGTGTATTTCCGGCCTGTTAAATGCCCGGCTTCATTTGGGCCCATTTATAGGCCATCAAAACTTTCGGCCCATAAACGACCGTGAAGGATTTGGGTCATATTCGGCCATGTCTGACATTCAGCCTGTTAGAGGCCCACTATAGCTTTGGGCCACTTTCGGCCTGTTGTCATTTTCGGCCTGTTAACGTCGGACGTAAACCATGGACCATATGTGGCCCAACGTCATATCGGGCCCATTAACGGCCCATATAAAAATGACGATAATCTAGCCCAACCGAAGTTCCGGCCTGTTAAAGGCCCGTGTATTAGGTCGGCGCATTTACGGCCCGTCCGAATTTCGGCCTGTTAAAGTCTAGTGGGTTATTTGGCACAATCAGGGCCCAATCTCACTTTCGGTCTATTAAAGGTCCATGTATTTTATGGGCTTGAGATATTTACACCTGTAAACGGCCTATGTTTACTGAGGGCCCAAATTATGTTTAGGCCGGTTAAAGGCCCACTATGGGCACAGGCCTACCAGAAAAATATGAAAGCTTATGCTGATTTAGGACCAGATATTTTTAGTTGGCTACATGCCAATTTCGGCCCGTAATCATTTTTTGCCCAATTGGAATGGGCCCGACGAATGTTGGCATGTTGGGCTCCTACGAAGCTTTCGGCCTAATACATTACTACGATAAACCTACACTATACAAAAATAGCATCGTAATTACTACAGCCTGAGGCAGCATCATAAATGTTGTATCACAACAAAATAAATTCCAACCATACAACAAAAGGCATGTTGGCATAAAGTTTACAGTCCTTCCAGATAAAAGCACCATCAGATGTATAGAAGCATAGATCATTTGACCTGAGTGCTAATGTTTCAGGCTGTAGAATCTGATGGAGCAGCACGATCTCCACCTTTTTCCGCCATTGCTCTTGAACAACGAAGCGAATGTCTGATAGTCTGGTTTCAAAATCATTCATATCTTGACGACATTTCTCCACCACTATTCTTGTTTCCGAAACAACGTCCATTAGGGATTGGACTTGTGTCTGGAGCACAGATATATCACTCTATCTAGCAGGAAGATTTTGTTCAGTAGGCGATTTGGACGAGGTTACCTTGAAAACCAACCCAGAATTACGCATGAAGGTAATTTTTGCACTGTTGGTGGAGAGATACCGACGCACTGCAGCAAGAGGTGACATTGTGCATGTAGTAGCCTCATCACCTTCAGGTGGTTGTGGCTGTTCAATCATTCATTTCATAGCATCCTGAAAGTTTGAACTTGTAGATTAGTGTACCAGACAAGTTACTATTGAGACAAAAACAAACAAAGTAGGTTAAACGTTTATACATAACTTATTTTGGTGAACTACTGTAATACATTAGCATGTATTGTAGTGCCAACTACATAATAAAATCACTTTCGGAACATATGTCCATGTAGCATACCTACTGTATTGTATATTTCCTCACATTCGTTGACATCTAAGGATAAAGAGACATGGTTTAAAGTAGGATGAACATAGTATGACATCATTCTTATCATGGGCAAACAGATATAAAACAAACAGGCTATTTTATCATTGTGTGCGCACGTGAACATAACAACTAGATTATAGATCAAGACCAAAAGAATATCCTTCATTTCTTTTAAACCATGTAAGGTGAAATGATACGTTAATACAACTGTGAATAAAAGTGAACAGAGTAACTGACATTGGCTGCAAACCAAGTAGTTAAATGAACACATCACAGTACCAATCAGTTCAAGGCAGGAGGTGTAAGGACTTACAATAGCAGCTTGAACTGGTGTGCTCTTGCTGGTGTGGCAATCCTTGAAGATTTGCACTGCATTCGGTTCAGGTTCTTTTTGGTCCGCACGGGATTTCCTCTGTATTTGGAACAAGTCAATATAGATGCGATAATATGGCTAAAAAAGAAGGAAGTAGCAGGTATTTACAAGAGCCTCGTAGTGTGCAATATAGCTATGAGATCCTGTGGTCTGTTGGAATTTCACTTTAGAACGGTTGGTTTTGTTCTTCAAACAGTTAGTCTAGAAGAAGATACACTTGTAAGGCACATACATAAATACAATTTCAATATGTGGTCTGATCAAATACATATAGCCTACCTGATACTTTGGATCAGACCAGTGTTTAACGAGGGTTGTCCAGTCTTCATCTGTAATATATTCCACTAGAGATGTTTGGGCGATTTCATTGTTAGCCTTGCCTTCAAAGCGAGATTTTCTAAGGTGGTACCGATACTGTCGCAGAGCAGACTGAAAAACATGACTGCATGCTTGTCTAGTTGCATCATCTTTCGGATCCAACATGAACCTCATCCGTTGAAAAAAGAATGTGAGTCTTATTAGGAGGAAGCTAGAAAGTATGGGACAGAGCAAGACAATATTACTAATTGCGATGAATAAAATTACTTACGGATAAATGGTCAAGGAAGATGTTAAACTGGGTATTGTCTTTCTCATTCCTGTACTGGATCCACGTTGGGAGGATATGTGCATGACACCTAACGGCAACGGCTGCCTCAAATACTAACTTGGTTGACTCTGTAGCATCACGTGGCCTTTTTAAACCTGCCTCAAAATGGATCTCCATTCTTCCTCCTTTAGATTTTGTTAATCTGTCAAGCATTATCCCTGATGTCTGTTTCCGCTTGCGCCGTGGTGCTAGTTCAACAACGAATATGGAAAGTGTTAGTGTACATCGAACTGTGAGAGTACATATAAAGGAGCATACAACTGCAACTTGACTCGGTCAGGTACCGTCTTGGTGTTGATGCTCATGAGGTTCATCTGATCTTGCGAAGTCCTGTTGTGTCAGTAGTGCTTCAGAAGTAGTGCTAGGTGTGCAGGCAGCTTGGGAACTGGCCAGTTCCGGAGCAAACGAATGAGTAACTGGTTGGGATGATGGTACAGTTGAAGCGGATGCTGCAGCTGGTGGAGCAGGTGATACTGTGTTTGTAGATTTAGCCGGTGGACTTGGACCTTCTACTGCACTATATGTACCAGCAGAATCTCGGCGGCAGAACCTTTTCCGTTTCACCCGACGAGTAATAGCACTCCCTACTATATTATTTTCCTTGCTCTTTTTTGACTTTGCCATGTCAAGTTGTACCCACAACACAAAAGAATAAAATCACTCTTCAGAACTCATTGATGCATGATACAAACAAGCAATACTTTGATGTAAGATAACCGTATGAGGATGGAATATGTAAGAAAAAACAGGACGGCATGACATATTCACAGCTATGATGTGCAAACTAAGTAGAAGGATTTTCAAGAAAATAGAAGTAATGCAAGCTAGACACCATATGAAAGATGCAACCAATATTACTCTGCCAAGTTAAAAGTGTCTTGTCATAAGTGGCAATTCGAAAAATTAGAAGCAGTACAATGTAGAAATCAATGCAAGATGCAACCACTATCAAACTGTCATGTTAAAAGCGTCCAATCATGAGTGACTGATGCGGGATACACAACAGCAGTACTTTGATGTAAGAACATGGTATGATAGATAGATGCAGTGTATTCTAGACACAAAAAGCCATGTCATATGCACATGTATAACGTATAAACTCAGCAGGTGCAATTTAATCAAAATAGAGGAAATATAGGCTAGACAACATATGCAACATGAAACCAATTATCACACTGTCAACTTAGAGCAAGCACCTGCATTGGTGGAGTACGGGAGATGAACTCATCATGTAGACTTGGGACTTCAACTTCATTATCTGTAGCAGTGGCAAATCTAGAGAGTCTCTGTTTGCGTCGGTGCGGAGGACCACCAACATCCCCTAACTTACTCTTTTCCTTCCTATTTTCTGATATTGCCTTATGAATTCAAAACCACAAGAAGATGAATAAAATTAGCTCTACATAACTGGTTGATGCATGATACAGACGAACACTACTTTAATGTAAGGGAAGCGCAGGATAGGAGGATGGAATATATACAAAAAAAGACAGCATTTCATATTCACACGTACGATAGGAGGGTGTAATATGTATGAAAAAAAAGTAAGCGGAAGGCATTTCAACAAATTAGAAGAAATGAAAGCTATGCACCATATGAACATGCAACCAATATCACTCTATCAGGTAAAAAGTGTCTCATCGTAAGTGCCATTTCAAGAAATTAGAAGCAGTACAAGCTACAAGACAATGCAAGATGCAACCTGCATCACAGTCCCAAGTTAAACGTGTCTTATGGGTAAGTGATCGTTGCAGGTATAAGTTGTAAGCTACGTAGATGAAATTCAACATAATCAGAAGCAATACAAACGAGACATCATACGGAAAACGCAACCACGTATAACAGTTCCAAGTAAGAGCAAGCACCTGTGATGGTGGAGTAGGGGAGATGTGCTCATCATGTACATGTATGTTCTAGAAACAGGAACATGTGTCATATTCACAGGCATTATGTGTAAAGTAAGTAGATGCAATTCAAGTTAGAAGCAACACAAGCTAGACATCATACGCAACATGCAACCACATATAATAGTGTCAAGTTAGAGGAAGCACCTGTGATGGTGGAGTAGGGAAGATGTGCTCATCATCTACACAGCTACGTTGACTGTCCAGCCTTGTGTTGTCTTGCGAATCTTGTTGGGAGGATGGCGGAGTAGAGTCTGTAGAGATCCCCTGTTTGAGTTGCTTCGAAGGACCACCATCATCCACTGCCGGACTAATTTCCTTCAGCTGTAATGATTTTGCATTCTGAAGTCAAACGATAAGAAAAAGGAATAAAATTCGCTCTTCAGAACTCATTCATGCATGATACTGACGAACACTACTCGGATGAAAGGAAAACACATGATGCGAGGATGGAATATGTATGAAAAACAGGATGGTGTGACATATTCACACCTATAATGTGGTAACTAAGTAGAAGGCATTTCAACAAATTAGAAGCACTTCAAGCTAGACACCATATGAAAGATGCAACCAATATCACTCTGCCAAGTTCAAACTATATGGCGTTTCAACAAATTAGAAGCAGTACATGCTAGAAATCATATGCAAGACACAACCAATATCACAGTGGCGACTTAAAGGTGCCTTATCATAAGATATAGTATGTACCAAAAAATAGGAAAGCGTGTCATATTCACATGTATCATGTGTGAGCTAAGTAGATGCAGTTTACACTAATTAGGAGCAATACGAGCTAGACACCATATGCAACATGCAACCAGATATCACACTGCCAAGTTAGAGCAAGCACCTTGAATGGTGGAGTAGGGGAGCGGAGACTTGGACCTTGTAATGCACTATCAGTACAAGGAGAATCGGTACAGATGCTCCATTTACGTTGCTGCAGAGGACCACCATCATCACCTTCCTTATTCTTTTCCTTCCTCTTTCTTAATTTTGCCTTGTCAAGTCAAACCCACAAGAAAAAGGAATAAAATTTTATCTTCAGAACTCATTGATGCATGATACTGAGGAAAACTACTTTCATGTAAGACAAACACTACATATCACACTGCCAAGTAAGAGCAAGCACCTGCGATTGTGGTGTGGGGGAATTGCGGTGATCAACTAGAGAGCTACGTTGACTATCTTCATTTAGCCTTGCTGTTTCTTGAGAATCATGTGGGGAGGATGACACTGCACTCTTTAAATGAGTATGGCGTCTCACAGAAACCCACCCAGGTGACTGTCTCATCATAAGTGATTGACTAGGGATACAAAAGAGCATTAGTTTGATGTACGAACATGAATAATAGACAAATGTAGTATGTATCAAAAACAGGAAGGCATGTCATTATCAAAGGTAAAATGTGTAAAGTAAGTAGATGCAATTTAACCAAATTGGAAGCAATACAAGCTAGACACCATATGCAACATGCAACCACATTTGACAGCGCGAAGTTAAAGCAAGCACCTGGGATGGTTGTGTGTGGCAATTGAGACCATCAACTACAGAGCTACGTTTACTGTCTCCAACTGCTGACACTGCACCCGTTAGAGCGCTGGAATGCTTAGTGCTTATCTTCGAATTACACTAGAGTGACTTCTGTCTTTTCTTTTCTGCATTCATCAATACTGCGTCAGAGTCTGAAATACCCATGCATAAAAAACAATAGTGTGAGTATGGGTGAAGTGTGTTGTAACGCCCTTGATGCGGCTATATCTCCTACGTGTCGAAGCACGACTTAGAGGCATAACCGCATTGAAAGCAATGTCGCAAGTAAGGCAATCTTCACAACATCCCATGTAAATAGATAATAAAAGGGGAAGGTACATAGTTGGCTTACACTCGCCACGTCAAACAAAGTACATAAATAGCATTACATCATCCAATCACTCATGGCCCGACTACGGTGCCAAAATAAAAGATCAACCCAACATGCGACATGGCCCCGATCGCCCTAACTGGGCACCACTACTGATCATCAGGGAAAGACACATAGTAACGGCGTGAGTCCTCGTCGAACTCCCACTTGAGCTCAAGCGCATCATCTGGAACGGAGTCATCAGGCCCTGCATCTAGTTTGGAAGTAATCTGTGAGCCACAGGGACTCAACAATCTCGCACCCTCGCGATCAAGACTATTTAAGCTTATAGGTAAGGCAAGGTAACATGTGGAGCTGCAGCAAGCGACTAGCATATATGGTGGCTAACCTATTCGCAAAAGAGAGCGAGAAGAGAAGGCAAAGCGCGAACGAACAACTAGAGAACAACTTGCGGCAAGCATTACTCCAACACCGTGTTCACTTCCCGGACTCCGCCAAGAAGAGACCATCACGGTAACACACGCCGTTCATTCATTTTAATTAAGTTAGGGTTCAAGTTATCTACAACCGGACATTAACAAATTCCCATCTGCCCATAACCGTGGGCACGGCTTTCAAAAGTTCAAATCCCTGCAGGGAAGTCCCAACTTAGCCCATGACAAGCTCTCTCACGGTCAACGAAGGATATACCTTCTCCCGAGACATTCCGATCAGACTCGGCATCCCGGTTCTACAAGACAACTCCGACAATGGTAAAACAAGTCCAGCAACACCACCCGCTCTGCCGACAAATCCCGATAGGAGCTGCACATATCTCGTTCTCAGGGCACACCGGATAAGCTAAGCGTACGGGAGCCAACGTAACCCAAGTTGCCAAGGGACGGCCCCGCACGATTCTCTAGGTTGGACCAACGCTTAGAGAAGCACTGGCCCGGGGGTTTAAAATAAAGATGACCCTTGAGTCCGCGAAACCCAAGGGAAAAAGGCTAGGTGGCAAATGGTAAAACCAACGTTGGGCATTGCTGGAGGAGTTTTATTCAAGGCGGACTGTCAAGGGGTTCCCATTATCACCCAACCGCGTAAGGAACGCAAAATCCGGGAACATAACACCGATATGACGAAAACTAGGGCGGCAAGAGTGGAACAAAACACTAGGAAAAAGGTCGAGCCTTCCACCCTTTACCAAGTATATAGATGCATTAAGATAACAAGATAATATAATGATATCCCAACAAGAAAATAATGTTCCAGCAAGGAACGGTCTCCAATCTTCACCTACAACTAGCAACGCTATAAGAGGGGCTGAGCAAAGCGGTAACATAGCCAATCAACGGTTTCCTAGGACATGGTGGGTTAGAGGTTTGACATGGCAATTTGGGAGGCATGACAAGCAAGTGGTAGGCATCATAGCATAGGCATAGCAAAAGAGCGAGCATCTAGCAAAGCAAAGATAGAAGTGATTTCGAGGGTATGATCATCTTGCCTGCAAAGTTGTCAGAGTTGACTGGATCCTCGAAAGCAAACTCAACGGGCTCCTCGTTAGCGAACTCATCTCCCGGCTCTACCCAAACAAGACAAACAAGCAAAAGGAACGCAATCAACCACGTGCAAAGCTCAAACAACATGATGCAAACATGGTATGCTATGCGGGATGCGGTATGTGATGCATATGCAAGATTTGACAAGATATGAATGAACCTGGCCTCAACATGGAAATCCAAGAGTGCCACTGGAAAGGTGAGGTGATTTCGGTTGGAATCGATATAAAGAACACCGGAATCGGATGCACGGTTTGGAAATGGCAAGCAAAACAAATATGGCACCGGTCTGCGATAAACAGCACGTAGCCATCTAAATGCAACAAGTTAAACATGCTACATCACCCAAACATGGCAACAAAATACATGGCAGGGATCCATTAATGATACTTAACAAAAGATGAACACTAAGCTATGTCCAATTCATCCATTAACAGGTTCAAACAAGCATGGCAAAAGTGCAATTGGTAAACAGATTTCAGACTTAGTGAAATTAACACTTGTCTGGAATTTCAGATCAGGTAGCACTCTTTGGAGCATGAAAACTATTAGCTACAGGTACTTAACATGGCAAAGTAAAGCAGGGAATGGAGCTACTCAAAGAGATTAACAAAAGTCCCTTAGTGACCTTGAGCCAAAAGGGATCAGAAAATACAATTGCAAGCATGTGAACATGGCAAAAACATAATCAGATCTCAGACTTTGTGAAAAACTGGAGCATGCAAATCAGATATCAAGTAGGCATGTTTACGAGCTCGATGCACTCACTACAGAGCATTTCATGACAATCTAAGCATACACCCATCAAGAATACACACTATACAAGCTAGAAATGACAAGAACAACAACATAGCATGCAGGGATCAACTACAACATCCTCGGCAAAATCGCTAACAAGTAGACAATCTGCCCAGATTCACAAAATAGCAAAAGTAGAGCTCGATTGACTCAAGCTAGGCTGCTCCATAATTTCAAACAAAGACATGGATGGATATAGCACTACAAGATTAACAAATCATCCTTACTGCTCATCCTCAAAAGAGGCACGGATCACTAGGAAACAACATGAACATATGGCATATTGATAAAAATAGATCAAGGACTTAGTGGAATTGCTAAGTCCCTGAAATCAGCATTAACGAAAGCACCACTTTGCAAGCTTGTGCTAGTCACCACACACATCACAAAAATACATGGATTGCACCTCTGGAAAGATGGCATGGCATATAACAAAACACATGTAGAGCTCATGAGCATATCATGCACACATTAATCATAACAAAAATGACAAATAGCTATTTGGTGCAGCAGATCTGACAATTAACTCAAATAGCACTCTTCCAACAGCATTTCGGGCATCAAGATGAGCTCAAATGAAAATGATGGAATGAGATGAAATGATGTACCCTCTGAGCCGAACATTTTGACATGCTACACGCCCAAAACGGATCTACGGATGCAAAGTTACGACACGATGAACATAGCAAATTAATTAGAGTTTCGGGAGGAAAATCAACCCCGAGATTTAAATCTCAGATCCAGATCCTGGGCTTCACGCGAACCGAGGATCCCCAGCCGGAGTTCGTGCTCGCCGGAGCCGCTGGATGTCGCCGGAGGAAGGGGAAGAAGGCCGGGGCAATGGAGACGAGCGGCGGAGCTCGCCGGAGCGGTGGCGGCGGTGCCCGGCCGGCGCGGCGAGGTCGGAAGAAGGGCGTGGCGAGGTCGGGCGTCCCGCCGGTGAGGGATGCGGCGGACGGTGCGGTGGCCCACGGCGGAGGGAGCGGCGCGCCCCCGGAGATGAAGGAGGCGGCTGCGGGGTGCGGGCGAGCGCCTCGGCCCGGACGGGAGCGGCAGAGGGCCTGCCTTGGGCCGGGACGGGCCAGCGGCGGGAGGGGTGGCCGGTGCCATGTGGCGGCCTCTCAGTGGCCACGGGGGGCGGCGGACGGGGTGTCCGGCGTGGCGGACATGTACGGTGCACGGAGGAGAAGATTTTTAGGGTTTCGGGGGAAGAAGAAACGTGGATTTCGGAGGGGGTGGTATTTATAGGCATAGAGGGAGCTGGGAGTGTCCAAATGAGGTGCGGTTTTTGGCCAGCGATCGTGATCGAACGCTCTGGATGATGGAGAGGGTTTTGGTGGGTTTTGGGCCAAAATGGAGGGGTGTTGGGCTGCAACACACACGAGGCCTTTTCGGTCCCTCGATTAACCGTTGGAGCATCAAACGAAGTCCAAATGGTACGAAACTTGACAGGCGGTCTACCGGTAGTAAACCAAGGCTGCTTGGCAAGTCTCAGTCCAATCCGGAAATGTTTAACCCCCAGATACGAAAGAAAAGTAGAAATGACCACCGGAGGAGAACGGAGTGCCGGAATGCAAAACAGACAACGGGGAAAATGCTCGGATGCATGAGACGAACGTGTATGCAAATGCAATGCACATGATGGCATGATATGAGATGCATGACAACAACAACAACAACACACGGAGACAAAAACCTGAACCCGAGAAAATAAAATAACTTAACGCCGGAAACGGCAAGAGTTGGATTACATATTAGGTAAAACATATCCGGGGTGTTACATTTTTGCACAATTAGTATAGTGTAAAGGTAGCAGATAGCAGGTCGGTGAGAAATAAATGACGGGAGACATATGATAGCTCTACAACATGCGTGGCACACTAAATTACTACAGGATTCTATGAAAATAACAGTCAACTGAAAGCAAATAGGTCAGTCCATTTTTTCTGCACCGTCCGATGTACAATGAACGGGCAGATCGCCTTCATCTACCTCCAGCAAGTTAGTGTTGACGATCTTCCTCAAAACGCCAGCGACCACTGGCCCAATATTCCTCCCCTGCCTGCGCCCTCCCCTCGACCTCACCGCACCGCCGTGCTTGGCACCCCCCCCCGGTCATCCATTCAAGCCCCGCCAACCTCCAGATCGGGCGCAAGCAGCTCTTGCGCCCCACACCCCTATGATAGATACCGATGCGCCGCTTCCCCGGGGAACAGGCGGACTAGGTGCTCCGCACGCCTAAGCGGGTGCTTCTTCTTTTAATTGCGGTTCGACTGACCCTGAATTGAAATCCAGGCGGGCAACTGACCTCTAGCAAAGGTGAAATAGTAAAAGGGAGGAAACCTTGTGCATTTAGTATCACGAAGAAGATGCAGTAAGAAGCTCTCAACTAGTTTCTTTCGTGGGATGAATACGGTGTGAGCGGAGACGTAAGATTTGCACGAATAAGGGAAGATGAGTAGCTCTTTCTGCTGGCAGTGCTATGTCCTCCTTCTGTTTTTTCCAACGATCTTCTTGTTGTTCGCCGGAAACCAGAAGTTGTGGAGGACGGTGCAGCCTTGGACGAACCCATGGCCAAGTTGTTGAGTGTGGTGCGGTGGCCGTCTGTCGGCGGCGGGGAAGCAGATCCGAGGCGGCGAACGACGGCGTAGCGGGAACAGCTCCGGTGCGGTGGACGGTTGCGACAGTGGAGCCGCAGCAGTGAGGCGCAGGACGGCATGGTCGGAGTGGTTCTGGTACGGCGCACGTCGGCGTCGGCGTCGTGGAGGCAGCTCTGCCTCGGCTTCAGCTGCTAAGTCCTTGAGGGCATTGCGGTTGCGGTTGCGTTGGACGACGACGTCGGGGTACCGGCTCCGGCGTGATGGAGGAGGGCGGCGGTGGATTGGCCGCTATGGGGTGGAGGACGGAGGAGGCTGGGGTTTCGCGGCTGGTGGAGAGGGCGTTTTCGCGCCCACGGAGTATGAATGGGGAAACGGAGGGAGGCGGGGAACTAAGGGGGAACAATGTTTCGGTTTGAGACGCGCTTGTTTGAAATTTGGGGAAAGTTACAAACTTTCCCCCCATCTAAAATTTCGGACATATTGCGGGTTGGGGGTAGGACAGTCATGTCAGGTGTCCCAAATGTGGGCGGGATAGATTTCGGCCGAGCGCATGGGTAGGCGCCCACGGCGTATGAATGCTTCTCTGGCGTCTTGGTGAAGTTACAAACCTACCCCGGTTTAGACCTTTGGACATCGGGCCGATAGGCTACACGGGCCAGAGTCAGGACAGTAATTTCCTACCACCAAAACATTAGTCTCGCGCGGTTTCGGGTGACCAGAGGCCTATTTGGCGCTTCGTTCAATATTTGGGAGCAGAAGCATTAACGTTTTCGGTTCTCTTGAATTGAACTTTCAGGATTTGTCAAACTTCACAAATCTTTACTCTTGAAAATCCTAAAGCTACGATTATTTTGGAATGGAGGGGGTACATTTGAATATACATTGTACACGAGTATATATTAAAAAATATGCAACTTACCTCAGTTCATGCATGGTTCCAGATATAATCTCCTTGGTTGCAAAAAAAAGTTAGATATGCGTATGAATATATATAGCATGTTCAAACTCACAACAAAGATTGATGCCCCCTTTTACATCTGATTTACAAATGCCATTATCTCGGGTTCAAATAGATGAATGCACTTCCTATGAATTCGAATCTTCGAAACCCCCTTTATGTTGAATTCGACATGTATTCTATTTCGTAGCTAGCAATTTGGAATGTATCCATGCAAGTGACAAATGTATAAAGTGCTTCACACTAACAACATGGAGTGCACTAATTAATGTTTATATATGAATTGCAAAAGCATCCATTGCCTGTATTTCAAACCGCTCTCACTCTATGGATCGATAATATGAAATAAACACATGCACATGCTAGAATTCAATTGCAGTTGAAGAAAGAGCCTACTCCTGGTACTGTATATTAGTGATAGGGGTGTGTACAAAGTACACGTGAATACCAGGCATTGTGCGTGTGTGTATACTATCGACGAACTAGCCCCCAAGCTTGTATAACATACTAAGGGCCTAGGGTTACAAATCATATATAGTCGGCTTATCACCAGTGGGGATAGAGTCCTCCGCGACTCTGGTAGCTTCGTGTTGTACGCCGAGTCCTCCACATGGGTCTTCGTATAACACGTCTCGGTCCAACCTATATGTGGCGCAGGATGGAACCGACCCATGAGTCTTCATGTTGACCCACCACAACTAGAAATGATGTGCCCACCACACCACACACGCAATCGGCCACTAAGAAAATAAGCATATACAATAGTACAACGGTATCTAGCTCACGATACGTCTCCATATTTTGTTGATGACACTGACGGACTTTGCATTTGATGCGTGCTCCGTATTTTGTTGACGACACTTACGGTCATTGTATTTGAAGCGAAAGCACGATATGGTCACTGGACTTCAGAATAAGCTCATCACGGTCACCACATACATTTTGTCGTGCTAACCAACATGTGGTTGGATGGTTAGAGGACAGTGGTTTCTCGAGCCCACCAAGGTTAAAGTCCCGGTGCTCGCATTTATCTTGTGTTAATTTCAGTATTTTCCGGCGACGTACGTTCAGTGGGAGGAGACGTTCCACTCGACTACGAGGCACCTATGGTGACTTCGTAAAATCTCAAGATCATATATGCTGGCCCACTCTCTCGAAGGTGCTCATAGGGGTAGGGTTCGCGTGTGTGCGCTTATAGCGGTGAGTGCTTGCGCGTATATATGAGCCCTTGCGTCTGTACCGTGTTAAACAAATACATATCATGATTATACGGTCACTGGCTCACCCGTACAACTCCGTATTTTGTTGATGACACAATCAATTGACCAGTCAAACGTTCCACGCGGCGCAACTAGTGTTGCACCATCGGGGCGCGTAACCGTGGGGCCCACCTGTCAGCCCGTATATGAAAGAAAGAAATGGTAGTTTGAGTCTGTACTGTGTTAATAAAATAGGAGTACATTTTAGGGTGATCATACGGTCACTGGCTCACCATACAGCTCCGTAATTTGTTGATAACACGATCAATTGACCAGTCAAACGGTCCACATTCAGCAGCGCACATTACCATAGGGCCCACCCGTCAGCGCGTATATGAAGGACAGAAATGGTAATAAATTAGTGGTCGGTGGGTATTCGAAGTCGTGAGACCTCTGGTTGGCAGTCACCGGCGGTTGGGGGCGTTCATTGGGCGGTGGGGTGGGGATCCCCGGAGAAAAAGCTCGGCGGGGGGGGGGGGGCTAGAGGGATGGCCGGTGCGGCGGCGGACCGGCGGTGGGGAGTGGTTTCGGGGAGGGCGGGCCGGCCGCGGGCGGCGGGGGCTGGCGGTTCGGCCGGTGGTGGCTGGCGGCTCAGGGGGGTGGAGTTTGATGATAAACTGGAGGCCCTTGATTTCGTATCCAACGGCTGGAAAATCTAATGACCAGAGATGAAAAAGTCAGTCGACTGACGTGTAGCCTCACCCCGCACGTACACATGCACGCACGCAAGACACGCACGCATGTAGGCGTGCAACACTGACACGTACACACGCACGCATGCTGGCGTGCAACACTGACACGTACACATGCACTCACGAACACACGCACGTACGCACCCATGCATGCAACACTGAAACGTACCCTTGCACGCACGCAACACTCGCACGCCTGCATGCACACAGCACACGACGCAAGACACACGTTCAACCTATACGTGCATGCACCCTTTGTTAAGGACATGGATTGTTACGGGTATTAATCAATCTTATCTGTGATAAGCAGAACATTGATGTTTGCAGCGGTCTTTATGAATCACAACGTATCGAACGGGCTATCAACATAGTAGGCTTATCTACATGAAAAAGATGACGTCACACTCAATGAACAATCATCGGTTTATGAAATGCCCGCTTCTGACCGCCCTGGCCCACCAAAGGTTCCTCTGCTGTGCGCTGCCTGCGTTGGGTCACTGACATGCATGCCATGCACCCAAAGAGCCCACATGTCAGTGGAAGAACGGCGCGGTGTCCTAGGTCAGAGTCGAGGGCGCCACTCGCGGCACGCCCGGCTGAACACGCCTCCGTGCCGCATTCAAACGCCTCCATGAAACCCGCCCGTGTGGAAGCCGAGAAACCCACTCTGGACACACGTCCGTTCATGACCGGGCCGGCGTTAAACGCAACGCCGGCCGAGCTCCTCCCGTCCGCCATCTATTTAATCTCCTATTTAAACGAGGCCAAACGCCGGCCAAGAATCGCACACCTCCGCCGCTCCCCTATCTCCTCCACCATTTTGTCCACTCTTACAATGGCTTACGAAGAGTAGTTATTCCGCATCCAAGCCGGCTGGGTAGCCCGCCGGATACGAGCTATGCAGCTCGCTGATCCACCTCCCTCCCCTCGCCCGACGGAGCCAGTTGCCGCCCCAAGCCGGCGCGCGGTTCAGCAACTCGCCGCTCCAGGCCAGCTCGACGAGGAGCGGCGCACGGGCGTCGTTGCTGCCGTCCACGCCGCCGCCTCGTACCGCGTCTCCCGTTTCTGTGGCCGAGACTCCCATGCCGGCGGCCGCGCCATGCAAGCAGCGACAGAAGCCGGGTGCGCGGAGAGCGACGAGTCGGTGGCCAGCGCCTCCGCGTCCGCCGCCATCATCGAGGAGAAGTAGAACACGGGAGGCCGCCGCCGCTTGGGTCCCATGAAGGCCACCGCGGAGGCGACGCCGGCGTACACAGCAGGTGTCTTGCCGGATCCTTTTTTGCGAGGACCTTCGTCGACCCCGCATGGGCTCCACGGAAGAGGGGAATGTTAGGATGAACTCGAGCCGGTGCCGGCCATGGCGAAGTAGTGGCCGGTGATGAACTCGAACCGGTGCCGGCCACCATCATCTTCGGCACCAGCCAATGATATCAGTTGGGCAGTGGGGAAGCGAGCCGTCCTTTGCGCTGAAGCATATACCTCCGGGGCTCCCGGCAGTCCGGTGATCGTGCTGCCGGACATGAGGAACACAAATCGATCGGCGGGCGACCATTTAGGCCAGGTATTATATACCTGTGCTGTCCAGAACTAGCACCGCGTAGTTCATTTGAATGTAATGAAATCCGTCATGTTTGTATGAAAATCCGGTATTTTATATGATTTCCGTCGTTGTTTATATGAAATATCAGTTTGTCTACGTGTTTGCGTGAATTTCGTCCGGTTGGTTGAGTTGCTGTCATAATGTGTGCGGCTACGGTTGGATGGCGTAATTTGCGGGTCGCCGGTCGGTCTGCGGGCGGCTCGGGCGGCGTTGTGGGACAAAAAAACACAGCTCGTGCGAGCTCGTCTCCAACGTGCGCGCTGGAGGATGCATGACAGCATGAGCACCCGAGCCATTCCTCGTTCATCGGTGGCAAAGGCACCGGTGGACAAAAGGGTCGCCAATATTTTGGCTACCCCGGGCAAGATCCAAACAGCCCCTCCCAATAGATTCAAATCCCTCGTTCGCCGTGGAATTTTGCCATGTGTTGTTTTCATGGACTAGCAAGATGCCCGTGCATTGCACGGAACATCAAGATGCATTTTTTTACAAACTCCCGCATGCATGCAAGGGATAATTAATGTCCTCCTTTGCTAGTACCACGAGGCAAACACCATTAATATTGCATCGATTAGTGTTAGTGGCCTTGTATATCTGCAAATTGTAATTTTGATAGTGGCCCCTTGTATATAAAAATGGAGGGAGAAAGATGAGAGATAAGGTGAGGAGGAGTGGGGCGTGGTGGTGACTGGTGGTCGGACTGGGCGGAGGCATGGGGATGGACGGCGCATTATGTCTAGGTTTGTATCTCTCTCACACACACCCACGTAGGTGGGGGACGTGCACGAAGAGAAGAGGTGCACGCACGGCGCACGTACTCCCGTCTCTTTCCCAACCACACCCGCGCGGGTACACGGTGGAGCTCATTTCTGTACGAAAAAGGCAGCCCACGTGGTAATTTGGCACGTGTACTGGTTGTCCACTTGGTGGAGGGAGGATCGTCTACCACGGGTGAACAAACAAATTGCGACTTGACGCGTTATGTTAAATTAAAAAAAGAGGCAAACCATGTGGGGCCTACCTTAGAGGCAAGGCTCTATACACTGGAGTACTTTTGATGTGTCCCGTCAACTCGCAGAACGAGGAGAAGCTTGCTTAGTACGCCGTCTCCCCCGCCCACGGGCGCGGTGGCTCGCAGGATGAGGTGAAGCTTGCTTACTACGCCTTACGCCCGCTCCCTCGCCCACGCGCGCGGTGGCTCGCAGCACGAGGAGAAAATTTTACTACTCCCTCCGTTTACTCCTCGTCCCTACTACGTACTTTGGTTAGTACTCCCTCCATTTACTTATACAAGGCCACTATAAAAAATACATTTTGCATCTATACAAGGCCACAAATAGTAATCGAGACAAAAGTTACTACTCCCTCCTTTCCAGTTTATGGCTCAATTTCAAAATCTCTCCAACCAAGGTAGACGGTGAGTGGTCGAATTAATTTCGTAGTTTGCACAAGTAATTAGTACGCTCGTTTTTCTCAAGAAGTTATGTTTACCGAGGCATTAATTAGAACGAATGCATGAATGACCACTAAATTTCCATGAACTTGTACATGCATTGGTTAGTTTCCTCTTGACACTGCTTGCGTCGGGTGATCTAACGCACCTCGAAATCCAACATGTAATGGTACTACTACTAGTATAGTAGAATTGAGACTTATCAAACGGAAAAACGAATGTTTTTAGATGAGCCCTATAAACCCTAGTGGGTACGTACTCCGTAAAAACAGATTTTTCCAAAACTAAGTCGCTCCCTTTCATGAATTCTGTAGTATACTCCTCCGTCGATGCTCCCTTTCATGAATTCTGTACTTCCTGTCGCCGACATGTGGGACATATAGCAACCGGGTCGACGTGTCAAGCACCAAATAACAGTGCAGAACAGCAGGGGGGACGCACCCCACTCGTACCGGCCCAGTAGTAGTAATGAGCAATGAGACGTCAAATCACAATGCCGCACTTTCCCAGACGGACGAAGCAACCATTATTTCACACTTCGGTTCGCCATCATCTCAAACCACGTACTAGTATTGCTTCTGCCTCAAGAGGGACACGCGCATCGCCTTGGTACATCATGACACGTGGGACCGCATGACAGGCCATGCTCCCCCGCCGATCGCTCGGTAAAATCACCTCATT
Organism: Triticum aestivum; assembly: GCF_018294505.1. Lineage (NCBI taxonomy): Eukaryota > Viridiplantae > Streptophyta > Magnoliopsida > Poales > Poaceae > Triticum > Triticum aestivum. Next base: position 244,494,335 of record NC_057803.1, read on the forward strand.
TTTACTATACTTCCTCCGTATCGGTTTACTACATGGCATGCACGTCGTTCTAGGTTGAGAATTTAACTGGCTATATATGTGATGAACAGTACTCTAGCCTTTTAAAAAATGTATACTTTTGTACAGTAGTACTATCGATGGATTGCGCCATGGAGCAAAAATTGAAATTAAAAAAAGGTGGTACATATAGAGAGCGCTCGTCGCCAAATTATGCATATAGTACTATTAAAAAAGCTAGTACGTGCTTAATTGGGGTGCTAAATTCTATTAAAGTAATACTAGTAGTATGTACATACTGAAGAGTTAAAGTAACGAGAAGAAACATAACATAGTTCTGCTGGGGGCTCAGCACAACACACCCCTCAAATTAAACTAAGCACACCTGAAATTAAACTATGCAACTAATCCGGTAGACACTGCATTAGAAGTTTAGAACCACCATGAGCAACGACACTGCCACCTTACTCGGAGTCCTCGTCCACGTCCTCGACTTCGTCCTTGTCCCTATTCCTCTTGGCCGATACTTCTTTGCTTGAACCGCACACTTGGCTGTTGCTCTTCATCCAACCCTTGTAGATATTGAAACAAAGGTAGCCATCCATTGCAGCGTAGTGGATGTGGTCTATATCTAGTACATTCCGCTGCCATGCATGACGATGAAACGTGTATGGAGGTTTCTCCAGTTTACCGTACGAAGGATGAACCATGGCTCCTGCCAGGGTCAGCATTGAAGGCTGACGAGAGGGCACCAGCCGATTCTTCTGGAGGTCGAAGGGGTTGCCTACAACGAGGCCTATCCGACCCAGGACTTCTTCGTCGTTCGTAAAGTCTACAGTAACGAATTTCACTGTTTTGTCCTTGAGGAAGTTCTTAAAATCCTGGCACTCAACGTCGGCATGGCATATGTGGTAGACCAAGCAAACGTTATGTACGCAAACCTGGATCACGGCGGGCTTCTTCCTCTCTTCGTCCTTTAGATCCTTCTCTCGTCCCAGGACTGTGGTGTACTCAACATCTAGCCCAGCGACCCACTCATCATCTGAGTTTTCGAACATGCGTCTGAAGCGAGAAAGGCATCCTTTCACCGTCGCGGAAGAACGGGTGTAGATGACGTCGAACTCATCGCCGGTGATGGTTCTAACCTTGTACTCACCGCCGATCGTGGAGATTTGGGACGCCATGGATTTGGGAGGAGGGTTAGGATTAGTGGAACTGCCGTAATGTGAATGGACGGGACGACTAGGAGCGAACCGCCGTAGTATTGAAGGACGTGCGGGGACGAGTAGGAGCGAACTGCCAGCGTGCGAACGGCAGGGTAGTGGCTTTCCATTCTCCCATGATACGGGCTTCCGAGAGCCCTTGGATCTGAGATCGAACGGTTGCATGGCGTGATTCTAGACCTATGGGTGAATATCCTATCCTGGAGGGTTATTCTGCAAATTTTCAGCAACTTAGCATGCGACCGTTTGATCTCAGATCCAAGGGCTGCCAGCAGCCCGTATCATGGTCGCGCCTACCACGACCGTCGCGTCGCTCGCGCGGTCGCGCCCTTGGAGATTTAACACGGTGCGTTAGGCTATCTGATGTTGGCATGTCATACATAGTCATCACTTAGTCACTCATACTACAACAAGGTTGGCTATAAGTGTATTTTTTTACTCCTCTCTATCTCTTTCTTCGTACTCAAGGAAGAAACGGTGCTAAGCGCGTGTATTTATTGCATTTTCCAAGGAGTGACCTCTTCTAATGAAATGGTGTTGCTAAGTTTGCTTCATTTAATTAGCTATAGACTCAAAATTTTCTTTTCACCTAGGTACACGCGCTTAGCACTATTTCTTCCTTGGGTCACCAAACTAGTCTCTCTCTTCTTGATTAACTTGCCACATCAGACTTTATGCCTATGTGGCAAGCTTAAGCACCTATAGGAGCAAGTAAAAGTAAGTACAATAGTGCCCTTTACATGGCATTTTTGCATATGTGGAGGACAGAGAGGCAAGGAAAAAGTGGAGAAGTGGGCTCTCATGCAAGAGCCAGCCTCTACTACATGGTGGAGCATTGGGAGAGGCACCTGTATGGAGGTGGTCAGGAATATAGGAGACTCACGCCGGTCATAGCACCGCAGTTAAAATGATAATGGAAAGTCAAATCACGGGGCCCCACCTGTCTAGCAGTAACTCGCTGTCAAATCACACAGCTCTACGTTTGCAGCAGCCTATTCCCTCGTCTTCTCGCTTCTCCGTCGAACCCACTAGGCGAAACTGCCCCGCCGCCTACCGCGCAAGAAAAGCCCCGCCCTCGACTTTTAAATACAACTACATCCGCTTAAGAATCCAATGATATACTTTTTGTGACATAGTAACTCATATTTAGTTAGTCAAATGGATGACCTAGAACTACGTGCAGGCCCTATAAACCGAGACGCCTAAAAAACCAAGATGGAGAGGGTAGTTCATCACGTATCTTTTTAGATCAATATAGTCGGGATTCACCAAGGAGCAAAACCAAGTGGTAGGCTGCTCCTGTCGTGTTGGCGTAGCAACTCAAGCAGGGTCAGTCCGCACATGAAATGGTGACACACTTAACAGGACCCCTTTGGCTAACATGTGGCTCATCCACCGTCTTGTTCCATGTGCGATGCACCAAATTACAGTTCGGAGCAGCGGTTGGAATTGGAGGCACCCCGGTCGTAGCACCGCAGTAGTAGAAAATGAGCGACGAGGGGTCAAATCACAAAGCCCCACCTTTCCTGCATTAAGCTGGACGGACGAACCAACCATCATTTCACTCTAGGGTGCAAGAGCATAAAGAAAAGAGAAAACAATGATATGGGCGGCAGCTACCTAGGTCACCCTAGGATAGGGGTCTCCACTACAGATCCTTTTTTTAAAGCGCCTCCATTACAAATCGGCTTCTCCCTCGTCCTCTTGAAGAAAACCGATGACGAGTGCGGCGGTAGGGTTTGTAGGAGTACTACAACGTGCGAGGCCACGTCATAGTAAACAGGTTCGAGCCAACGCCTTTAATATGTGTGGGCCGCTTGGTTTTACGGGAACGAGGCAGCATTTTGGGTTCGGGGACCAGTGGAGATATAGTACATACAAAAAATTGTGGACGTAGGTTCGACCGAAAGGCAATGATGCATGGGCCCTGCATTTTGATATACCCGGGGCCGCGTGAAATTTGCTACTCTACTCTAAACTAGTAAGGTACACATGTATCAAACGCATGAGATTTCGAACCCAAATTATGAATAAATACTCACTATAGCATGTAAAGCTTTGAGTCATATATGCATGATGTAGATGTTCGTTTAGTTCTTATAGTTCATCTCATTCAAAATCAATAAGTTTTATAAAAATGTTAAGATTCATGGGGTTGTGCATTGTACTCCCTCCGTTCCAAAATATATGACCCAACTTTGCACTAACTTTGTACAAAGTTAGTGCAAAGTTGGGTCATCTATTTTGGAACGGAGGGAGTAAATCATAAAGTAAAAAACAAATAATGGCAATTCATTTAGAAAAAATAACCAATTATGATACAGAAGATTCTAGAACAAAGGAGAAGTGCTTGTGTTTTGAGGTTTGTGCATTATGCTTAAGTTCAACCAGGGAGTCTTCTAAATTGTACGTGTGGCAAATCTGGTGGAATGTTGATGATATCCAATGGCCAGTAGTGCTCGGATTTGCCTATGTCTGCACTGTCAGGTTAGCTTCATCCAGCGACCATCTTTCAAAGTTATTGGCACACTATATAGTTCTTGTGCCATAGTTGCATTTTTTGGAAAAAAAGCTACTAGTGGGTTGTACTATCTATTTAGGAATAGAAGATGTATACATGGAAGTTGTATTGAAAGAGATGACATGGAGCATCTCAATTCCTATGAGTAGGGATTGGAAAATAGATGTCATTTGGTTCACATCATAGGAACTTTTCTATTAAATCTAGAGATGACATGTTTCTCAATTCCTATGAGGAGGGATTAGAAAAGAGATGTAATTTGGTTCATATCATAGGAACTTTTCTATTGAATATACGCTAATGTTTATTTTCCTTTGAAATTAAGGGAGTATAGGAATCCATTCATATGAACCAAGTGGCTCTAAAGCTATAGAAATGATATCATGTTTATTTCCTTTGAAATGTGGAGTATATGAATCTATTCCTATGAACCAATTGGCTCTAAAGGAAAAAATCCTATAAAAATCACATCATATAGAGTTCCTATGATATTCCTCGACACTAAAGGATTCTTGAAATTGCTGCGGGTGATACGATGGTCTTTCTTTGTAGACTCCTCACCCAACCTTATAGTTACCTCTCGAAGATGAATGAAATGATATATACATGGTATTCTACATGTGCAATTTGGTACACGAAAACTCGATAAAAGTTTGCGAGGTTCGAATTTTCAATAATGCTATATGCACTGCATTTCGGAACGGAGGGAGCATACGGCAGTTGCTAACACTCACGTGGAAGATTTGTGTGTAGGAGGAGTGGCTGTTCGGTTAAATGACATGGCAAAACTGACACTGTCGGATGCCGATCTAACGGTCCTTACGGCGTTCGTCAAGAAAAGGCTTGTGGCGAAAGTTTGTCGGATAATGATTTACGGACACATGCATTGCATTGATACGTGCCCCCCTCTCTCTCACGCACACGCACCCTCATGAGTCACGACTCTCCTGAGTCCTCTCGCAGACTCGCACGTCGCACCCACCGTCTATCTGCAGGTAGACGTCACGCACATATGTGCTCTTCACACCCTACCCTCAGAACTTCTAAAAAACAAAAGACGGCGCAGACATTTTATTTTAGCTCACACGTCACACACTTGTACTATTACGCTTGCGGCGAACGTTCTTTGGGCATAGTATATTCTACTCTCACGAAGAGAAGTGGTGCACGCACGCACTAGTTCTCTCACACCCACTCGCGGGTACCCATAGGAGCGCATTTTTTGAAGCTGGTACAACAAAATCACTCCACTATATATAAAAGCAGGAGCCTTAGCGCTTGCTTTACTAGGGTTCCTCTCGTTCACTCTCTCATGCTCTCCAGCTCTAAGCAACACATAGGTGGCCACACTCTCTCTTAGCTCACAGTTGGTCACAATCCATCCGGACAACCTCGACCGGGGCAGGGGTGTAGGTGCATCGTTCATGCTATCGTCGGCGGCGAGGGAGGAGACCAACGGCTGCCTGCGCGTCCTGATCGGTGGCCATGCCGTTCTCTCCGAGAGAGCGCTGGCTCGGGAGGGCCTCCGACCCCTTCTTCCTCCCTGCGGTACTGTGGCCAAGATGCGGCCTCCCGACGCCGTCTTTGCGACATGTCGACGACCCTCAGGTATATATTCCTTCGAAACCTGCCTTGCTCTACTGCCCTAGCTCCCTTCGTGTGGATCCTTTTCTACTTCCGTCCGCTGTTCCAAAGCCACCTAGACTTCTACTATTATTAGAACTATAGCTATTTCATACAGTCGACTCAAAGCGTTGGTTCAAACAGGGAAGGAAGTGGGAAAGTTGTAGCATGAATCTAGGTCTTGGTTCTAAGAGGAAACGGGGGAAAGTAGTAATATATGTCACTGTTTAAATAACTGTATTTCTTATTTGCCCAAACAGGGATGTTTGTCTCCATATCATTTCGGGATGTCTGTCTCCGTATCGTTTCTATCTGCGCAATCAAAAGCACACACCTCAGTTTTAGTACAACTGCGCAAAATGAGATGGCTATCCCTCGTTGCTGTCGTCTAACCTCCCGTCTTCAAGGTATCCCTACATTGGTAGTAACTAAGGTAGAATGACCAACGCAATCTAAAAGAAGCTGATTCGTACGTTTTACTTCCTGATTGTAGTGCAGGGACGAGCGAAAACAACTGCATCCTAGTCTGGAATGCACTTTCTACCAGTTCATCCATGGACCAAGGACTAGCTGGCACGGCTGCACGGCAATTTTTTGGACATGTGCGTGGACAAGAGGCATTGTGGTCTGCTTATTTCTGCAAATAGCGGTGCTTAAATTTAGTGGAATGCACAAGCATTTCAGCTGGTCAGTACACTGCATGGTTCAATTCAGCATTCCAGCTGAGACCACAATTATAATTGGTTATTCTGGAATGAGAGAACCTAACCCTGAATGGTGGCAACAAGAAAAACCAGAGTGAACTCCAGGAAATTTAAGCCTGCCGGGAGGCCCTTTTCTCAGAGAGAAGCCTTGCTTGTTTTTTCCTGATTTGTAAACCTTCTCTCAACTTTGTCTTTTGCTATGAACTAGTATATGTTTGTTATGTTCTATGAATCATTGAGATGTATAAAATTGCTTAACTTATGCTTTTCAAGTTTTTTATGAAGACGAGTTTAATGTGAGTGTTCCACATGAGAGCTGGACTAGCGTGTGAACATTTGGAATTTATTACATTGTGGCCTCAATTAACTGCTTGAACCACTGTAACAAGATACATAGTTGCTTATATGTCAGACAGCAGATTGTTGATTGTTAGCTGGTGGATGGCCTAGTGTTGAAGCGAGCTGAGCCAATGTGTCGTGTTTTGCACAACTGCTTACAAGTGGGGTAGCACCAACAGTGTTTACAAGTACTTATGTATACGTCGACGCACGGTTCTCGAATGAGTGCTCTATTTCATCAAAACACACACTGCTTGTATGATAAACCGTGACAACTTATGTCTTACCATGACATATTCATGAAAAAACTATTGAGGACGCATCTGTTTCGGCAACAATTACGATGGTTATCACATGATTCACGGGCACACAAAAGTAGCACGAGTTCCCATAGACGGATTCAAACAGAGTACTAGCCCCAGAGGGGTCAATAACAGGAAAAGTTCGGATAATTAGACACAATCCAAACTACTATTAAACACTAGCTGGGGCAATTATTTCATGCCTCGATCTAATTTGGGCTGGACACATGACGGACCTTGCCATGAACATCATCGAGGATGTCCCGCAGCAGCTCAATCCTGTGAACCTTCATGAAGAAAACCTTGTGGCCTTGCCACTGATAAACTTGTTTGTGGAGGCATGCCACGTCATCTTCTTGTGTAAGTTTGACAAGAACAGTATTCCTCACAAACGAAGGAGTAGCTTTGAACTTCTTGTGCTTCAGTACACCCTGGACAACACGCCTGACAACAGTGAGGCTGGAATACAACTCTTCATGGGTATAACCGCAAATGGCTTCCAGGATCCAACAGCCTAAGAACTTTGTTTTCCCAGTGCGTATATTCAGGTCATCCGCCTCATAGCGAGTGACATGTACAACCACACAATCCTTGTCTGCATCAGGGCTCTAATTGAAACAGAAACAAATTCTGAATTACCTTTCAGTATAAGAAACACAAGTTATTTAAACCACTACATATACCATGGCATCGAAGCTAATAAAATTTTGCATTATTAATCACCACATACTTCCTTTTCTAAAAAAATCACCACATACTTCGATGAAAAACCACA